>NW_027182257.1:26711943-27251943 GCF_029961685.1 Aristolochia californica | reverse complement strand
TACTCAAAACATAAATTGAATGATGAAAATAAATTAGATCTCACAGTTGAATTGATACCGAGGCTTCAGTTTCCTTTGACCAAGTTTGAAAGTTTAGCCACGTAGGGCCATGAATAATTATGAAGAAAAAAACTAGAGAAAAGAGAGGAAAAGCTGGAGAAGAGAATATAAGGTCTGGGGTGCCGAACTCCTTTTTTTCCTTTTAATTCTCCCCTTTCTTCCCATTTAGGGTTTTTCTTTTCGTGCATCCGGTTTGGGTGACAGTGCAAGTGCGACGACTTCAATCCCGGTTTCGACCTAGATACAGCCTATATTACTCAAAATGCAAAAAATAAAGTTATAGAACGGTTTCTTTTAATTCTATAACATCTTGAATCATCTTCATCCGAGCTCGAATGAGAGAGTTATGCCCAGATTACGAATCAATGTCGAAACTATCCAAAATCGCCCAATTAACTTCGTTTTGCACTTAACGCTTCCATTCGCATCCTAAATCAAAATATAAAAATAATGAGTATATTTAGGCACCAAATAATTATAAAAGCCTAAGCATTAAGAGATAAAAATATGACATTTTGCATTCTCATCACAAACCTATCACATTCAAAGCAATATTTACTTGAAATCCATTTCAAAATCATTTTTGAGATAAAAAGAACTAGAACCTTGCAAAATCCCACTTCTCTCAAAATTATTCTCACATCACTTTATAAACAAGCTCCAAATATATCTTCATTCCTGCTTCAAAGTTCGAGGCTTGGAAATTTCAAAGGAGAACATTGTTTCTCCATCAATTACAACGGTGTAAGCTTTTCTTCTTTTATAGTTGTTTCTTTTACTATAGGTTGATCTAGAACTTTTAATTCTAGATAGAAGAGCTTGCTAGGGCTAGAATTTAGCTAAATCTCAGGGGAAATTATTCTAATCTTGTATTTGAGTATACAAATGGTTGAGAACCAAAATCTCTTTTTATGTAAATTTCAGCTAATAGAGCTAATTAATGAAATTTCACAAGAAAGAGTTCTTGGATAGTGAATAGAACTAGGGGAACATAGATAACAAAACATGTTAGTGTTATTAGTGGTGTGTGTATTTTACATTTCATATTTGCTTTAAATTTCAATTTGACACACTGATTTTAAAATTGTAAAAACTCAATTCCCTCTCTTCCCCTCCCATTGAAAAGCCACTTGGGCCAATAGGTTCTTGGGTAGTAAATATCAATAAGGAAACATTGATCACAAAACTTTTTGTGTTCAAATCTTATAGTTTGTGCATGTTTATTTTAATTTTTGCTTTAATTTTTATTTGAGTGCTAAAATTTTAAATTGTGATATCTCAATTCATCTTGAGAAGCCACCTAGGCCAACAAAATTCACACTTCACCAATAGCCACACATGTATAGAATGGTTGTATGATTTTGAACTTGTTTACACAAATTTTGTCCAATAACAATACAAAGATTACTTTCTTTACAAATTTGACACATTAACTACTTAAATAAGCTAGTACTAAAGTTGTAAAAGGTATGTAATCAAAATGGAATAGGTTATTCAATATACTTACCATTTTAGTATTTTATATCTGTTTTGACCAGTTATTTTTAATGCATTTTTAGTTACATTTATTTACTTGATTAACAACCGGGTAAATAGGTAAACAGATAAATAAAGTAAAGATAGCAAAAATTAATAAAAATACATAAAATTCTTAAAATTTAGAAATATACAATAATATGCTTATAATGTCAAAAAATAGTGAAAAAATCATACAATGACATACATAATAAAGGTCACCTTTATAGGTATATAATAAAATCATAATAATACCCTTACTTAATTGGTAAACGGGTATGAAATAGGTAAATTATTTGTTTTTTGTTATGTTTAATAAATGGGTAAAATTACCTGATTGCGTATATGGATAAGATTTTTTTCTTCCGTATTTGTTTCGTTTAATAAATGACAAACAAAAAATGGGGTAATCAAGTATAAATTGACACCCTTAGCTAGTACACTAGTTAAGATTCAAACAACTACACCCAAACCTAGTCCAAATGTAAGGAGCAACTCAATTGGAAGCTAATTGAAGTAGTTTGAAAAATAAATACCCTTTTGGAAACTCAAGCAATGAAACTCTTTTGTAGAATTGGACTAATTAATAATAAGATCTGGAAATTGTAGCAAAAAGATACTTGGTAAATGAGATAACAAAATTTAACGATCAATGAAAGCAAGTATAGAAAGAAAACAAGCTAAGATGATCGAAGAATTAAAAATAATAGGACCCGCATACTTAGTTGTTTAGGATGAATAGTGAACTTTAGTTGGGGATTCAAAATGCCATCTTAACAAATGATATAAAAATCAAACAATGCTTTGGGAGTAAGTTGGGTTACTATAGCCAACGTTCTTATGCAAAATGAAGTGAGAAACCCTTAAAAATGCCAACTTTAAAAAAAAATATAGAGCGGTTTGCCTCATGCATTGATATTTTATTCTTTCGTCTTATTAAAAATACAGTAAAAAATACCAATAAAATTTTAAAATTAACTATTTGAGTTGTTGAACAAAATGGTAGTTCATTTGCATGACTTGGAGACATAACTATGGAAAGTGAGAGAGAATTTATTGCTTGGAATTCTACATTGTTAAGAAAGTATGATTTCATTTAATTATAAAGAAAAAGTTTAAATAAATTGAGGTGATTAATGTCATCTTTAAGTGTGAATTGAAAAGCTAAATTTCTCCACACTTTTTTTCTCTTGCATACATGATGGTGTAAAAAACGGAGACCCTCCTACACTCGTACTGTATTATGTAGATAGAAAGGGGAAAGCCGTAGTAGGTGTCCCCCTCCTCTTTGCATTTCAAGATTAGATTGGAATAGGGGGTGAGGGGCTTTCATGTTCTCTTTTAGAATGCAAGCAACCTTTTGCTAGTATGAAGATAGACAGGTTTTCTTTTTACTCTCTCTTTTTTTTTTTTTTTTTTAAATGATTCATGAGGTTCGCAAGGCTCCTAGATATGCTTAATTTAATTAAAATTATCATTATTTATTCAAAATGCCACGTTGAATTCCTCGTTTAAAAAGTATTACATAAAGTTTTACTTTTTCCTTTTTCTTAAAAGTGAAGAAAATAAGCAAATATTTAGTTACAATTCAACGATCGCGCAAAGTTGGGAAGTGAGAAATCCATGCTCTCTCGCGGATTGCAGCAGAAGCTCATCCCACAAAGTGATTCGACCTAGACTCGGCCCCCGCTCCCTAGGTTACCGGAGGAGCTGAAATATGGGACCACAATTGAAGGGGGCACTCGCATATCCTGATGTTTCGCGGGTGCTATTGGCTGTGGTGTTTATCTTAGCTTATCTTTCCTCTTCGCCACCAAATTTACCTAATTAGAAAATTAGAATACTTAACAAGTGGCCAAAAAAACAGGTACAGAATCTGCCCGTCGACCCGCTCCCCAGAACAAACATCCTTGCCGTCAATTTATGCTTCCATTTTAGAAAACTTGATAAATTTGGATCTCTTCAGATTCACAGATTAATGGCAAAATCCCGTGGGTCCCGCTGGCGCACCATATGGGCTGTACTCGTGCTCTTATCTCTGCCTTTATCCTCGCCGCTCCCCCAGACGCCAGACGCTAAATAAAAGGCAAGGGGACCCACATGGGAGAGCGAGAGTGACGGTGGGGCCGACATTGTCTCTGGGAATGGTCAGCCTTCTCTGATTGAGTTTTAGGAATGCGGTGGGCCAAACGCGTCCCGAAAGGATCGGGAACACTGAGTTTTTGCTAATACTCATTCCTCCAATCACAAGGCGTCTAAATCTCTCTCCGTTCTAAGAATCCGAGAAAGCACTGTAAAATCAGAAAAAAAAAGGTTCGGTTGTTACAACGACCTCGCTTCCGTTGGTGGAAAGGAGATGGGATCCGCGTGAACTGGAGAGGTGGACCCCGTCAGGGGGCGTGAATGTAATGTTGGGCCTACCTTACCGGACTGGTCCCATCCCATTAGTGAGAGCGGTCTACATTTCCTGAATGGGACCGGCGAACCACCTCGAACCACTAAAGCGGTAGTGGGGTTGTCCCAGGGGAGAAAGAAACAAGTGGGCCCTTTTTATAATCTGCGGCCACATTGGGCTCTCTTCGGTCAATTCGTCCCCACTGCGCACAAACCCACTTTGTTTGCGAAGAGAAAAACACATTAAACGCATATTCTAAACGGGGAAAGGGCAAGTGGTACTTTTTAAGAAACCTAAATCAAATAGTTTTCTTTCTCTGGTCACGAGATCTCTACCGTCGAGAGGACTGATAAAGTCCAAGATCATGGGGCCCACCATTTAATATAGTAGTGCGGACGCTTCGGGCGCACCAATTGGACAGCTAGGATGGTTTAACCCTAGTGGCGGGGCTCACACACCCGCCTTGATTACCCCACGTTGAGGATGATGAGTGCGAGTAACAAAAGTAGCGCGAGGCACGAGGGGTGGCACACTCACGGAGGCCGGCCCGGACGACGGGAAGAGGAACGATTTGCATGGAGATGATGATTCGCCGCTGGTACTACTTCATTTGATAAAGAGTACAGGGAGGTTAGAAAGTCCAAGGAGAGGGGGCGAACGCGAAACTGGAGAGGAGACTAGAGTGCAGTTGGAAAATGAAAAACTAAAAAAGCCCTAATCCGGAAAAATAAAATAAAAAAGTCCAAGTAATTCTCGGATGCCAAAAAGGATCACATAAATAATTCTTGGAGCCCTCACCAACTTTGACCCTATTGGTCACGCGACACTGCCCCTCCCCCTATTTCCCCACAATGTATCCGCTCGAAAACACACAATTTACTAGTGCTTCTCATATATTACTGCGTTTTTTTTTGGCGGTGTAGCGCGAGAGGAAAACGCCGGAAACTCACGACACCGGCCCCCTTTCCTCCCCTTAAAGAGGGTTTCTAGGTTTCTAGGGTTTCTTTTCTTCTTTCTTGGCACTGTTACCTTGCCTGGCTCACCCAGAAGACTGCGGAAAGATCCTCTTTTTTGTTCTCGGTTCGTTATGGAGGCCTCGACGCAGCGGCAGGAAGTCGAGGAAGACGACGACAGGGGGACTGATCTGAGAATGGGCAGTAAGGGAACAAGTACCAACAGTAGTACAGTCGCCGAGGGGGTCTCTTCTTCTGTTCCGGCGCCGGTGTCACCTGCCGTATCACCGGCGGTATCTTCAGGGGTTTCACCGACCATTTCGACGAGTCCGATCCCCATCCAACAGGCGCCTCCGGCTGTCGTCCCCGCCTCCGTGTCTATTCAACAAACCTATACCACTACGCCCATACAGATCCAACCCATCCAGCAACTCGTTTGTTTGAAGGCCGAGCCGGTAGTTGACGACCGGAGAATCGAGTATGTCGCGGTGCGGAGACCTCTGGCGACAAGGAGAGTCAGCAAGGATCGTCATACGAAAGTGGAGGGCCGCGGCCGGAGGATCCGCATGCCGGCCGCCTGTGCTGCACGAATCTTTCAACTCACACGGGAGCTAGGCCACAAATCCGACGGCGAGACAATCCGGTGGCTTCTTGAACATGCGGAACCAGCCATCATCGCCGCAACCGGCACCGGTACGGTCCCCGCAATCGCAACTAACGTCGACGGCACGCTCAAGATTCCTACGCAGCCTAGCACCTCTGCGCCGGTCGATACTTCCGAGGTCGACACCAAGAAGAAAAGAAAACGGGCGACGAGCACGACGTACTATGGAGTCCAGAATCAGCTTCCCATTCAGGCCAAGGGAACCGTGTCGTCCGGGTTGGCGCCCATCGGTACCGCGTCGGCTCAGGGCATCGTTCCCATGTGGGTGAGCGGCGTCGGCGGGGGAGCGAGAGTGATTTCTCCAAGCACCCTCGCAACCGGTACGATATTCATGGTCCCACCGTCGTCTGGCATCGCTGGTCCCTCTAACCAACCGCAGTTTTTCACTTTTCCGGCATCTCCTTCTCCCCTAATAAACCTGTCTGCAAGACCCATATCAACGGTTTTCTCAGCGGTTCCGGGGATTAATCTAGCTACAGCGGTGGAGATTCAGGCGCCAACCATGTCTACGCCTTCGGCGGTGACGCCGACAACCGGTGCAGTTGGTGGGGCCCGGATGGCCAAGGATTCGCAAGAGCATCAGTTCATGGCTAGTTCAGGAAACCAGCAGCAGAGCCAAAATCCTACCAAATAGATTTTTAAATCGAGAGGTTGGGGTTTGTCTCTCTGGGTTGAGGAGGAACGGAGATTATTTTCGTCTGTTTTTTCTTCTCCTTTTTCGTTTTATTTTTCCCCTTTTTTTCACGATAATTAGTTGTTCATCTTCTGCAAAGCTCTGTGATCGGACAGCGGCCATGGAAGAAGGTCTACAGGTCACGTGCGCACGTGACGAGTATTGGATGAGGGAGCTTAATTTAACTCGTGGTAGTGGGGTCGGGTTTGGCGGAGTCAGTTTTGGGCGGTGAGGGGAGGGGGCTGGCGGTATGGTGGTGGGTCAACTGCTTGGAGTGCGCCCTTGCTCTCAGTCTTTTGTGCGTGGAGTGATTTCCGGTGGGCCACCACGGGGTCTGCATGCTCTGCCCAGCAGTGGTCATAAGTGCGGGCCCCTACTAAAAAGGATAGAACAACTCGGGAGCGGCTTCCTGGAAACAGGCTCATCATCTATGGTCCCGCAGAGAGATGGGTGGTTTTGCAAGCGGGGCCTTCAGGCACGCGTCCGGTGCGCGCTACACTAGGTGGGCCGTGTGCTTTTGCATATGACACGTGGTTAAGAAGACGTGGCATGCGGATATCCCTCTGATGATCCATTACAAAAATTAGCTTTTAGTTTCTCTCCCTTGCTTTTTTTTTTTTTTTAATTTTTCTTTTGGAAGAAAAACTGAGGGCGGGGAAAATGGTTTATCACCGAAATGCCCATCTCTGTTAAATGTTTTCTCTTTCACATACTTGTTAACTTTGACAAATATATTGTATTGTTTAAAAAAGTAGTTATTTTGTGAAGCCGCATGAGGCATTAGCTACCTAAACCAAGTCTTACATGAAATGGTTATCTTTGGAATCTGAAAAGCGTGATATATCTGTGAATGTCGCTTTACAACTGTAATTTTATGTCACAGTACTTTTTTAAGGCATCGGGTGGATGGGTGTTGGAGGGCAGGATCTGGATTCGGCCGATCTCTGCGAGCAATCAAGAGCAATCAATGGGACCACTGACCATTCAAAGGAAAGGCCGAGGGTAGGGCGGGTCCCCTACCATGACAGAGGAGTCAATCGCGTTAGCTTTAATTTTAGCGGGCAAGAAGGGCAGGACTATCTGCTCAGCCCTTTCCGTGTACTGTCCCTTCTTTTCTTCATCTCTGCTTTTATGATTTTGTGGTTCCTTTTGGAGGATGGTCGTGGCGTGTGTGGACAAAATCGTCCCGGTACTCTCACCGGTCGATATTCCTTTCCGTCTTCGACCCTGACTTCCAATTGGACCAGTTTGATGGTACGAATAGATCATCAGAAGGATCCAGGCTTCGGAACGCTTTGCACACGGTGGTCGCAACAACCAATTCTGTACTCAAATCTCGTTTTTTTTTTTTTTTTTCTTTTGTGAAGAAATTGACTGGCACCCGAGTCTCGGAGTTGCAAGCCTTTTTTAATGATTTTTATATTTCCTTGCCTTTTACAATGACATAAGTAGAAGCGTAAATGAATCCGAGTTTGATCTGATCCGATATATCGAATTTTATCGGATCTTTGGATTCTATTTCGGATATCGGGATCCGAAACAAAAAGATTCAGAATCGGATTCGGAATATATAGATTTGGATCTCATAAATATTTCCATAAATATATAGGTTCGGATGGGAAACCTCATTTCTTCCACCCAATATTTTTCCATTTTGCTATTTTACTTGGTATTTCTTTTATTTTTATTTTTAATATTTTAATATTTTTTTATATTTTTAAGTATTTATTGTTTTATAACAGAAATTTACATAATATCCGGGTATCCAATTTTTGATAGTTTTCGTGAATAATCCGGAATTCTCGGTCCAGATTGCATCCAATGTATTTACACCCCCTAGGCGTGTAAGGAGTTAAGATGTTTGGCAAAGAACGGCTCGGGAGTCTACACTTTGACCCACGTTACCTCATCTGGCCCCAACGAGATCAGCATGATCTCCACCACTCACCGTTGTGTACCAATTTGGTCGATTTCCAGTGTCCACTGCTGAACAGAGAATACTTCTTTTCTATGTCTCCCAGTTCATTGGTGGGCGTCTGATGGGTCTGTCGATATCTCAGGGCCCGCTGAAAGAGAAGGCCAGGGTCCACCCAGACCCTCCTTTTATCTTTTTATCTTTTCTGTTTGTGGCCTGCAGCTTATCTTTAACTCATTATATTTTTTTATTTATTGTTACCTGCGGACTGTGGGGGGCCTACATACCCGCCCACGTTTTTACGAGGCGGCCAACTTTTTACCGTCTTTTTAGATGGTCATAATCGAAGATTTACAACTACAAATACTATCTTACATTCAAAAGGCCTTCATTTATGATTTTTTTCTTAAAACAGCAGGATAATTTGGTCACAGGTATATTCGAAAGTGTTTTACTTTACAGAACTCCTATTATGTTTTATTTTTAATTATGTAAGAGAAAGACAATTACGAGTCTTATCAATGAACATAGCATAATTGACTATACTATGAATTCAAAAGGTAGAGTATGTGCCCCTATTACGTCGGCCCGTATAGACTTTGTAACATCACAATAGATAGGCTTATTACCATGCTTAGGTTAGTTTCCTATCGTTCTTAAATGTCACACCAAAAGTTTGCCAGACTTAGCCCAACATCCAATTTCTAGGTCCAAATTCAGTATGCCTCACATCAAATGAGTATACCTAACACTATTCGGTCAAAGCCTTTATAAGATTAACTGGATTTCACGTTGATAATTAAGAATACAATAAATATTTTAGCCATGGTTTTATTCCACATTTGGCGGCAGCTATGATAAATTCCAACCGTTCATTCTTTCATGATGAAATTTCAGGAGGAGGTTTTGGGCTCAATTCTGATAATTTTGCCTTTCGTTTCATCAGAATTGGTTACCGAACAGTAGTTGCTGTTTTTTTTTTTCCCATTTTTATCTTCAATCAAATCCTAAGATCTGAGTAGAGGACTTGAGCTATAACCAACTATAAAATCGCTTCAAGACGAAAACTTCAAACCTAAGCTACAGAAGAAAGGAGTACCAAATTGCAGGTTAGCGGATAAAAAATGCGATTCGGATCCGTCAATCGGACCTGCCATAAAGTATTAATAATTTATAGTTAGCGTAATTAATTTTAATTTAAAATAAATCAAGTATAATTAAAATTAAATTATTAATATTACTAATAAGTTATAACTAATCTAAAATAAGTTATTTTTAAGACTAAAAATTATAATGAATATAATATAAATTATAAATAATAAAAATAAATTATTATCCTACTCTAACGATAGTACTTCTCCTTTATGATAAATTGTTAAGTGTCATTTATTTCTAGTTCTTCTTTAAAAACCAATGGCGATTGTATTGTACCATCGTTACATATCTGGCATGCCAAAATAAGATACGTATTTGGTCGATACACCTATATTAGCTTGTGTCAACTGATATGAGGTGTATTGGGTATCCCAAAATTTGAGAGGTATCGATTGATATGATTAACCATGTTACAAACAAATTCTCCAAATCTTAAGTTTTCCTTTAATACAAATAGATTTAAATCACTAGCATTATACAATAGGTGTATCTTCAATATGTTTTTATTTTTAACAATCAACCTAATAAATAAATAAAAATATGTATAAGGATTATCGGGTATGAAACCTGGTTTAATGCAAAAAATATGAAACGACTATTCTAGTCGTCTGATCTTGATCAACGATGGAGGAATAAGGTCACTCTCCCCGCTCCCCCATTCTATCCCTCTCTTCTCATTTCTCGTCTAATAGCTTGCCCCGTTCCCATTCGCATGTCGTCGCCTCATTGTCCCTTTGCCGTCCCCGGTAATGGCGGAGCTTATGTAGCCTATCATAATTACATTCACACACCAAGAAATTGAAAAAAAAAATTTTGATACTAAGTCAGACAAGCACACCAAGACAAAGGTTAGCAAAATATTTAAAAAGGACTAAGAATATGTTGATGGTTATCTTGCCACTACAAATGACTAAATCAAGTTACTTGTTTGAGCCATGCAAAGAAACAAATTATCCTTATTTTAGATGAGATCAACCTTTAAATTTCTTATGTAATTATGCATCGGCCATAGCTGATGCCTCAGGGAATTAAATCATTAAACTAACAAATTATAGAAGCAAGATTAAAAGCATTGAAATTAATAACTTAAAATCCAACATTGCCCCACCCTCACTTCTCTCCCTTCTATTATAGAAAAAAGGCCCACAAGGAGGATACTTGAAATTAGAAAAGACTAATTAGAAAGAAGATTGAGTAAGAAATATGTTTTGGAAATTCAACAAGGTTGCTTCTTGTTGAAGAGAAGATATGAAAGCCTCTTACATGACTCTTACATTAAGAAGTCTCACAAAGTTAGAATTTATATGGTAGAGTCTTACAAGAGTCTCACAAAAGGTAGTCTCATAGAAGAGTCTTAGTTTAAAGGTGTTTTAGTAATGGTAGTCTTCTATTTATGCTAAGTTGTTTAACTATGCTAAGACTTATGTTTAAGTGTTAGACATTGGGTGTAATGGGGACAAATATACTTTAATTTTAATTGAAGTCTATTATTTTTCTCAATTATTAATAGGGGCTCATGTACTTAGATTATACAACAAGTCAATGAAGTTTTTCTCTTTTCCAAAAATTCAACATGGTATCAAAGCAGGTTTTGTGAATTAATGTGGTCAACCCACAAAGATAATGTGATCCTTTTCTGATCTATCATCTCTAGTAGTTTAGGTTCGTATTCTATTTTGTTTTCTCTTTTTAGTTCCAATAACCGTCGTTTTCTTAGTGTTCATACCTCCATACTGAGTTTTTCATATTTTAAATTATATATTGACAAAAAGATATTTTAGTCTACTTTCCAAGGAAAAATGAATTTTGGAAATTGGATTTTTTTACAAAAAGAAACAGATATTTGAAGCAGCAAAGGTCATATTGCAAGAGAGATTCGAGCAGTAGCAAAAAGCTTCAACTTTCGAGCCATTTTTTCCATCAAGAACTAGACTTTATATGGAGAAATATATATAAAAGAAAGATATGTAAGTCTATTTTCTTACTTATTCAACCAATTCTAGATATGAGTATTTTATATGGAGATATTGATCTTGGAAGAATTAATGGTCATGCTAGCAAAAGGAGAATGACTACTTAGTTTTGCCAGATTACATAGTCCGAAATTTATCAGATTATTTATCTCAAAATAAGTATATTTTATGAAATGAAGTTATACTTGGATGAAAGGTATTTAAATCTATTTTTATAAAGATAAAATTTTATGTCAATCTGATCTATATTTAAGGATATATTCGCATTTAAATATTCAAAAGTCATGCTGATATCTCGTTGCATTTAAAAATCTGAATTTAAGCCGGATTTTTTGGCTTCATTTTTTGAGTTGATGTTATTGATAAAAAATATTAGGTAAATATCTCAGTTACCCCTTTTTATCGGTTACCTTTCTCCTACCATCCTTTTTTTACCCTCACATACCCCTTTGGGCCAACTTCTTGTGTGTTGCTTTGGTTGGTTTATCTTTTTATATACATATGGGTGTTTTAAGTCCATTGAGACTTTTAAATGAGTGATAGGTGATATCCTTTTGGTGATTATTATCACTACTTTTGTTTGAAATCCTACGAGGTTGGTTTCAAACTTTTTTATACATACATCACCCATTTTACTTTTTGAGAGTCTATGTCTGATTGAGTTCTTATCCTCAGGACACCTTGATGGAGGAGATAATAAATATAATTATGTTTTTGTTTAAAGCTCGGATTAAAATGATACCTTCCAACTTCAAGGGTAGAAGTAGAAGAAGAAGTAGAAGAAGAAGTACAAGAAAGAGGAATTTTATTCCATATGTTGTAGTAATTTTTATGTGATCAAAATATTCAAGAAAGGGGGAGCACAAAAGATGAAGTTTTTGCATCTAAGAAGAAATATTTACGACAAAGAAAATTGAAGACCAAAAATCTTTTTCATTGTAAACTGAAGTTATTGCTACAATGTGGGGCCCACCATGGTGCTCGATCTGGTGGGACCCACCTTGAGGACTAGGTCATCAAGAAGAATCCTAGAGGACTTGGGACACCAAGAAGAGTCCTCTCCCAAAGCAAGCAAGAGTTAAGGAATTAAGAAGCACAAGCTGAATTGATTTAGAAGACTTCAAGATCAAGTGGGACCCACAAAGATCTCACGTGTTGGCACTCTTATCAAGGTGCACTGGAGGATCATGAGGAGCCCACAAGGATAAGGCCACGAGCTGGCTTATCCCTTATATTCACGTGTGTAATAAAGGACTCCTAGTTTTACTCCAATTAGTCTTCTAGGAGTTCTAGTTTGAATAGACTTACTTATATTGAAGAGTTAGAGTTGGAATGTAATTAGTGTTGGAAGATAAGATCAAACCCAAACGACCAAGAAAGGCCCACATATGTAAGATTCTTATAAGATGGGCCACATGACCAAGGAAGACCCACAAGATGGGCCCAAGCCTATAAGAAGTAGGACCCACAATGATTACCAAAAGTTGATATATTTATCACATCAGTTGGAAGATCAAGAAGGACTCACAAAAATATCTTTATCTTTGGGTCACTGTTATGGACTCTATAGCATCACGATTTACCAACAGGCGTAGGAATTAATGAATGTGTTTTTCAATTTCCATGTCATTGTTTCTTGGTTTGGTTTTGTCTTTGGTTTGGGTTGGTTTAGCATTTATTGGTTTGAACCATTGACCCAAGAGGTCTTTAGGGTTTTGGACATCCTCAACCCTATTTAAGGGGACTGCTAGGGTAATAAGAATTATGAATTGAGTTCACTTTAGCTAATGTAATTTAGATAAACAGGTCAAGAGCTCCTTCAAGCTCTCTTCTGTTTTTCCCCCAATTCTCCTTTCCGAAATTCAATTCCCTTCAACCCCTCATTCCATCTCAACGTCAAGCAAGGTAATGGAAGGAAGAGAAGAGAGGAGGGTGACAAGATCCATGGCTCGTGAGGATCCTAACAATGTGGTATCAGATAGGTCCACCCTCGGTGATTCCTCTTCTCCAGAGGACATACGTCAAGTGCTTTCAGAACTTCAACAACGATCCACTCTTCAAGGTACTAAAATTTCTCACATCAATAATACCTTACAAACACTGGAATCATCTCTACAAACCATCCTCCGACAACTTGCTGCACTTCAAGCACCAACGCCACCACCAGCAACCAATTTTCAACCACAACCAGTTCCCCACCAACAATTCACGCCACCACCAAATCCACCCCTGCGCCAACCAATGGGTTCAATGACCACTCACGCACAAGGACCATCAACGGTTCCCAGGTACTTTAAACTTAACTTTCCTACATATGATGGCTCTAAAGATCCTTTACTGTGGTTCACGAAATGTGAACAATTCTTCTATCATCAACAAACGGTGGAAATGGACAAGGTTACTTTGGCCACCTACCACATGCTCGATGAAGCGCTCATGTGGTTCCATCACTACCGAAATGTCCATTCCATTCAGGATTGGCTGCACTTTAAACATGCTTGCCAGTTGAGGTTCGGACCTCCAGCTAGCATGTTAGGATCATTTTGAAATCTCTTTCTTATAAAATTCCACCAAGCTATTAGGGGTTGTACTAGTGGAAATTCCCAAACAAGGGTAACAAAACTTTGGTGTTCATTTTTAGTGCAAGAATTAATTTACTTCACTTACATTTATTATAGTTTTTAATTTTTTGCATACATAAACTCTAAGATTTTCATTTTGTTGTGATCTATTTGCCATATCTTTTTGTTTACGAGAAAAAATGGAAGAGTGAAAACTCAAGTTAGGATTCGAAAATAAAATCGACATTCAAAATGGAAATGCAAAAATGTTGTGAGTGATAATTCCAAAAAGTATTTTTGATTTTTAAGGATTGTACATTAATTTAGTTATTTACATATTAGGTTTTGGAATCATCAGAAAAGGGGCGGGAGGCATTTTTAACTGAGTGTTGACACCCAAACCATAAGTCAGTTCAAACAAAACTTATAGCTATTACACATCATTAATCAATCAAAACAGTTACACTGATCTATGATTGTTAGGTCCGCTTTTTGTAAAATAGGCAAAAAGTGGGTTGTTTGGCTCTAATAAATATCCCACCGCTCGTTATCTTGAAAATTTAATTTTTTATACTCCTTGAAAATTTTTAAACATTAGGTCATTTGCATCTTCAACAGGTTTCAGGTATGCATATCCACCACATTTAAAACAAGTTACGATCAATTAGAAATCTTTTTCTTATAAAATTCCACCAAGCCATTACGGGTTGTACTAGTGGAATTTCCCAAACATGGATAACAAAACTTTGGTGTTCATTTTTAGTGAATGAAATAATTTTCTTCACTTACATTTATTTTAGTTTTAAATTTTTTGCATACATAAACTCTAATATTTTCATTTTTTGTGATCTATTTGCCTTATCTTTTTGTTTACGAGAAAAATGGGAGAGTGAAAACTCAAGTTTGGATTTGAAAAAAGAATTGAACATCCAAAATGGAAATGCTGAAATGCTGAGAGATATAATTCCAAAAAGTATCTATGACTTTTTAGGATTAGGTTTTGCAATCATCATAAAAGGGGTGGGGGGGGGAGGCATTTTTAACTGAGTGTTGACTCCCTAACCATAAGTCATTTCTACCAAAAATTATAGCTGTGACACATCATTTATCGATGAAAACATTTACGCTGATCTATGACTGTTAGGTCCACTTTTTGTAAAATAGGCTAAAAGTGGGTTGTTTGGCTCTGGTAAATATCCCACCGCACGTTAAGTTAAAAAGTTAATTTTTTCTACTCAAAATTTTTGGATCATTAGGTCATTTGCATCTTGAACATGTTTTGGGCTTGCATATCCACCACTTTTAAAGTAGGTTTGGATCAATTAGAAATCTCTTTCTAACAAAATTCCACCAAGCTATTAGGGGTTGTACAAGTAAAATTTCCCAAACATGGGTAACAAAACTTTGGTGTTCATTTTTAGTGCAAGAAATAATTTGCTTCACTTACATTTATTATATTTTTCAATTTTTTGCATACATATACTCTAAAAATTTTATTTTGATGTGATCTATTTGCCATATCTTTTTGTTTACGAGAAAAAGTGGGAGAGTGAAAACTCAATGTTGGGTTTGAAAAAAAATTTAACATCCAAAATGGAAATGCAAAAATGTTGAAGGAGATAATTTCAAAAAGTATCTGTGATTTTTAATGATCGTAAACTCTTGTAGTTTTTTATACATTGGGTTTTGCAATTGTCGGAAAAGGGTGGAGCGAGGCATTTTTAACTGAGTGTTGACTCCCAAACCATAAGTCATTTCTAACAAAACTTACAGCCATTACACTCATTAATCGATCACAACACATACACTGATCTATGATTGTCAGGTCCGCTTTTTGTAAAATAGGCAAAAAGTGGATTGTTTGGCTCTGGTAAATATCCCACCGCACGTTCACATGGGAATTTAATTTTTTCTACTCCTTGAAATTTTTGGATCATTTGGTCATTTGTATCTTTAACATGTTTCAAGCATACATATCCACCACATTTAAAACATGTTAGGATCAATTAGAAATATCTTTCTTATAAAATTCCACTAACCTATTAGGGGTTGTACTAGTGGAATTTCCCAAACATGGATAATAAAACTTTGGTGTTCATTTTTTTTGCGTGAAATAATTTTGTTCACTTACATTTATTATAGTTTTCAAATTTTTGCATACATAAACTATAATATTTTCATTTTTTTGTGATCTATTTGCCTTATATTTTTGTTTATGAGAAAAATGGGAGAGTGAAAAATCATGTTTGAATTTGAAAAAAAATTGAACTTCCAAAATGGAAATGTACAAATGTATAGAGCAATAATTCCAAAAAGCATCTGTGATTTTTAAGGATTGTAAATTATTTTATTTTTTTATATATTAGGTTTTATAATCATTAAAAAAGTGGAGTGAGGCATTTTTAACGGAGTGTTGACTCCCAAACAATAAGTCATTTCTAAGAAAAATTATGGCAGTAACACATCATTAATCGATCAAAACATTAAAGATGATCAATGACTATTTGGTCCGCTTTTTGTAAAATAGGCAAAAAGTGGGTTGTTTGGCTCCCGTAAATATCCCACCGCACTTTAATTTGAGAATTTAATTTTTTCTACTCCTTCATATTTTGGGATCATAAGGTCATTTGCATCTTCAACATCTTTCAGGCATACACATCCACCACATTTAAAACATGTTAAGATCTCCTTGAAATTTTTGTATCATTTGGTCGTTTGCTTCTTCAACGTGTTTCGGGCATGGATATGCACCACATTAAAAACATGTTAGGATCAATTTTAAATCTTTTTCTTATAAAATTCCACCAAGCTATTAGGGGTTGTACTAGTGGAATTTCCCCGACATGGATAACAAAACTTTGGTGTTCATTTTTAGTGCGTGAAATAATTTTCTTCACTTACATTTATTATAGCTTTCAATTTTTTGCATACAAAAACTCTAACATTTTCATTTTGTTGTGTTCAATTTGTCTTATCTTTTTGTTTACGAGAAAAATGGGAGAGTGAAAACTCAAATTTGAATTTGAAAAAAAAATGAACATCCAAAATGGAAATGCTCAAATTCTGAGAAAGATAATTCCAAAAACTATCTGCGATTTTTATAAATTTTAAACTCTTTTAGTTTTTTATATATTAAGTTTTGAAATCATCAAAAAAGGGAGGCTGAGGCATTTTTAACTGAGCGTTGACTCCCATACCATAAGTCAATTCTAACACAAATTATAGCCATTACACATCGTTAATCGATCAAAACATTTATGCTGATCTATGATTGTTAGGTCTGCTTTTTAAAAAAATAGGCAAAAAGTGGGTTGTTTGGCTCAAGTAAATATCCCACCGCACGTTAACTTGAGTATTTAATTTTTACTACTCCTTGAAATTTTTGGATCATTAGGTCATTTGCATTTTCAACATGTTTCAGGCATGCATATCCACCACATTTAAAATATGTTAGGATCAATTAGAAATATCTTTCTTATAAAATTCCACCAAGCTATTAGGAGTTGTACTAGGGGAATTTCCCAAACATGGATCACAAAATTTTGGAGTACATTTTTAGTGTGAGAAATAATTTTCTTCAATTAAATTTGTTATATTTTTCGATTTTTTGTATACATAAACTCTAAAATTTTCATTTTGTTGTGATCTATTTGCCATATCTATTTGTTTACGAGAAAAATTGAAGAATGAAAACTCAAGTTTGGATTGAAAAAAAATTTAACATCCAAAATGGAAATGCACAAATGCTAAGAGAGTTAATTCCAAAACGTATATGTGATTTTTAAGTATTGTTAACTCTTTTAGTGTTTTATATATTAAGTTTTGCAACCATCGGAAAAGGGGGGCCGAAGCGTATTTAACTGAGTGTGGACTCCTAAACCTTAAGTTATTTCTAACAAAAGTTATAGCCATTAAACATCATTAATCGATCAAAACATTTACGATGATCTAAGATTGTTAGGTCCGATTTTTGTAAAATAAGCAAAAAGTAGGTTGTTTGGCTCTGTTAAATATCCCACCGCACGCTAACTTGAGAATTTAATTTTTTCTACTCCATGAAATTTTTAGATCAGTAGGTCATTTGTATCTCTAGCATATTTCAAGCATGCATATCCACCATATTTAAAATATTTTAGGATCAATTAGAAATCTCTTTCTTATAAAATTCCACCAAGCTATTTGTGGTTGTACTAGTGGAAATTCCCAAACACGGATAACAAAACTTTTGTGTTCATTTTTAGTGCAAGAAATAATTTTCTTCACTTACATTTAATTTAGTTTTCAATTTTTTGTGCACATAAAATCTAAAATTTTCATTTGGTTGTGATTTATTTGCCTTATCATTTTGTTTATGAAAAAAATGAGAGAATGAAAACTCAAGTTTAGATTTGAAAAAAAATTGAACATCCAAATTGGAAAAGAAAAAATTCTTAGAGAGATAATTCCAAAAGTATCAGTGATTTTAAAGGATTGTAAAATATTTTACTTTTTTATATATTGGGTTTTGTAATCATTGGAAAAAAGAAGGCAAGATATTTTTAACTGAGTGATCACTTCCAAACCATAAGTCATTTCTAACAAAAACTATAGCCAGTACACATCATTAATCGATCAAAACATTTACGATGATCTATGCTTGTTAGGTCCACTTTTGTAAAATAGGAAAAAAGTGGGTTGTTCGGCTCTAGTAAATATCCCACCAAACGTTAGCTTAAGAATTTATTTTTTTCAACTGCTTGAAATTTTTGGATCATTTGGTCATTTGCATCTTCAACTTGTTTTGGGCATGCATATCCACCACATTTAAAACAAGTTAAGATCAATTATAAATCTTTTTCTTATAAAATTCCACCAAGCTATTAGGGGTTGTACTAGTGGAATTTCCCAAACATGGATAACAAAATTTTGGTGTTCATTTTTAGTGCGTGAAATAATTTTCTTCACTTACATTTATTATAATTTTAAATTTTTTTAATACAAAAAATAAAAAAATTTCTTTTTTTTTGTTCAATTTGCCTTATATTTTTGTTTATGAGAAAAAAGGGAGAGTGAAAACTCAAATTTGGAATTGAAAAAAAAATTGATCATCCAAAAAGGAAATGCACAATTGCTGAGAGAGATAATTCCAAAAAGTATCTGTGATTTTTATGAATTTTAAACTCTTTTAGTTTTTTATTTATTAGGTTTTGAATCATCAGAAAAAGGGGGGGGGGAGGCATTTTTAATTGAGTGTTGACTCCCAAGCCATAAGTCATTTCTAACCAAAATTATAGCCGTTACACATAATTAATTGATCAAAACATTTACGATGATCTATTATTGTTACGTCTGTTTATTGTAAAATAGGCAAAAAGTGGGTAGTTTTGCTCTGGCAAATATCCCCCCGCACGTTTACTTAAGAATTTAATTTTTTCTACTCCTTGAAATTTTCGGATCATCTGGTCATTTGCACCTTCAACACATTTCAGGCATGCAAATCCACATTTAAAACATGTTAGGATCAATTATAAATCTCTTATTTATAAATTTCCATCAAGTTATTAGGGGTTGTACATGTGGAATTTCCAAAACATGGATAAAAAAACTTTGGTGTTCATTTTTAGTGCATGAAATAATTTTCTTCACTTACTTTTTTTATAATTTTAGATTTTTTTGCGTACATAAACTTTAAAATTTTTATTTTGTTGTGATCTATTTTCCTTATCTTTTTGTTTACAAGAAAAATGGGTGAGTGAAAACTGAAGTTTGGATTTGAAAAAAAAATTCAACATCCAAAATGGAAATGCAGAAATGCTGAGAACAGATAATTCCAAAAAGTATCTGTGATTTTCAAGGAACGGAAACTCTTTTAGTTTTTTATATTTTAGGTTTTGCAATATTCTGACAGGGGGGGGGGGGGGGGGGGGGGGGGGGAGAGAGGCATTTTTAACTGAGTGTCTCTTTCTTATGAAATTCCACCAAGCAATTAGGGGTTGTACTAGTGGAATTTCCCTAACATGGATAAGAAAACTTTGGTGTACATTTCTAGTGCTTGAAATAATTTTCTTCACTTACATTTCTTATAGTTTTCCACTTTTTGCAAACATAAACTCTAAAATTTTCATTTTGTTGTGATATATTTTCCTTATCTTTTTGTTTACGTGTAAAATGCGAGAGTGAAAACTCAAGTATGGATTTAAAAAAAAATTGAACATCCAAAATGGAAATGCACAAATTCTGAGAGAGATAATCCCAAAAAGTATTTGTGAGTTTTAAGGGTTGTAAACTCTTTTAATTTTTTATCTATTAGGTTTTGCAATCATCGAAAAAGGGGGAGGCGGGGAGGGTGGCATTTGTAACTGAGTGTTGACTCCCAAACCATAAGTCATTTCTATCAAAAATTGTAACCGTTACACATAATTAATCGATCAAAACATTTACGATGATCTATGATTGTTAGATCTTTTTATTGTAAAATAGGCAAAAAGTGGGTTGTTTGGCTCTGGTAAATATCCCATCGCTGGTTAGCAAGAGAATTTAATTTTTTCTACTCCTTAAAATTTTTTGATCATTAGGTCATTTGCATATTCAACATGTTTTAGGCATGCATATCCACATTTAAAGCATGCTAGGATTAGAAATTTTTTTCTTATAAAACTCCACCAAGCTTTTCGGGGTTGTACTAGTGGAATTTGCCAAACATGGATAACAAAACTTTGGTGTTCATTTTTAGCGTGTAAAACAATTTTCTTAACTTACATTCATTATAGTTTTCAATTTTTTTGCATACATAAACTCTAAAATTTTAATTTTGTTGTGATCTATTTGCCTTTTTTTTACAAGAAAAATGGGTGAGTGAAAACTCAAGTTTGAAATTGATAAAAAATTCAACATCCAAAATAGAAATGTACAAATGCTGAGAGAAGACAATTCCAAAAGGTATCTGTGATTTTTCAGGATCGTATACTCTTTTAATCTTTTATATATTAGGTTTTGCAATATTCGAAAAAGGAGGGGGGGGGGGGGGGGGGGGGGGGGGGGGGGGGGGGGGGCGACAAAGCAATTTTAACTGAGTGTTGACTCCCGAACGATAACTCATTTCTAAGAAAAATTATAGCTGTTACACATCATTAATCGATCAAAAAATTTAAGATGATCTATGATTGTTAGGTCCATTTATTGTTAAATATTCAGAAAGTGAGTTCTTTGGCACTTGTAAATATCCCACCGCACATTAACTTGAGAATTTAATTTTTTCCACACCTTGAAATTTTTGGGTCATTAGGTTATTTGCATCTTCAACATGTTTCAGGCATGTATATCCACATTTAAAACATGTGAGGATATATTAGAAATATTTTTCTTATGAAATTCCACCAAGTTATTACGGGTTGTACTAGTGGAATTTCCAAAACAAGGATACCAAAACTTTGGTGTTCTTTTTTAGTGCGGGAAATAATTTTCTTCTCTTAAATTTATTATAGTTTTCAATTATTTGCATACTTCAGCTCTAAAATTTTCATTTTGTTGTGGTCTATTTGCCTTATCTTGTTGTTTACAAGAAAACTGGAAGAATAAAAACTCAAGTTTGGATTTGAAAAAAAATTAAACATCCAAAATGGAAATGCACAAATGCTGAGAGAAGATAATACCAAAAAGTATCTGTGATTTTTAAGGATTGTAAACTCTTTTAGTTTTTTATATATTAGGTTTTGTAATCTTCGGAAAAGGGCGGGGCACGAGGGGGGGGGGGGGGGGGGGGGGGGCGGCTAGGTGCTTTTTCCTTAGTGTTTAATCCCAAACCTTAAGTCATTTCTAACAAAAATTATAGTTGTTACACATCAATAATCGATCACAATATTTACGATGATCTATGATTGTTAGGTCCGTTTATTCTAAACTAGGCAAAAAGTGGGTTGTTTTGCTCTTGTAAATATCCCACCGCATGTTAACTTGAGAATTTAATTTTTTCTTCTCCTTGACATTTTTATATCATTAGGTCATTTGCATCTTCAACATGTTTCAGGCATGCATATTCACATTTAAAACATGTTAGGATCAATTAGAAATGTCTTTCTAATAAAATTCCACCAAGCAATTAGAGGTTGTACTAGTGGAATTTTCCTAACATGGATAAAAAAACTTTGGTGTTCATTTTTTGTGCGTGAAATAATTTTCTTCACTTCCATTTATTGTAGGTTTCAATTTTTTTCGTACATAAACTCTTAAATTTTCATTTTGTTGTGATCTATTTACCTATGATGATATACGACTATTAGCTCCGTTTATTGTAAAACAGGCAAAAAGTGGGTTGTTTTGCTCTAGTAAATATCCCACCGCATGTTAACTTGAGAATTTAATTTTTTCTACTCCTTGAAATTTTTGGATCATTAGGACATTTGCATCTTCAACATGTTTCAGGCATGCATATCCATCAAGCAATTAGGGGTTGTACTTGTGGAATTTCCCAAACATGGATAACAAAACTTTGGTGTTCATATTTAGTGCGAGAAATAATTTTCTTCACTTACATTTATTATAGTTTTTGACCTTTTGCATACATAAATTCTAAAATTTTAATTTTGTTGTGATCTATTTGCCTTATCTTTTTATTTACGAGAAAATGGGAGAGTGAAAACTCAAGTTTGGATTTGAAAAAAAATTAAACATCCAAAATGGAAATGCACAATTGTTGACAAAAGATAATTCCAAAAGTATCTTTGATTTTTAAGGATTGTAAACTCTTTTAGTTTTTTATATATTAGGTTTTGCAATCATCGAAAAAGGGGGGGTGAGGCATTTTTAACTGTGTTAACTTCCAAACCATAAGTCATTTCTAAAAAAATCATAACCGTTACATATCATTAACCTATCAATACATTTACGATGATCTAAGATTGTTAGGTCCGATTTTTGTAAAATAGGCAAAAAGTTGGTTGTTTGGCTCTGGTAAATATGCCATCGCACGTTAATTTGAGAATTTAATTTTTTCTACTCTTTGAAATTTTTGGATCATTAGGTGATTTGCATCTTCAACATGTTTCAAGCAATCATATCCACATTTAAAACATGTTAGAATCAAATAGAAATCTCTTTCTTATAAAATTCCAGCAATCTATTAGGGGTTGTACTAGTGGAATTTCCCAAACATGGATAACTAAACTTTGGTATTCATTTTTAGTGCATGAAATAATTTTCTTCCCATACATTTATTATAGTTTTCAATTTTTTGCATACATAAACTCTAAAATTTTTATTTTGTTGTGATCTATTTGCCTTATCTTTTTTTTACGAGAGAAAAGGGAGTTAAAACTCAAGTTTTGATTGGGAAAAAGATTGAAGATCCAAAATGGAAATGCACAAATGCTGAGAGAGATAATTCCAAAAAGTATATGTGATTTTTATGGATTGTAAACTCTTTTAGTTTTTGATATATTTTGTTTTGCAATCTTCGGAAAAGGGGGGGGAGGCATTTTGGACTGAGTGTTGACTCACAAACCATAAGTCATTTCAAACAAAATTTAGAGATGTGACACATCAATAATCGATAAAAACATTTACGATGATCTATGATTGTTAGTTCCGTTTATTATAAAATAGGCAAAAAGTGGGTTGTTTTTCTCTGGTAAATATCCCACCGTACATTAACTTGAGAATTTAATTTTATATACTCCTTGAAATTTTTGGATCATTAGGTCAGTCGCATCTTCAACATATTTCAGGCATGCATATCCACATTTAAAACATGTTACGGTCAATTAGAAATCTCTTTGTTATAAAATTCCACCTAGCAATTAGCGGTTGTACTAGTAGAATTTCCCAAACATGGATAACAAAACTTTGGTGTTCTTTTTTAGTGTGTGAAATATTTTTCTTCACTTCCATTTACTATAGTTTTCAATTTTTTGCCTACATTAAATCTAAAATTTTCTTTTTGTTGTGATCTATTTGCCTATGATGATCTATGATTATTAGGTCTGTTTATTTTAAAACAGGCAAAAAGTAGGTTGTTTTGCTCAGGTAAATATCCCACCGCATGTTAACTTGAGAATGTAATTTTTTCTACTCCTTGATTTTTTTGGATCATTCGGTCATTTGCATCTTCAACAAGTTTCAGGCATGCATATCGACATTTAAAATATTTTAGGAACAATTAGAAATCTCTTTCTTATAAAATTACACCAAGCAATTAGGGGTTGTACTAGTGGAATTTCCCAAACATGGATAACAAAACTATGGTGTTCATTTTTAGTGCATGAAATAATTTTTTTCACTAACATTTATTATATTTTTTTGATTTTTTGCATAAATAAACTCTAAAATTTTCATTTTGTTGTGATCTATTTGCCTTATCTTTTTGTTTACGAGAAAAAAAGGGAGAGTGAAGACTAAAGTTTGGACATGAAAAGAAATTGAACATCCAAAATGGAAATGCTCAAATGATGAGAGAGATAATTCTAAAAAATATCTGTGATTTTTAAGGATTGTAAATACTTTTATTTTTTTATATTAGGTTATGCAATCATGGGAAAGAGGGGGGGGGGGGGGGGGGGGGGGAGGAATTTTTAACTGTGTTAACTTCCAAACCATAAGTCATTTCTAAAACAAATTATAGCCGTTACACATAATTAATCGATCAAAACATTTACGATGATCTATGAATGTTAGGCCCACTTTTTGTAAAATAGTGAAAAAGTGGAATGTTTAGAAATGGTAATTAATCCACCGCACGTTAGCTTGAGAATTTAATTTTTTCTACTCCTTGAAATTTTCAGATCAATAGGTCATTTACATCTTCAACATGTTTTAGACTTGCATATCCGCATTTAAAACATGTTTGGATCACTTAGAAATCTCTTTCTTATAAAATTCCACCAAACTTTTAGGGGTTGTACTAGTTGAATTTCCCAAACATGGAGAACAAAACTTTGGTGTTCATTTTTAGTGCGTGAAATAATTTTCTTCACTTACATTTATTATATTTTTCAATATTTTGTATACATAAACTCTAAAATTTTCATTTTGTGTTGATCTATTTACCTTATCTTTTTGTTTACGAGAAAAATGGGAGACTGATAACTCAAGTTTGGATATGAAAAAAAATTGAACATCAAAAATGGAAATGCACAAATGCTGAGAGAGATAATTCCAAAAAGTATCTGTGATGTTTTAGGATTGTAAACTTTTTTAGTTTTTATATATTAGGTTTTGCAATCATTGGAAAAGGGGAGGCGAGGCATTTTAAACTGAATTTTGACTCCCAAACCATAAGTCATTTCTGACAAAAATTATAGCCGTTACACAACATTAATCGATCAAAACATTTATGCTGATCTATGATTGTTAGGTCGGCTTTTTGTCAATTAGGCAAAAAGTGGGTTGTTTGGCTCTTGAAAATATCCCATCGCACGTTAACTTGAGAATTTAAATTTTTCAACTCCTTGAAATTTTTGGATCATTAGGTCATTTGCATCTTCAACACATTTCTGGCATGCATATCGACATTTAAAACATGTTAGGATCAATTAGAAATCTCTTTCTTATAAAATTCCACGAAGCAATTAGGGGTTGTACTAGTAGAATTTCCCAAACATGGATAACAAAACTTTGGTGTCCATTTTTAGTGCATGAAATAATTTTCTTCGCTTACATTTATTATATTTTTCGCTTTTTTTCATACATAAACTCTAAAATCTTCATTTTTTTGAGATTTATTTGCCTATCTTTTTGTTTACGAGAAAAAGGGAGAGTTAAAACTAAAGTTTGGATATGAAAAAAAATTGAACATCCAAAATGGAAATGCACAAATGTTGAGAGAAGATAATTCCAAAAAGTATCTGTGATTTTTAAGGATTGTAAACTCTTTTAGTTTTTTATATATTAGGTTTTGCAATCATCGTAAAAGCAAAAAGTATCTGTGATTTTTAAGGATTGTAAACTCTTTTAGTTTTTTATATATTAGGTTTTGCAATCATCGTAAAAGAGGGGAGATGGGGGGGGGGGGGGGGGGGGGGGGGGGGTGAATCATTTTTAACTGTGTGTTGACTCCCAAACCGTAAGTCATTTCTAAAAAAAATTATAGCCATTACAAATCATTAATTGATCTAAATATTCATGCTGATCTATGATTGTTAGGTCTATTTTTTTGTTAAATAGCCTAAAAGTGGGTTGTTTGGCTTTGGTAAATATCCCACCGCATGTTAACTTAAAAATTTAATTTTTTCTACTCGAAATTTTTGGATCATTAGGTCATTTGCATCTTCATCATGTTTCAAACATGCATAACCACCACTTTTAAAACATGTTAGGATCAATTAGAAATCTCTTTCTGATAAAATTCCTCGAAGCTATTTGGGGTAGTACATGTGGGATTTTCCAAACATGGATAACAACACTTTGGTGTTCATTTTTAGTGCATGAAATAATTTTCTTCTCTTACATTTATTATAGATTTCTATTTTTTTCTTACATAAATTTTTGATTTTGTTGTGATCTATTTGCCTTATCTTTTTGATTATGAGAAAAATGGGTGAGTGAAAAGGAAATACACAAATGCTGAGAGAGCTAATTCCAAAAAATATCTATATTTTTTAAGGATAATAAACTCTTTTAGTTTTTTTATAATAGGTTTTGCAATCATCGAAAAAGTAGGGGCGAGGCATTTTTAACTGAGTGTTGCCTCCCAAATCATAAGTCATTTCTAAAAAAAATTATAGACATTACACATCATTAATCAATCAAAACATTTACGCTGATTTGTGATTGTTAGGTCTGCTTTTTTGTAAAATAGGTAAAAAAGGGGTTGTTGGCTCTGGTAAATATCCCACCATACTTTAACTTGAGAATTTAATTTTTTCTACTCGAAATTTTTGGATCATTATGTCATTTCCATCTTACATATGTTTCAGTCATGCATATCCACCACATTTAAAACATGTTAGGATCAATTAGAAATCTCTTTCTTATAAAATTCCACCAAGCTATTAGGGGTTGTACTAGAGGAATTTCCCAAAGATGGATAACAGAAGTTTGGTGTTTATTTTTAGTGCGTGAAATAATATTCTTTACATACATTTATTATTTTTTTCAATTTTTTGCATAATAAACTCAGAATGTTTAATTTTGTTGTGACCTATTTGGTATTTGTTTACGAGAAAAATGGGAGAGTAAAAACTAAACTTTGGATTTGAAAAAAAAAGTTAACATCCCCAATGAAAATGCACAAATGCTGAGAGAGATAATTGCAAAAAGTAACTGTGATTTTTAAGGATTGTAAAATCTTTTAGTTTTATATATATTAGGTTTTGAAATCATCGGAAAGGGGGGGGGGGGGGGGGGTGGGGGAGAATATTTAACTCAGTGTTGACTCCCAATCCATAAGTCATTTCAAAAAAAAATTATAACCATTACACATCATTAATAAAAATAATTATTTACGATGATCTATGATTGTTAGGTCCGCTTTTTGTAAAATAGGCAAAAAGTGGGTTGATTGGCTCTGGTAAATATCCCACCGCACGTTATCTTGAGAATTTAATTTTTTCAACTCTTTGAAATTTTTGCATCATTAGCTCATTTGCATCTTCAACATGTTTCGGGCATGCATATCCACCACATTTAAAACATGTTAGGATCATTTTGAAATCTCTTTCTTATAAATTTCCACCAATCTATTAGGGGTTGTACTAGTGGAATTTCCAAAACATGGATAACAAAACTTTGGTGTTCATTTTTAGTGTGAGAACTAATTTGCTTCCCTTACATTTATTATAGTTTTCAATTTTTTGCATACATAAACTCTAAAATTTTCAATTTGTTGTGATCTATTTGACATATCTTTTTGTTTACGAGAAAAAATGGAAGAGTGAAAACTCAAGTTAGGATTTGAAAAAAAATTGAACATCCTAAATGGTAATGCAAAAATGTTGAGAGTGATAATTCCAAAAAGTAATTTTTATTTTGAAGGATTGTAAATTGTTTTAGTTTTTTATATATTAGGTTTTGCAATCATCGAAAAAAGGGGAGGGGGGGGGGGAGGCATTTTTAATTGAGTGTTGACTCCAAAACCATAAGTCAGTTCTAACAAAACTTATAGCCATTACACATCATTAATCAATCAAAACAGTTAGGCTAATCTATGATTGTTAGGTCCGCTTTTCGTAAAATAGGCAAAATGTGGGTTGTTTGGCTCTGATAAATATCCCACCACACGTTATCTTCAAAATTTAATTTTTTCTACACCTTGAAATTTTTGGATCATTAGGTAATTTGCATCTTCAACATGTTTCAGGCATGCATATCCACCACATTTAAAACAAGTTAGGATCAATTAGAAATCACTTTCTTATAAAATTCCACCAAGCTATTACAGATTGTACTATTGGAATTTCCCAAACATGGATAACAAAACTTTGGTGTTCATTTTTAGTGAGTGAAATAATTTCTTCACTTACATTTATTTTAGTTTTCAATTTTTGTGCATACATAAACTCTAATATTTTCATTTTGTTGTGATCTTTTTGACTTATCTTTTTCTTTACAAGAAAAAAGGGAGTGTAAAAACTCAAGTTTGGATTTGAAAAAAAATTGAACGTCCAAAATGGAAATGCTGAAATGCCGAGAGAGATAATTCCAAAAAGTATCTGTGAATTTTAAGGATTGTAAACTCTTTAAGTTTTTTATATATTAGGGTTTGCAATGATCGTGAATGGGGGGGTGAAGCATTTTTACCTGAGTGTTGACTCCCAAACCATAAGTCATTTCTAACCAAAATTATAGCTGTGACACATCATTAATCGATCAAAACATTTATGCTGATCTATAATTGTTAGGTCCGCTTTTTGTAAAATAGGCTAAAAGTGTGTTGTTTGGCTCATGTAAATATCCCACCGCATGTTAACTTAAAAAGTTAATTTTTTCTACTCGAAATTTTTGGATCATTAGGTCATTTGCATCTTCAACATTTTTCGGTCTTGCATATCCACCACTTTTAATGCATGTTAGGATCAATTAGAAATCTCTTTCTTATAAAATTCCACCAAGCTATTAGGGGTTGTACAAGTAAAATTTCCCAAACATGGGTAACAAAATTTTGGTGTTCATTTTTAGTGCGAGAAATAATTTGCTTCACTTAGATTTATTATAATTTTCAATTTTTTGCATACATATACTCTAAAATTTTTATTTTCTTGTGATCTATTTGCCGTATCTTTTTGTTTACAAGAAAAATGGGAGAGTGAAAACGCAATTTGAAAAACAATTTCACATCCAATTTGGAAATGCACAAATGCTGAGAGAGATAATTCCAAAAAGTATCTACGATTTTTAATGATTGTAAAATCTTGTAGTTTTTTTATATATAAGGTTTTGCAATCATCGAAAAATGGTGGGGCGATGCATTTTTAACTGAGTGTTGACTCCCAAACCATAAGTCATTTCTAAAAAAACTTATAGCCATTACACGTCATTAATCGATCACAACATTTACGTTGATCTATGATTGTTAGGTCGGCTTTTTGTAAAATAGGCAAAAAGTGGCTTTTTTTATCCCACCACACGTTAACATGAGAATTTAATTTTTTCTATTCCTAGAAATTTTTGGATCGTATGGTCATTTGCATCTTTAACATGTTTAAAACATGCATATCCACCACATTTAAAACATGTGAGGATCAATTAGAAATATCTTTCTTGTAAAATTCCACTAAGATATTAGGGGTTGTACTAGTGGAATTTCCCAAACATGGATAACAAAACTTTGGTGTTCATTTTTTCAGCGTACATTTATTATAGTTTTCAAATTTTTGCGTATACAAACTATAATATTTTCATTTTGTTGTGATCTATTTGCCTTATAATTTTTTTTATGAGAAAAATGGGAGTGTGAAAACTCATGTTTGAATTTGAAAAAAAATTGAACTTCCAAAATGGAAATGCACAAATGTAGAGACCAATAATTCCAAAAATTATCTATGATTTTTAAGGGTTGTTGACTCCCAAACAATAAGTCATTTCTAAGAAAAATTATAGCCATAACACATCATTAATCGATCAAAACATTTAAGATGATCAATGATTGTTTGGTCCGCTTTTTTTAAAATAGGCAAAAAGTGGGTTGTTTGGTTCTGGTAAATATCCCACCGCACTTTAACTTGAGAATTTAATTTTTTCTACTCCTTGATATTTTGGGATCATAATATCATTTGCATCTTCAACATCTTTCAGGCATGCACATCCACCAGATTTAAAACATGTTAGGATTAATAATAAATCTCTTTCTTATAAAATTCCACCAAGCTATTACGGGTAATACTAGCGAATTTCCCAAACATGGATAACAAAACATTATTGTTCATTTTTAGTTCGTGAGATAATTTTATTCAAATATTTATTATATTTTTCAATTTTTTGCATACATAAACTCTAAAATTTTTAATTTGTTGTGATCTATTTTCCATACCTTTTTGTTTACGAGAAAAATGGGAGAGTGAAAACACAAGTTTTGGATTTGAAAAAAAATTGAACATCCAAAATGGAAATGCACAAATGCTGAGAGAGATAATTCCAAAAAGCATATGTGATTTTTAAGGATTGCAAACTATTTTAGTTTTTTATATATTAGGTTTTATAATCATTAAAAAAGTGGAGTGAGGCATTTTTAACGGAGTGTTGATTCCCAAACAATAAGTCATTTCTAAGAAAAATTATAGCCGCAACACATCATTAATCGATCAACATAGTTAAGATGATCAATGATTGTTTGGTTTGCTTTTTGTAAATTAGGGAAAAAATGGGTTTCTTGGCTCTTGTAAATATCCCACCGCACATTAGCTTTAGAATTTAATTTTTTCTTCTCCTTGAAATATTTGTATCATTTGGTCATTTGCTTCTTCAACATGTTTCGGGCATGGATATCCATCACATTAAAAACATGTTAAGATCAATTATAAATCTTTTGCTTATAAAATTCCACCAAGCGATTAGGGGTTGTACTAGTGGAATTTCCCAAACAAGGATAACAAAACTTTCGTGTTCATTTTTAGTGCAAAAAATAATTTTCTTCACTTACATTTATTATAGTTTTCAATTTTTTTCAAACAAAAACTCTAAAATTTTCATTTTACTGTGTTCAATTTGCCTTATCTATTTGTTTACCAGAAAAATGGGAGAGTGAAAACTCAAATTTAGATTTGAAAAAAAAATGAACATAAAAAATGGAAATGCTCAAATTCTGAGAGAGATAATTTCAAAAAGTATCTGTGATTTTTATAAATTTTAAACTCTTTTATTTTTTTAGATATTAGGTTTTGCAATGATTGTTAGGTCTGCTTTTTAAAAAATAGGCAAAAAGTGGGTTGTTTGGCTCTGGTAAATATCCCACCGCACGTTAACTTGAGAATTTAGTTTTTTCTACTCCTTTAAATTTTTGGATCATTTGGTCATTTGCATCTTCCACATGTTTCATGCTTGCATATCCACCAAATTTAAAACATGTTAGGATCAATTAGAAATCTCTTTCTTATAAAATTCTAGCAAGCTATTAGGAGTTGTACTAGGGGAATTTCCCAAACATGGATAACAATATTTTGGAGCACATTTTTTGTGCGAGAAAAAATTTTCTTCAATTAAATTTATTATAGTTTTCAATTTTTTGCATACATAAACTCTAAAAATTTCATTTTGATGTGATCTATTTGCCATATCTTCTTTTTTATGAGAAAAATGGAAGAGTGGAAACTCACGTTTGGATTTGAAAAAAAAATTAACATCCAAAATGGAAATGCACAAATGCTGAGAGAGATAATACCAAAAAGAATCTATGATTTTTAAGTATTGTTAACTCTTTTAGTGTTTATATATTAGGTTTTGCAATCATCGAAAGAACGGGGCCCGAGGCATATTTAACTGAGTGTTGACTCCAAAACCATAAGTCATTTCTAAAAAAAATTATAGCCATTACGCATCATGAATCGATCAAAACATTTACAATGACCTATGATTGTTAGGTCCGATTTTTGTTAAATAGGCAAAAAGTGGGTTATTTGGCTCTAGTAAATATCCCACCGCCTTAACTTGAGAATTTAATTTTTTCTACTCCTTGAAATTTTTAGATCATTAGGTCATTTGTATCTTCAGCATGTTTCGGGCATGCATATCCACCACATTTAAAACTTTTTAGGATCAATTAGAAATCTCTTTCTCATAAAACTCCACCAAGCTATTAGGAGTTGTACTAGGGGAATTTCCCAAACATGGATAACAAAATTTTGGAGTACATTTTTAGTGCGAGAAATAATTTTCTTCAATTAAATTTATTATAGTTTTCAATTTTTTGCATACATAAACTCTAAAATTTTCATTTTGATGTCATCTATAAGCCATATCTTTTTGTTTACAAGAAAAATGGAAGAGTAAAAACTCAAGTTTGGATTTGAAAAAAAAAATTAACATCCAAAATGGAAATGCACAAATGTTGAGAGAGATAATTCCAAAAAGTATCTGTGATTTTTAAGTATTTTTAACTCTTTTAGTGTTTTATCTATTCGGTTTTGCAATCATGGGAAAAACGGGGGCCGAGGCATATTTAACTGAGTGTTGACTCCCAAACCATAAGTCATTTCTAACAAAAATTATAGTGATTACACATCATTAATTGAACAAAAGATTTATGATGATCTATGATTGTTAGGTCCGCGTTTTGTAAAATAGGCAAAAAGTTGGTTGTTTGGCTCTGGTAAATATCCTACCACACATTAACTTACAATTTAATTTTTTCTACTCCCTGAAATTTTGGATCATTAGGTCATTTGCATCTTCAACATGTTTTAGGCATGCATACCCACCACATTTAAAATAAGTTAGGATCAATTAGAAATCTCTTTCTTATAAAATTCTAGTAGGCTATTACGGGTTGTACTAGTGGAATTTCCCAAACATGGATAACAAAACTTTGGTGTTCTTTTTTAGTTAGTGAAATAATTTTTTTCACTTACGTTTATTTTAGTTTTTAATTTTTTGCATACATAAACTCTAAAATTTTCAATTTTTTATGATCTATTTGCCTTATCATTTTCTTTACGAGAAAAATGGGAGAGTGAAAACTCAAGATTGGATTTGAAGAAAAAATTGAACATCCAAAATGGAAATGCTGAAATGGTGAGAGAGATAATTCCACAAAGTATCTGTGATTTTTAAGGATTGTAAACTCTTTTTTTTTTATATATATATTAGGTTTCGCAATCAACGGAAAAGGGGAGAGGGGGGGGGGGGGGGGGGGGGAGGCATTTTTAACTGAGTGTTGACTCCCAAACCATAAGTTGTTTTAAACAAAAATTATAGCCATTACACATCATTAATCGATCAAAAAATTTACGCTGATCTATGATTGTTAGGTCCGCTTTGTGTAAAAAAGGATAGAAGTGGGTTGTTTGGCTCTAGTAAATATCCCACCTCACGTTAACTTAAAAATTTATTTTTTTCTACACCATGAAATTTTTGGATCATTAGGTCATTTTCATCTTCAACATCTTTCGGGCATGCATATCCACCACATTGAAAACATGTTAGGATCAATTTGAAATCTCATTCTTATAAAATTCGACCAAGCTATTAGGGGTTGTACTAGTGGGATTTCCCAAACATGGATAACAAAACTTTGGTGTTCATTTTTAGTTTCTGAAATAATAATCTTCTCTTACATTTATTATAGTTTTCAATTTTTTGCATACATAAACTCTAGAATTTTCATTTTGTTGTGATCTATATTCTCAATTTTTGTATATATTAGGTTTTGCAATCATTGGAAAAGGGGCGGGTGAGGCATTTTTAACTTAGTGTTGACTCCCAAACCATAAGTCATTTTTAACAAAAAATATATTCGTTACCAATCGTTAATCGATCAAAACATTTACGATTATCTAGGATTGTTAGGTCCCTTTATTGTAAAATAGGTAAAAAGTGGGTTGTTTGGCACTGGTAAATATCCCTCCGCATGTTAACTTGAGAATTTAATTTTTTCTACTCCTTGAAATTTTTGGATTATTAGGTGGTCGTTTGCATAATCAACATGTTTCAGGCATGCATATCCACACTTAAAACATGTTAGGATTTATTAGAAATCTTTTTCTTATAAAATTCCACATAGCTATTAGGGTATGTACTAGTGGAATTTCCCAAACAAGGATAAAAAAACTTTGGTGTTCATTTTTAGTATGTGAAATAATTTTCTTCACTTACTTTTTTTATAATTTTAGATCTTTTGCGTACATAAAACTCTAAAATTTTTATTTCGTTGTGATCTATTTTCATTATCTTTTTGTTTACAAGAAAAATGGGAGAGAGAAAAAAGAAGTTTGGATTTGAAAAAATATTGAACATCCAAAATGGAAATGCACAAATGCTGAGAGAAGATAATTCCAAAAGGTAAAAAGTATTTGTGATTTTTAAGGAACGTAAAATCTTTTAGTTTTTTATATATTAGGCTTTGCAATATTCGGAAAAGGGGGGAAGAGGCATTTGTAACTGAGTGTTGACTCCCAAACCATAAGTCATTTCTAAGAAAAATTATAGCCGTTACACATCATTAATCGATCAAAACTTTTACGATAATCTATGATTGTTAGGTTCATTTATTGTAAAATAGGCAAAACATGGGTTGTTTGGCTCTTGTAAATATCCCACCTCACGTTAACTTCAGAATTTAATTTTTTCTACTCCTACAACTTTTCGGTTTATAAGGTCATTTGCATCTTCAACATGTTTCAGGCATGCATATCCACTTTTAAAAAATGTTAGGATCAATTAGAAATCTCTTTCTTATGAAATTCCACCAAGAAATTAGGGGTTGTACTAGTGCAATTTCCCAAACATGGATAAGAAAACTTTTGTGTACATTACTAGTGCGCGAAATAATTTACTTCATTTACATTTATTATACTTTTAAAATTTTTGCAAAGATAAACTCTTAAATTTTCATTTTAATGTGATCTATTTGCCTTATCTTTTTGTTTACGAGAAAAATTGGAGAGTGAAAACTCAAGTTTGGAGTTCAAAAAAAATTGAACATCCAAAATGGAAATGAACAAAAGCTGAGAGAGAAAATACCAAAATTTATCTGTGATTTTTTAGGATTGTAAACTCTTTTAGTTTTTTATATATTAGGTTTTGCTATCATCGGAAAAAGGGGTGCGAGGCATTTTTAACTGAGTGTTGACTCCCAAACCATAAGTCATTTCTAACAAAAATTATAGCCGTTTCACATAATTAATTGATCAAAACATTTACGATGATCTATTATTGTTAGGTTCATTTTTTGTAAAATAGGCAAAAAGTGGGTTGTTTGGCTCTTGCAAATATCCCACCGCACGTTAACTTGAGAATTTAATTTTTTCTACTCGAAATTTTTTGATCATATGGTCATTTGCACCTTCAACATGTTTTACGCATGCAAATCCACATTTAAAACATGTTAGGATCAATTAGAAATCTCTTATATATAAATTTCCACCAAGTTATTAGGGGTTGAACAAGTGGAATTTCCGAAAGATGGATAAAAATACTTTTGTGTTCATTTTTAGTATGTCAAATAATTTTCTTCACTTAATTTTTTATAATTTTGATTTTTTTTACATACATAAACTCTAAAATTTTTATTTTGTTGTGATCTTTTTTCCTTATCTTTTTGTTTACAAGAAAAATGGGAGAGTGGAAATTGAAGTTTGGATTTGAAAAAAAATTCAACATCCAAAATGGAAACGCACAAATGCTGAGAGAAGATAATTCCAAAAAGTATCTGTGATTTTTAAGGAACATAAACTCTTTTAGTTTTTTATATAATAGGTTTTGTAAAATTCGGAAAAGGGGGGGCCTAGGGGAGGGGGGGTGGGGGTGCGGGTGGGGGAGAGGCATTTTTAACTGACTATCTCTTTCTTATGAAATTCCACTAAGGAATTAAGGGTTGTACTAGTGGAATTTCCCTAACATGGATAAGAAAACTTTGGTGTCCATTTCTAGTGCGTGAAATGATTTTCTTCACTTACATTTATTATATTTTTCAATTTTTTGCATACATAAACTCTAAAATTTTCATTTTGTTGTGATATATTTTCCTTATCTTTTTGTTTACGAGGAAAATGGGAGAGTGAAAACTCAAGTTTGGATTTCAAAAAAAATTGAACATCCAAAATGGAAATGCACAAATACTGAGAGAGATAATTCCAAAAAGTATTTGTGATTTTTAAGGATTGTAAACTCTTTTAGTTTTTTATATATTAGGTTTTGCAATCATCGAAAAAGGGGGGGGGGGGGTGGGGTGTGGTTGTGGCATTTGTATCTCAGTGATGACTCCCAAACCATAAATCATTTCTGTCAAAAATTGTAACTGTTACACATCATTAATTGATCAAAAAATTTACGATGATCTGTTATTGTTAGGTCCTTTTATTGTCAAATAGGCAAAAAGTGGGTTGTTTGACTTTGATAAATATCCCATCTCTGGTTAACAAGAGAATTTAATTTTTTCTACTCCTTGAAATTTTCTGATCATTAGGTCATTTGCATCTTCAACATGTTTCAGGCATGCATATCCACATTTAAAACATGTTAGGATCAATTAGAAATCTGTTTCTTATAAAATTCTACCAAGCTTTTAAGGGTTGTACTAGTGGAATTTGCCAAACATGGATAACAAAACATTGGTGTTCATTTTTAGCTTGTGAAACAATTTTCTTAACTTACAATTATTATATTTTTCAATTTTTTTTCATACATAAACTCTAAAATTTTAATTTTGTTGTGATCTATTTGCCTTTTTTTACGAGAAAAATGGGAGACTGAAAACTCAAGTTTGAAATTAATAAAAAATTCAACATCCAAAATGAAAATGCACAAATACTGAGAGAAGATAATTCCAAAAAGTATATGTGATTTTTAAGGATCGTATACTCTTTTAGAGGTTTTGCAATATTCGGAAAAGGGGGGGGGGGGGGGGGGGGCTAGGCATTTTTAACTGAGTGTTGACACCCAAACCATAAGTCATATCTAACAAACATTATAGTCATTACACATCATTAATCGATCAAAATATTTACGATGATCTATGATTGGAAGGTCCGTTTACTGTAAATTAGGCAAAAAGTGGGTTGTTTGGCTCTTGTAAATATCCCACCGCACGTTAACGTGAGAATTTAATTTTTTCTAGTCCTTGAAATTTTAAGATAATTAGGTCGCATCTTCAACATATTTCAGGCATGCATATCCACATATAAAACATGTTAGGTCAATAAGAAATATCTTTCTTAAAAAATTCCACCAAGCTATTACGGGTAGTACTAGTGGAATTTCCTAAAAATGGATAAAAAAACTTTGGTGTTCAAATTTGGATCTGGATATAATTTTCTTTACTTAAATTTATTATAGTTTTCTATTTTTTGTATACATAAAATCTAATATTTTCATTTTGTAGTGATCTATTTGCCTTATCTTTTGGTTTACAAGAAAAATGGGACAGTGAAAACTCAAGTTTGGATTTGAAAAAAAATAGAACATCCAAAATGGAAATGCACAAATGCTGAGATAAGATAATTCCAAAAAGTATATGTGATTTTAAGGGATCATAAAATCTTTTACTTTTTTTATATATTAGGTTTTCCAATCATCAGAAAAGGGGGTGGGAATCATTTTTTAAGTGAGTGTTGACTCCCAAACGATAAGTCATTTCTAAGAAAAATTATAGCCGCTACACATCATTAATCGATAAAAAAATTTACGATGATCTATGATTATTATGTCCGTTTATTGTTAAATATGCAGAAAATGGGTTCTTTGGCACTTGTAAATATCCCACCGCACATTAACTTGAGAATTTAATTTTTTCTACTCGAAATTTTCTGATCATATGGTCATTTCCACCTTCAACATGTTTCAGGCATGCATATCCACATTTAAAACACGTTAAGATCAATTAGAAATCTATTATTTATAAATTTCCACCAAGTTATTAGGGGTTGTACAAGTGAAATTTCCCAAACATGGATAAAAAAACTTTGTTGTTCATTTTTAGTGCGTGAAATAATTTTCTTCACTTACTTTTTTATAATTTTAGATTTTTTTGCGTACATAAACTCTAAATTTTTTATTTTGTTATGAACTCTTTTCCTTATCTTTTTGTTTACAAGAAAAATGGGACAGTGAAAACTGAAGTTTGGATTTGAAAAAAAATTCAACATCCAAAATGGAAATGCACAAATGCTGAGAGAAGATAATTCCAAAAAGTAGCTATGATTTTTAAGGAATGGAAACTCTTTTACATTTTTATATATTTTAGTTTTAAAATATTCGGACAAGAGGAGGGGGTGGGGGGGGGGGGGGGGGGGGGGGGGGGGGAAGGTATTTTTAACTAAGTAACGTTTTCTTATGAAATTCCACCAAGCAATTAGGGGTTGTACTAGTGGAATTTCCCTAAGATGGGTAACAAAACTTTGGGGTACATTTCTATTGCGTGAAATAATTTTTTTCACTTACATTTATTATAGTTTTCAATTTTTTGCATACATAATCTCTAAAATTTTCATTTTGTTGTGATATATTTTCCTTATCTTTTTGTTTACGAGGAAAATGGGAGAGTAAAAACTCAAGTTTGGATTTCAAAGAAAATTGAACATCCAAAATGGAAATTTCTATAAGTCATTTCTATAAAATATTGTAACCGTTACACATCATTAATCGATCAAAACATTTATGATGATCTATGATTGTTAGGTCCTTTTATTGTCAAATAGGCAAAAAGTGGGTTGTTTGGCTCTAGTAAATATCCCATCACTGGTTAACGAGAGAATTTAATTTTTTCTACTCGAATTTTTCTGATCATTAGGTCATTTGCATCTTCAACATGTTTCAGGCATGTATATCCACATTTAAAACATGTTAGGATCAATTAGAAATATGTTTCTTATAAAATTCCACCAAGCTTTTAAGGGTTGTACTAGTGGCATTTCCCAAACAAGGATAACAAAACTTTGGTGTTCATTTTTAGCGTGTGAAACAATTTTCTTAACTTACAATTATTATAGTTTTCAATTTTTTTCAATCATAAACTCTAAAATTTTAATTTTGTTGATATCTATTTGCCTTTTTTTTTTTTTTGCGAGAAAAATGGGAGAGTGAAAACTGAAGTTTGAAAATCACAAAAAATTCAACATAAAAAATGGAAATGCTCAAATGCTGAGAGAAGATATTTCCAAAAAGTATCTGTGATTTTTAAGGATCGTATACTCTTTTAGTCTTTTATATATTAGGTTTTGCAATATTCGGAAAGGGGGGGGGGGGGGGGGGGAGGTGAGGCATTTTTAACTGAGTGTTGACGCCCAAACCATAAGTCATATCTAACAAACATTATAGTCATTACACATCATTAATCAATCAAAATATTTACGATGATCTATGATTGGAAGGTCCGTTTATTATAAATTAGGCAAAAAGTGGGTTGTTTGGCTCTTGTAAATATCCCACCGCACGTTAACTTGAGAATTTAATTTTTCTACTCCTTGAAATTTTTGGATAATTAGGTCATTTGCATCTTCAACATATTTTAGGCATGCATATCCACATATAAAACATGTTAGGATCAATAAGAAATCTCTTTCTTATAAAATTCCACCAAGCTAATACAGGTAGTACTAGTGGAATTTCCTAAACTTGGATAACAAAACTTTGGTGTTCAAATTTAGATCTGGAAATAATTTTCTTCACTTACATTTATTATAGTTTTCAATTTTTTGCATACATAAACTCTAAAATTTTCATTTTGTAGTGATCTATTTGCCTTATCTTTTGGTTTACGAGGAAAACGGGAGAGTGAAAACTCAAGTTTGGATTTCAAAAAAAATGGAACATCCAAAATGGAAATGCACAAATGTTGAGACAGATAATTTTAAAAAGTATTTTTTATTTTTAAGGATTGTAAACTCTTTTAGTATTTTATATATTAGGTTTTGCAATCATCGAAAAAAGGGGGGCATGGCATTTGTAACTGAGTGTTGACTCCCAAACCATAAGTCGTTTCTATCAAAAATTGTAACCGTTACACATAATTAATCAATCAAAACATTTATGATGATCTATGATTGTTAGGTCCTTTTATTGTAAAATAGGCAAAATGTGGGTTGTTTGGCACTGGTAAATATCCCATCGCTGGTTAACAAGAGAATTTAATTTTTTCTACTCGAAATTTTCTGATCATTAGGTCATTTGCATCTTCCACATGTTTCAGGCATGCATATCCACATTTAAAACATGTTACGATCAATTAGAAATTTATTTCTTATAAAATTCCACCAAGCTTTTAGGGGTTGTACTAGTGGAATTTGCCAAACATGAACAAAACTTTTGTGTTCATTTTTAGCGTGTGAAACAATTTTCTTAACTTACATTTTTTATAGTTTTCAATTTTTTTGCATACATAAAATCTAAAATTTTAATTTTGTTGTAATCTATTTGCCTTTTTTTTTTACGAGAAAAATGGGAGAGTGAAAACTCAAGTTTGAAATTGATAAAAAATTCAACATCAAATATGGAAATGTACAAATACTGAGAGAGGATAATTCCAAAAAATATATGCGATTTTTAAGGATCGTATACTCTTTTAGTCTATTATATATTAGGTTTTTCAATATTCGGAAAAAGGGGGGCAAAGCATTTTTAACTGAGTGTTGACTCCCAAACGATAAGTCATTTCTAAGAAAAATTATAGCCGTTACACATAATTAATGGATCAAAAAATTTACGATGATCTATGATTGTTAGGTCTGTTTATTGTTAAATATGCAGAAAGTGGTTTCTTTGGCACTTGTAAATATCCCACCGCACATTAACTTAAGAATTTAATTTTTTCTACTCCTTGAATATTTTGGATCATTAGGTCATTTGCATCTTCAACATGTTTCAGGCATGTACATCCACATTTAAAACATGTTAGGATCAATTAGAAATCTCTTTCTTATGAAATTCCACCAAGCTATTACGGGTTGTACTAGTGGAATTTCCCAAACATTGATACCAAAAATTTGGTGTTATTTTTTGGTGAGGGAAATACTTTTCTTCACTTACATTTATTATAGTTTTCATTTTTTTGCATACTTAAACTCTAAAATTTGCATTTTGTTGTGATCTATTTGCCTTATCTTGTTGTTTACAAGAAAAATGGAAGAATGAAAACTCAAGTTTGGATTTAAAAAAAAAAATTAACATCCAAAATGAAAATTCAAAAATGCTGAGAGAAGTAATTCCAAAATTTGCATTTTGTTGTGATCTATTTGCCTTGTGTATTAGGTTTTGCAATCATCGGAAAAAGGGGAGGGGAGAGGCATTTTTAACAGAGTGTTAACTACCAAACCACAAGTCATTTCTAAGAAACATTATAGGCATTGCACATCATTAATTGATCAAAACATTTATGATGATCTCTGATTCTTAGGTCCGTTTATCGTAAAATAGGCAAAAAGTGGGTTGTTTGGCTCTTATAAATATCACACCGCACATTAACTTGAGAATTCCATTTTTTCTACTACTTGAAATTTTTGGTTTATTAGGTCATTTGCATCATCAACATGTTTTAGGCATGCATATCCACATTTAAAACATGTTAGGATCAGTAAGAAATCTCTTTCTTATAAAATTCCACCAAGCAAATGGGGGTTGTACTAGAGGAATTTCGCTAACATCGATAACAAAACTTTGATGTACATTTCTATTGCGTGAAATAATTTTCTTCACTAACATTGAATATACTTTTCAAATTTTAGCGTAGATAAACTCTAAAATTTTCATTTTGTTGTGATCTATTTGCATTATCTTTTTGCATTATCTTTTAGTTTTTTATATATTAGGTTTTAAAATCATCAAAAAAGGGGGGGCGAGGCATTTTTAACTGAGTGTTGACTCCCAAAGCATAAGTCATTTCTAACAAAAATTATAGCCGTTAGACAACATTAATCGATCCAAACATTTACGCTGATCTATGATAGTTAGGTCGGCCTTTTGTAAAATAGGGAAAAAGTGGGTTGTTTGGCTCTGATAAATATCCCACCGCACATTAAATTTTTCTACTCCATGAAATTTTTTGATCATTAGGTCATTTGAATCTTCAAAATATTTCAAGAATGCATATCCACCACATTTAAAACATGTTAGGATGAATTAGAAATCTCTTTCTTATAAAATTCCACCAAGCTATTGGGGATTGTATTTGTGGAATTTCCCAAACATGGATAACAAAACTTTGGTATTAATTTTTAGTGCGTGAAAATTTTTTATTCACTTACATTTATTAGAGTTTTCCATTTTTTGCGTACATAAACTCTAAAATTTTTATTTTGTTGTTATCTATTTGCCGTTTCTTTTTGTTAACAAGAAAATTGGGAGAGTGAAAACTCAAGTTTGGATTCGACAACAAATTGAACATCCAAAATGGAAATATGCATATGCTGAGAGAGATAATTCCAAAAAGTATTTGTGATTTTTAGGATTGTAAACTCTTTTTGTTTTTTAGATATTAGGTTTTGCAATAATCGAAAAAGGGGGGGGTGTGGCATTTTTAACTGAGTGTTGACACCCTAACCATAAGTCTTTTCTAATAAAAATTGTAGTCGTCACACATCATTAATGGATCAAAACATTTACGATGATCTGTGATTGTTAGGTCCTTTTATTGTGAAATAGGCAAAAAGTAGGTTGCTTGGCACTAGTAAATATCCCACCTCAAGTTAACTATAGAATTTAATTTTTTCTACTCCTTGAAATTTTCAGATCATTAGGTCATTTGGATCTTCAACATATTTTAGGCATGCATATCCACATTTAAAACATGTTAGGATCAATTAGAATTCTCTTTCTTTTAAAATTCCACCAAGTTTTAGGGGTTGTAATAGTGAAATTTCCCAAACATGGATAAAAATATTTTGGTGTTCATTTTTAGTATGTGAAATAATTTTCTTAACTTACATTTATTATAGTTTTCTATTTTTTTGCATACAAAACTCTAAAATTTTAATTTGTTTGTGATCTATTTGCCTTATCTTTTTGTTTACGAGAAAAATGGGGGAGTGAGAACTCAAGTTTGGATTTGAAAAAAAAAATTGAACATCCAAAATGGAAATGCACAAATGGATAGGGAAGATAATTCCAAAAAGTATCTGTGATTTTTAAGGATTGTAAACTCTTTTAGTTTTTTATATATTAGGTTTTTCAATCATCGGAAAAGAGGGGGTGAAGCATTTTTAACTGAGTTAACTTCCAAACCATAACTCATTTCTAAAAACAATCATAGCCGTTACACATCATTAATTGATCAAAACATTTATGATGATCTAAGATTGTTAGGTCCGCTTTTTGTAAATTGGAAAAAAGTTGGTTATTTGGCTCAGGTAAATATCCCACAATACACTAATTTGAGAATTTAATTTTTTCTACTCCTTTAAATTTTCGGATCATTAGGTCATTTGCACCTTCAACATGTTTAAGGCATTCATATCCATATTTAAAAGACTTTCTTATAAAATTCCACCAAACTATTAGGGGTTGTACGTGTGGAATTTCCCAAACATGGATGACAAAACTTTGGTGTTCATTTTTAGTGCGTGAAATAATTTTCTTCACATACATTTATTATAGTTTTTAATTTTTTTAATACATAAACTCTAAAATTTTCATTTCGTTGTGATCTATTTGCCTTATTTTTTTTTTTAGAGAAAAATTGGAGAGTGAAAATTCAAGTTTTGATTTGAAAAAAAATTGAACATCCAAAATGGAAATGCACAAATGCTGAGAGAGATAATTCCAAAAAGTATCTGTGATTTTTAAGGATTTTAAACTCTTTTAGTTTTTTATATATTAGGTTTTGCAATCATCGGAAATGGGGGGCGAGGCATTTATAACTATGTGATAACTTCCAAACCATAAGTCATTTGTAAAAAAAATCATAGCCATTACACATCATTAATCGATCAAAACATTTACAATGATCTAAGATTGTTCGGTCTGCTTTTTGTAAAATAGGCAAGAAGTGGGTTGTTTGGCAGTGGTGAATATCCCACCGCACATTCACTTGAGAATTTCATTATTTCTACTTGATATTTTCAGATCATTAGGTCATTTATCTCTTTAACATGTTTCAGGCATGCATATCTACATTTAAAACTTGTTAGGATCAATTAGAAATCTCTTTCTTATAAATTTCCACCAAGTTATTAGGGGTTTTACAAGTGAAATTTTCCAAACAGGGATAAGTAAACTTTGTTGTTCATTTTTAGTGCATGAAATAATTTTATTCTCTAAAATTTATTATAGTTTTCAATTTTTTGTGTACATAAACTCTAAAATTTTCATTTTGTTGTGATCTATTTTCCTTATCTTTTTGTTGACAAGAAAAAAGGGAGAGTGAAAACTCAAGTTTGGATTGCAAAAAAAATTGAACATCCAAAAGGGAAATGCAGAAATCCTGAGGGAGATAATTCCAAAAAGTATCTGGGATTTTTAAGGATTGTAAACTCTTTTAGTTTTTCATATATTTGGTTTTGCAATCATCGAAAAAGGGGGGGCGAGGCATTTTTAACTGAGTGTTGACTCCCAAACCATAAGTCTTTTCTACCAAAAATTATAGTCGTTACACAACATTAATTGATCAAAACATTTACGCTGATCTATGATTGTTAGGTCGGTTTTTTTTAAAATAGCCAAAAAGTGGGTTGTTTGGCTCTGGTAAATATCCCACCGCACGATGACTTAAGAATTTAATTTTTTCTACTCCTTGAAATTTTTGGATTTTGAGGTCGTTTGTATCTTCAACATGTTTCAGACTTGCATATCCACATTTAAAATATTTTAGGATCAATTAAAAATCTCTTTCTTATAAAATTCCACCAAGGTATTAGGGTTTTTACTAGTGGAATTTCCCAAATATGAATAACAAAACTTTGGTGTTCATTTTTAGTGCGTGAAATAAATTTCTTCAGTTACATTAATTATAGTTTTTAATTTTTTGCATATATAAACTCTAAAATTTTCATTTTGTTGTGATCTATTTGCCTTATCTTTTTGTTTTTTGAGAAAAATGGGAGAGTGAAAACTCAAGTTGGAATTTGAAAAAAATTGAAGATCCAAAATGGAAATTCACAAATGTTGGGAGAGATAATTCCAAAAAGTATCTCTGATTTTTAAGGATTTTAAACTCTTTTAGTTTTTTATACATTAGGTTTTGCAACCATTGGAAAAGGGGGGCGAGACATTTTTAACTAAGTGTTAAGTTCCAAACCATAAGTCATTCCTAAAAAAAACCATAGCCTTTACACATCATTAATCGATCAAAATATTTACGATAATCTAAGATTGTTAGCTCCGCATTTTCTAATTGAGGCAAAAAGTGGTTTGTTTGGCTCATGTAAATATCCCACCGCATGTTAACTTGGGAATTTAATTGTTTCTACTCAAAAATTTTGGATCATTAGGTCATTTGCATCTTAAACATGTTTCAGGCATTCATATCTAAATTTCAAACATGTTAGGATCAAATAGAAATCTTTTTCTTATAAAATTTCACGAAGCTATTAGGGGTTTTACTAGTGAAATTTCCAAACAAGGATATCAAAACTTTGGTGTTCATTTTTAGTGCGTGAAATAATTTTCTTCACTAACATTTATTATAGTTTTCAATTTTCCATGCACATAAACTCTAAAATTTTCATTTTGTTGTGATATATTTTTTCTTATCTTTTTGTTGACGAGAAAAATGCGAGAGTGAAAACTCAAGTTTGGATTTGAAAAAAATTGAACATCCAAAATGGAATTGCACAAATGCTGAGAGAGATAATTCCAAAAAGTAACTGGGATTTTTAAGGACTGTAAACACTTTTAGTTTTTTATATATTTGGTTTTGCAATCATTGGAAAAGGGGGGGCGAGGCATTTTTAACTGTGTGTTGACTCCCAAACCATAAGTCATTTCTAACAAAAATTATAGCCGTTACACAATATTAATAAATCAAAACATATACACTGATATATGATTGTTAGGTCAGCCGTTTGTAAAATAGGCAAAAAGTGGGTTTTTACCTCTGGTAAAATATCCCACCGCCGTTAACTTGAGAATTTAATTTTTTCTACTCCTTGAAATTTTTCGATCATTAGGTTATTTGCATCTTCAGTAGATCAATTAGATATCACTTTCTTATAAAATTCCACCAAGCTATTAGGGGCTGTACTTGTGGAATTTCCTAAACATTGATAACAAAACTTTGGTGTTCATTGTTAGTGCGTGAAATTTTTTTCTTCACTTACATTTATTATAGTTTTCAATTTTTGGCGGACTGAAACTCTAAATTTTTTATTTTGTTGTGATCTATTTGCTATATATTTTTGTTAATGTGAAAATTGGGAGAGTGAAAACTCAAGTTTGGATTTGACAAAAAATTGAACATCCAAAAAGGAAATGCGCAAATGCTGAGAGAGATAATTCCAAAAAGTATTTGTGATTTTTAAGGATTGTAAACTCCTTTAGTTTTTTATAAATTAAGTTTTGCAATCATCAAAAAATTAAGTTTTGCATTTTTTACTGAGTGTTGACTCCCAAACCATAAGTCATTTCGAACAAAAATTGTAGTCGTTACACATCATTAATCGATCAAAACATTTATGATGATCTATGGTTGTTAGGTCTTTTTATTGTAAAACAGGCAAAAAGTGGGTTGTTTGGCTTTGGTAAATATCCCATCGCAAGTTAACTATAGAATTTAATTTTTTCTTCTATTTGAAATTTTCTGATCATTAGGTCATTTGCATCTTCAACATGTTTCTGACAAGCATATACACATTTAAAACATGTTAGGATCAATTAGAAATCTTTCTCATAAAAGTCCACCAAGTTTTAGGGGTTGTAATAGTGGAATTTCCCAAACATGGATAACAAAACTTTGGTGTTCATTTTTAGTGTCTGAAATAATTTTCTTAACTTACATTTATTATAGTTTTAGATAGTTTTGCATCCATAAACTCTAAAATTTTAATTTTTTTGTGATCTATTTGCCTTATCTTTTTATTTACGAGAAAAATGAGAGAGTGAAAACTCAAGTTTGGATTTGAAAAAAAATTAAACATCCCAAATGAAAATGCACAAATGCTGAGAGAAGATAATACCAAAAAGTATCTATGATTTTGAAGGATTGTAAACTTTTTTACTTTTTTATACATTAGGTTTTGCAATCTTCGGAAAAGGGGGGAGGCGAGGTACTTTTACCTGAGTGTTGACTCCCAAACCTTAAGTCATTTCTAACAATAATTATAATTGTTACACATCAATAATCGATCACAATATTTACGATGATCTATGATTGTTAGGTCAATTTATTCTAAAATAGGCAAAAAGTGGGTTGTTTTGCTCTTGTAAATATCCCACCGCACATTAACTTGAGAATTTAATTTTTTCTACTCCTTGAAATTTTTTGATCATTAGGTCATTTGCATCTTCGACATGTTTCAGGCATGCATATCCACATTCAAAACATGTTAGGATCAATTAGAAATCTCTTTCTAATAAAATTCCACCAAGCAATTAGGGGTTGTACTAGTGGAATTTCCCTAACATGGATAACAAAACTTTGGTGTTCAAAATTTTTTTGCGTACATAAACTCCAAAATTTCCATTTATTATAGTTTTCAATTTTTTGCGTACATAAACTCCAAAATTTTCATTTCGTTGTGATCTATTTACCTATGTTGATATAAGATTGTTAGGTCCGTTTATTGTAAAACACACAAAAAGTGGGTTGTTTTTCTCTTGTAAATATCCCACCGCATGTTAACTTTAGAATTTAATTTTTTCTACTCCTTGAAATTTTTGGATCATTAGGTCATTTGCATCTTCAACATGTTTCAGGCATGCATATCCACCAAGCAATTAGGGGTTGTACTTGTGGAATTTCCCAAACATGGATAACAAAACATTGGTGTTCATATTTAGTGCGTGAAATAATTTTCTTCACTTACATTTATTATAGTTTTTTATCTTTTGCATACATAAACTCTAAAATTTTCATTTTGTTGTGATCTGTTTGCCTTATATTTTTATTTACGAGATAAATGGGAGAGTGAAAAATCAAGTTTGGATTTGAAAAAAATTCAACATCCAAAATGGAAATGCACAAATGTAGAGAGAACATAATTCCAAAAAGTATCTATGATTTTTAAGGATTGTAAATTCTTTTAGTTTTTTATATATTAGGTTTTGCAATCATCGAAAAAGGGGGGGCGAGGCATTTTTAACTGTGTTAACTTCCAAACCATACGTCAATTCTAAAAAATATCATAGCTGTTACATATTATCAATCTATCAAACCATTTACGATGATCTAAGATTGTTAGGTCTGATTTTTGTAAAATAGGCAAAAAGTGGGTTGTTTGGCTCGGGTAAATATGCCACTGCAAAGTTAATTTGAGAATTTAATTTTTTCTACTCTTTGAAATTTTCGAATCATTAGGTCATTTGTATCTTTAACATGTTTCAAGCATTCATATCCACATATAAAACATGTTAGAATCAAATAGAAATCTCTTTCTTATAAAATTTCAGCAATCTATTAGGGGTTGTACTAGTGTAATTTTCCAAACATGGATAACAAAACTTTGGTGTTCATTTTTAGTGCGTGAAATAATTTTCTTCACATACATTTATTATAGTTTTCAATTTTTTGCATACAAACTCTAAAATTTTAATTTTGTTGTGATCTATTTGCCTTATATTTTTGTTTACGAGAAAAATAGGAGCATTAAAACTCAAGTTTTGATTGGAAAAGAAATTAAAGATCCAAAATGGAAATGCACAAATGCTGAGAGAGATAATTTCAAAAATTATAGGTGATTTTTAAGGATTGTAAACTCTTTTAGTTTTTGATATATTTTGTTTTCCAATCTTTGGAAAGGGGGGGGGGGGGGGGGGGGGGGGGGGGGGCTGTTGACTCAAAAATATTAAGTCATTTTTAACAAAATTTGTATCCGTTACACATCATTAATCGATGAAAATATTTTCAATGAACAATGATTGTTAGACTCGCTTTTTCTAAAATAGGCAAAAAGTGGGTTGTTTGGCTCTGGTAAATATCCCACCGCATGTTAACTTGAGAATTTAATTTTTTTCTTCTCCTTGAAATTTTAGGATTAATAGGTAATTTGCAACTTCAACATGTTTCAGACTTGCATATCCACATTTAAAATATGTTCGGATCAATTAGAAATCTCTTTCTCATAAAACTTCACCAAGCTATTAGGGGTTGTACTAGTGGAATTTCCCAAATATGGATAACAAAACTTTGTTGTTCATTTTTAGTCCGTCAAATAATTTTCTTCACTTTGATTTAATATAATTTTTAATTTTTTGAATACATAAACTCTAAAATTTTCATTTTTTTGTGATTTATTTTTGCCTTATCTTTTTGTTTACGAGAAAAATGGGAGAGAGAAAACTCAAGTTTTGATTTGAAAAAAAATTGAACATCCAAAAAGAAATTCACAAATGTTGAGAGAGATAATTCCAAAAAGTATCTTTGATTTTTAAGGATTGGAAACTCTTTTTGTTTTTAATATATTAGGTTTTGCAATCATCGGAATAGGGAGGAGAGGCATGTTTAACAGAGTGTTGACTCCCAAACCATAAGTTATTTCTAACAAAAATTGTAGTTGTTACAAATCATTACTTGATCAAAAAAATTTCGATGATCTATGATTGTTAGGACCGCTTTTTGTAAAATTGGCAAAAAGCAGGTTGTTTGGGTCTGGTAAATATCCCACCGCACGTTAACTTGTGAATTTAATTTTTTCTACTCCTTGAAAATTTTGGATCATTAGGTTATTTCCATCATCAACATGTTTCAGACTTACATATCAACATTTAAAACATGTTAGGATCAATTAGAAATATTTTTCTTCTAAAATTCCACAAAGCTATTACGGGTTGTACTAGTGGAATTTCCCAAACATGGATAACAAAACTTTAGTGTACATTTTTAGTGCGTGAAATAATTTTACTCACTTACATTTATTATAGTTTTCATTTTTTTGCATAAAAACTCTAAATTTTTCATTTTTTTGTGATCTATTATTTGCTTTATCTTTTGGTTTACAAGAAAAAAGGGAGAGTGAAAACTCAAGTTTGGATTTGAAAAAAAATTGAACATCCAAAATGAAAATGTACAAATGCTGAGACCGATAATTCAAAAAGTATATGTGATTTTTCAGTATTGTAAACTCGTTTAGTTTTATATATATGAGGTTTTGAAATTATCGGAAAGGGGGGGGGGAGGCATTTTTATCTGAGTGTTGACTCCTAAACTGTAAGTCATTTCTAACAAAAATTAAAGCTGTTACACATCATTAATTGATCAAAAAATTTAGGATGATCTATGAAATTTAGGTTCGCTTTTTGTAAAATAGGCAAAAAGTGGGTTGTTTGGCTGTGTTAAATATCCCACCGCATGTTAACTTGAGAATTTAATTCTTTCTACTCCTTGAAAGTTTTGGATCATTACGTTATTTGCAACTTCTACATGTTTCGGGCAGGCATATCCACATTTATAACATGTTAGGATCAATTAGAAATTTCTTTCTTATAAAATTCCACCAAGCTATTAGTGGTTGTACTTGTTGAATTTCCAAAACATGGATAACATTATTTTGGTGTTCATTTTTAGTGCGTCAAATAATTTTCTTCACTTAGTTTTGAATTTTTTGCATACATAAACTCTAATTTTTTTTTTTTTTTTGTGTTCTATTTGCCTTATCTTTTTGTTTATGAGAAAACTGGGAGAAAGAAAACTCAAGTTTGGATTCTAAAAAAATTGAACATCCAAAATAGAAACACACAAGTGCTGAGAGAGATAATTCCAAAATGTATTTGTGATTTTTAAGGATTTTAATCCTTTTTTGTTTTTTAAATATTATGTTTTACAATCATAGAAAAAAGGGGGGCGCGGCATTTTTAATTGAGTGTTGACTCCCAAACCATAAGTCATTTCTAAAACAAAATTATAGCCGTTATACATCATTAATATATCAAAACATTTCACCAAGCTATTAGGGGTTGTACTAGTGGAATTTCGCAAACATGGATAATAAAACTTTGGTGTTCATTTTTAGAGTGTGAAATAATTTTCTTGACTTACATTTATTATAGTTTTCAATTTTTTGCATACATAAACTCTAAAATTTCCATTTAGTTGTTATCTAGTCGTCTTATCTTTTTGTTGATAGAAAAATGGGAGAGTGAAAACTCAAGTTTTGATTTGAAATAAATTTGAACATCCAAAATGGAATTGTACAAATACCGAGAGAGAAAAATCGGAAAAATGAGAAACCTCTTTTAGTTTTTTATATATTAGGTTTTGCAATCATCGAAAAAGGGGAGCGATGCATTTTTAACAGTGTTGACTCTCAAACCATATGTCATTTCTAAAAACAGTTATAGCCATTAAACATCATTAATTGATCAAAACATTTACGATGATCTATGATTGTTACGTCCGCTTTTGGTAAAATTGGCAAAAAGTGGGATGTTTGGCTTTGATAAATATCCCACCGCAGGTTAATTTGAGAATTTAATTTTTTCAACTCCTTGAAATTTTTTTATCATTAGGTCATTTGCATCTTCAACATGTTTCAGGCAAGCATATCCACATTTAAAACATGATAGGATCAATTAGAAACTCTTTCTTATAAAATTCCACCAAGCTAATAGGGGTTGTACTAGTTGAATTTCCCATACATGGATAACAAAACATTGGTGTTCATTTTTAGTGTGTGAAATAATTTTCTTCACATAGTTTTCAATTTTTTTTCATAAATAAACTCTAAAATTTTCACTTTCTTGTGATTTTTTTGCCTTATCTGTTTGTTAACATGGAAAATGGGTGAGTGAAAACACAAGTTTGGATTTGAAAAAAAATTGAACATCCATAATGGAAATGCAAAAATGCTGAAGGAGATAATTCCAAAAAGTATATGTGATTTTTAAGAATTGTAAACTCTTTTAGTTTTAAAATTAGGTTTTACAATCATTGGAAGAGGCGGGGCGATGCATTTTTAACTGAGTGTTGACTACCAAACCATAAGTAATTTTTAACAAAAATTAGAGCCGTTATACATCATTAATCGATCAAAACATTTACAATGATCTATGATTGTTAGGTCCGCTTTTGGTAAAATAGGCAAAAATTGGGTTGTTTGGCTCTGGTAAATATCCCATTGCACATTAACTTGAGAATTTAATTTTTTCTACTACTTGAATTTTTTGGATCATTAGGTCATTTGCATCTTCAATTTGTTTCAGGCATTAATAACCAAATTTAAAACATGTTAGGATCAATTAAAAATCTCTTTCTTATAAAATTCCACCGAGCTATTAGGGGTTGTACTAGTAGAATTTCCCAAACATAGATAACAAAACTTCTATGTACATTTTTAGTGCGTGAAATAATTTTCTTCACTTACATTTGTTATAGTTTTATATTTTTAGCATACATAAACTCTAAAATTTTCCTGTCGCTGTGATCTATTTGCCTTATCTTTTTTTTTACGAGAAAAATGGGAGAGTGAAAACTCAAGTTTTTATTTGAAAAAAAATTGAACATCAAAAATGGAAATGCACATATGCTGAGAGAGATAATTCCAAAAACTATCTGTGATTTTGAAGGATTGTAAACTCTTTTAGTTTTTTGTATATTAGGTTTTGCAATCATCTGAATATGGGGGGGCGAGGCATTTATAAGGATGTTTGATTGAAGGCGTGAGGATGTTTCAAGGATGGGAATTTTTGTTAGGATGGGCCGCCCTTTGCTGAAAGGTGAACAATTGTTCGGGGGTTTTGCTGTTTGAAATGACATGTTGGGCTTTCATTATTCTCACTTTTATTGAACTTGTCTTATCAAGAAATTTCTTGGATGTCTCTTGCAACCCGACAACAGGACTCACCATTGCCGTTTTAATGACGAACTTGATCCTGTATACTTGGCTGGTGTCGTGGCACTGCAGCCGGCTCCCCCAGCATCTCAAGTGATTAGGCGGACTTGACTCGCTCCTCCCTCTACTTCTACTCACCGAAACAAGTAGAGTTCACCGACTCACTATACCTTCGGCCTACCTCGCTACGTTCACTCGGGCTTATCTTGAGGAGAATCCCTTTGTTCGCTCGTTGTTTATAGTCGCGCCCCAATGTTTGACTCTGGGAAATATCGAACCATAGGTTTACTTGAGAATTTAATTTTTTCTACTCCTTCAAATTTTTGGATCATTAGGTCATTTGCTTCTTCAACATGTTTCAGGCATGCATATCCACATTTCATACATGTTAGGATCAATTAGAAATCTCTTTCTTATAAAATTCCACCAAGCTATTAGGAGTTGTACTAGTGGAATTTCACAAACATGGATAACAAAACTTTGGTGTTCATTTTTAGAGAGTGAAATAATTTTCTCCACTTAATTTTATTATAAATTTCAATTTTTTGCATACCTATACTCTAAAACTTTTACTTTGTTGTGATCTATTTATCTTTTTGTTGACGAGAAAAAAGAGAGAGTGAAAACTCAAGTTTGGATTTGAAAAAAAATTGAACATCCAAAATGGAATTGTACAAATACTGAGAGAGATAATTCCAAAAAGTCTCAGTGATTTTTCAGGATTGTAAACTCTTTTATTTTTTTATATATTAGGTTTTTCAATCATCGAAAAGGGGGGGGCGAGGCATTTTTAACTGAGTGCTGACTCCCAAACCATAAGTCATTTCTAACAAAAATTATAGCTCTTATAAATTATTAATAGATCAAAACATTTATGATGATCTATGATTGTTAGGTCCGCATTTTGTAAAATAGGCAAAAAGTGGGTTGTTTGGCTCTGGTAAATATCCCACCGCACGTTAACTTGAGAATTTAATTTTTTCTACTCCTTGAAATTTTTGGAACATTAGGTCGTTTGCATCTTCAACATGTTTCAGGCATGCATATCCACATTTAAAACATGTTAGGATCAATTAAAAATTTCCTTCTTATAAAATTCCACCAAACTATTAGGGCTTGTACAAGTGGAATTTCTCAAACTCGTATAACAAACCTTTGGTGTCGATTTTTAGTGCGTGAAATAATTTTCTTCAATTATTTTTAATTTTTTCCCATACATAAACTCTAAAATTTTCATTTTGTTGTGATCTATTTGCCTTATCTTTTTGTTTACGAGAGAATGGGAGAGTGAAAACTAAAGTTTGGATTTGAAAACAAATTGCTGAGAGAGATAATTCCAAAAAGTATTTATTATTTTTTAGTATTGTAAAATCTTTTAATTTTTTATATATTTGGTTTTGCAAAGATCGGAAAATGGGGGGCGAGGCTTTTTTAACTGAGTGTTGACTCCCAAACCATTAGTCATTTCTAACAAAAATTATAGTCGTTACACATCATTAATCGATCAAAACATTTATGATGATCAATGATTGTTAGGTCCACTTTTTGTAAAATAGGCAAAAAGTGTGTTGTTTCGCTCTGGTAAATATCCCACTGCACGTTAAGTTGACAATTTAATTTTTTCTTCTCCTTGAAATTTTTTGATCATTAGGTCATTTGCATCTTCAACTTGTTTTAGGCGGGCATATCCACATTTAAAACATGTTAGGATCAATTAGAAATCTCTTTCTTATAAAATTCCACCAAGCTATTAAGGGTTATACTAGTGGAATTTCCCAGACATTGATAACAAAACTTTGGTGTTCATTTTTAGTGCGTGAATTAATTTTCTTCACTTACATTTGATGTAGTTTTCAATTTTTTACATACATAAACTCTAAAATTTTCCTTTTGTTGTGATCTATGTGTCATATCTTTTTTTTTTACGAGAAAAACTAGAGAGTGAAAACTGAAGATTGGATTTGAAAAAAAATTGAACATCAAAAATGGAAATGCACAAATGCTGAGAGAGATAATTCTGAAAAGTATCTTTGATTTTTAAGGATTGTAAACTCTGTTTGTTTCTTGTATCTTAGGTTTTTCAATAAACGGAAAAGGGGGGGCTAGGCATTTTTAACTAAGTGTTGACTCCCGAACCATAAGTCATTTGTAATAAAAATTATAGCCATTACACATCATTAATCAATCAAAACATGTACGATGATCTAAGAATGTTAGGTCCCCTTTTTTTAAATTAGGCAAAAAGTAGTCGTTAGGCTCTAGTAAATATCCCACCACACGTTTACTTGGGAATTTAATTTTTTCTACTCGTTGAAATTTTTGGATCATTAGGTCATTTGCATCTTCAACATTCTCCAGGCCTGCATATCCACATTTAAAACATGTTAGGATCAATTAGAAATCTCTTTGTTATAAAATTCCACTAAACTATTAGAGGTTGTACTAGTTGAACTTCCCAAAAATGGACAACAAAACTTTGGTGTTAGTTTTTAGAGCATGAAATAATTTTTTTCACTTACATTTATTATTTTTTTCAATTTTTTGCATAAATAAAATCTAAAATTTTCATTTTCTTTTGATCTTTTTGCCTTATCTTTTTGTTGATGAGAAAAAAAGGGGAGTGAAAAGTCAAGTTTGGGTTTGAAAAAAAATTGAACATCCAAAATGGAATTGTACAAATATTGAGAGAGATAATTCCAAAAAGTGTCAGTGATTTTTAAGGATTCTAAAATGTTTTAGTATTTTATATATTAGATATTATCATCGTATAATGGGGGGAGTGGGGGGGGGGGGGGTGTTTGGGGTGGCATTTTTAACTGAGTGTTGACTCACAAGCCATAAGTCATTTCTAACAAAAATTATAGCCGTTACAAATCACAAATAAATCAAAGCATTTATGATGATCTATGAATGTTAGATCTGCTTTTTTGTAAAATAGGCAAAAAGTGGGATGTTAGGCACAGGTAAATATCCCACCGCACGTTAACTTGAGAATTTAATTTTTTTTAGTCCGTGAAATAATTTTCTTCACTTAGTTTTCAAATTTTTGCATACATAAACTTTGAAACTTTCATTTTGTTGTGATCTATTTTCCTAATCTTTTTGTTTTAGAAAAACATGGGAGAGTGAAATCTCAAGTTTGGATGTAAAAAAAAACTGAGCATTCAAAATTGAAATGTACAAATGCTGAGAAAGATAATTACAAAAAGTATCCATTATTTTTAAGGATTTAAAACTCTATTATTTTTTTATATATTAGGTTTTGCAATGATCGGAAAATGGGGGGCGAGGCATTTTTAACTAAGTGTTGACACCCAAACCCTAAGTCATTTCAAACCAAAATTATAGCCGTTACACATCATTAATCGATCAAAACATTTACGATGATCAATGATTGTTAGGTCTACTTTTTGTAAAATAGGAAAAAAGTGGGTTGTTTGTCTCTGGTAAATATCCCACCGCACGTTAACTTATCAATTTAATTTTTTCGACTCGAAATTTTTGGATCATTAGGTCATTTGCATCTTCAACATGTTTCAAGCATGCATATCCACATTTAAAACATGTTAGGATCAATTCGAAATCTCTTTCTTATAAAATTCCACCAAGCTATTAGGGGTGTACTAGTGGAATTTCCAAAACATTGATAACAAAAATTTGGTGGTCATTTTTAGTGCGTGAAATAATTTTCTTCACTTACATTTTTAATAGTTTTCAGTTTTTTGCATACATAATCTCTAAAATTTTCATTTTGTTGTGATCTGTTTGCCTTATCTTTTTTTTTACAAGAAAAATGGGAGAGTGAAAACTCAAATTTGGATTTGAAAAAAAATAGAACATTAAAAATGGAAATTCACAATTGCTTAGAGAGATAATTCCAAAAAGTATCTGTGATTTTTAAGGACTGTAAACTCTTTTAGTTTTAAGTATATTAGGTTTTGCAATCATCGGAAAAGGGGGCACGATGCATTTTTAACTGAGTGTTGACTCCCAAACCATAGGTCATTTCTAACAAAAACTATAGCCGTTACACATCATTAATCGATCAAAAAAAGTATGATGATCTATGATTATTAGGTCCGCTTTTTGTTAAATAAACAAAAAGTGGGTTGTTTGGCTCTAGTAAGTATCCCACCGCACGTTTACTTGAGAATTTAATTTTTTCTACTCCTTGAAATTTTTGGATCATTAGGTCATATGCATCTTCAACATGTTTCAGGCATGCATATCGACTTTTAAGACATGTTAGGAGCAATCAGAAATCTCATTCTTATAACATTCCCCCAAGCTATTTGGGGTTGTACTAGTGGAATTTCCCAAACATGGATAACAAAACATTGGTGTTCATTTTTAGAGCATGAAATAATATTCTTCACTTATATTTATTATAGTTTTCATTTTTTTGCATTCACAAACTCTAAAATATTTATTTTCTAGTGATGTTTTTACCTAATTGTTTTTTACAAGAAAAATTGGAGAGTGAAAACGGATGTTTTGATTTGAAAACAAATTGATCATCGAAAACGGAATTGTACAAATACTGAAAGAGATAATTCCAAAAAGTATGAGTGATTTTTAAGGATTGTAAACACTTTTAGTTTTTTATATATTAGGTTTTGCAATCTTCGGAAAAGGAGGGGCAAGGCATTTTTAAGAGAGTGTTGACTCCCAAACCATAAGTCATTTGAAACAAAAATTATAGCCGTCACACATCATTAATAGATCAAAACATTTACGATGATCTATGGTTGTTAGGTCAAATTTTTTTTAAATAAGTAAAAAGTGGGTTGTTTGGCTCAAGTAAATATCCCACCGCACGTTTACTTGAGAATTTAATTTTTTCTACTAGAAATTTTTGGATCATATAGTCATTTGCATCTTCAACTTGTTTCAGGCATGCATATCCACAATTAAAACATGTTAGGATCAAGTAGAAATCTCTTTCTTATAAAATTCCACCAAGCTATTAGGGGTTGTACTAGTGGAATTTCCCAAACATGGATAACAAAACTTTGGTATTGATATTTAGTGTGTGAAATAATTTTCTTCACTTATTTTTTAATTTTTTGCATACATAAACTCTAAAATTTTCATTTTTATGTGATCTTTTTTCTTTATCTTTTTGCTTACGTGAAAAATGGGAGAGTTAATACTCAAGTATGGATTTGAAAAAAAAATTGAACATAAAAAATGGAATTGCACAAATGCTGAGAGAGATAACTCAAAAAAGTATCTATGATTTTTAAGGATTATAAACTCTTTTACTTTTTTATATATTAGGTTTTGCAATCATCAGAAAAGCGGGGGCGTGGCATTTTTAATTGTGTGTTGACTTCATAACCATAAGTGATTTATAACAAAAATTATAATAATTAAACATCATTAATCGTTCAAAACATTTACCACCATCTATGATTGTTAGGTCCACTTTTTTTAAAATAGGCAAAACGTGGGTTGTTTGGCTTTGGTAAATATCCCCCCGCACGTTAACTCTAGAATTAAAATTTTCTACTCGAAATTTTTGGATCATTAGGTAATTTGCATCTTCAACATGTTTCAGGCATGCATATCCACATTTAAAACATGTTAGGATCATTTAGAAATCTCTTTCTTATATTATTCCACCATGTCATTAGGGGTTATCCTAGTTGAATTTCCTAAACATGGATAACAAACCTTTCGTGTTCATTTTTAGTGTGTGAAATAATTTTCTTCACTTAGTTTTCAATTTTTTGCATACATAAACTCTAAAATTTTCATTTTGTCGTGATTATTTGCCTTTCTTTTTGTTTACGAGAAAAATGGGAGATTGAAAACTCAAGTTTGGATTTGAAAAAAAATTGAACATCCAAAATAGAAAAACACAAATGGTGAGAGAGATAATACCAAAAAGTATCTGTGATTTTAAGGATTGTAAACTTTTGTAGTTTTTATATTATAGGTTTGACAATCATCGGAAGAGGGGGGGGGGGGGGGGGGGGGGCAATGTATTTTTAACTGAGTGTTTACTCCCAAACCATAAGTCATTTGTAACAAAAATTATAGCCTTTAAACATCATTAATCGATCAAAACATTTATGATGATCTATGATTGTTAGGTTCGCTTTTTGTAGAATAAGCAAAAAATTGGTTTTGTGCTCTAGTAAATATCCCACCACAAGTTAATTAGAAAATTTATTTTTTTCTACTCCTCAAAATTTTTTGATCATTAGGTCATTTGCATCTTCAACATGTTTCATGCATGCATATCCACATTTAAAACATGATAGGATCAATTAGAAATCTCTTTCTTATAAAATTCCACCATGCTATTAGGGGTTGTACTTGTACATTTTCCCAAACTTGGATAAAAAAACTTTGGTGTTCATTTTTAGTGCGTGAAATAATTTTCTTCACTTATTTTTATATTTTTTGCATGCATAAACTTTAAAATTTTCATTTTCTTGTGATCTATTTCCCTTATCTTTTTGTTTATGACAAAAATCAAGGAGGGAAAACTCAAATTTGGATTTCAAAAAAACTTGAACATCGAATATGGAAATGCAGAAATGTTGAGAGAGACAATTCCAAAAACTATCTGTCATTTTTAAGCATAAAATCATTTAGCTTTATATATATTAGTTTTTGCAATCATCAAAAAAGGGGGGGCGAGGCATTTTTAACTGAGAGTTGACTCCCAAACCATAAGAGATTTCTAACAAAAATTATAGCTGTTACACATCATTATTCGATCAAAACATTTATGATGATCAATGATTACTAGGTCCACTAATTTTAAAATAGGCAAAAAGTGGGTTGTTTGGCTCTTGTAAATATCCCACCGCATGTTAACTTGAGAATTTAATTTTTTCTACTCCTTGAAATTTTTGGATCATTAGAACATTTGCTTCTTCAACATTTTTTGGGCATGCATATCCACCACATTTAAAACATGTTAGGATCAATTAGAAATCTCTTTCTTATAAAATTGCTCCAAGTTATTAGGGGTTGTACTAGTGGAATTTCCCAAACATGGATAACAAAACTTTGGTGTTCGTTTTTAGTGCTTGAAATAATTTTCTTCACTTACATTTATTGTAGTTTTTAATTTTTTGCATATATAAACTCTAAAATATTCATTTTGTTGTGATCTATTTGCCTTATTTTTTATTTGCGAGAAAAATGGGAGAGTGAAACTCAAGTTTGGATTTGAAAAAAAATTGAACTTTTAAAATGGAAATGCACAAATGCTGAGAGTGATAATTCCAAAAAGTATTTGTGATTTTTACAGATTGTAAACTCTTTTACTTTTTTATATATAAGGTTTTGCAATCATCGGAAGAGGGAGGCGAGGCATTTTTAAATGAGTGGTGACTCCTAAACCATAAGTCTTTTCTAATAAAAATCATAGCCTTTACACATCATTAATCGATCAAAACATTGACGATGATGCATGATTGTTAGGTGCATTTTTCTTAAAATTTTCAAAATGTAGGTTCTTTGGCTCTCTTAAATATCTCACCACACGTTAACTTGAGAATTTAATTTTTTAAACTTCTTGAAATTTTTGGATCATTAGGTCATTTGCATCTTCAACATGTTTCAGGCATTCATATCCACCACATTTAAAACATGTTAGGATCAATTAGAAATCTCTTTCTTATAAAATTCCACCAAGCTATTAGGGGTTGTACTATTGGAATTTCCCAAACAAGGATAACAAAACTTTCGTGTTCATTTTTAGTGCATGAAATAAATTTCTTGACTTACATTTATTATAGTTTTAAATTTTTTTGCAAACATCAACTCAAAATTTTTCATTTTGTTGTGATTTATTGCCATCTCTTTTTGTTTACGAGAAAAAAGGGAGTGAGAAAACTCAAGTTTAGATTTGAATAAAAATTTAACATCCAAAATAGAAATGCACAAATGCTGAGAGAGATAATTCCAAGAATTATCTGTGATTTTTAAGGATTGTAAACACTTTTAGGTTTTTATATATTGGGTTTTGGAATCATCGGAAGTGGAGGGGCGAGGCATTTTTAACTGATTGTGGATTCCCACATCATAAGTCATTTCTAACAAAAATTATAGCCATTACACATCATTAATCGATCAAAATATTTATGATGATCTATGATTGTTCGGTTTCCTTTTTCAAAATTAGGCAAAAGATTGGCTGTTTTTCTCTGGTAAATATCCCACCGCACGTTAACTTGAGAATTTAATTTTTTCTACTCTTTGAAATTTTTGGATAATTTGGTAATTTGCCTCTTCAAAATGTTTCAGGCATGCATATCCACCACATTTAAAACATGTTAGGATCAATTAGAAATCTTTTTCTTATAAAATTCCACAGAGCTATTAGGTTTTGTACTTGTGGAATTTCCTAAACATGGATAACAAAACTTTGGTGTTCATTTCTAGTGCGTGAAATAGTTTTTTTCACTTACATTTATTATATTTTTCAAGTTTTTGCATACACAAACTCTACTATTTTCATTTTGTTGTGATCTATTTGCCTTATCTTTTTTGTTTAAGAGAAAAATGGGAGAGTGAACACTCAAGTTTGGATTTGAAAAAAAATTGAACATTCAAAATGGAAATGCACAAATACTGAGTGAGATAATTCCAAAACGTATCTTTGATTTTTAAAGAATGTAAACTCTTGTAGTATTTTATATATTGGGTTTTGCAATCATCGGAAGAGTGGGGCAAGACATTTTTAACTGAGTGTTGACTCCCAAACCATAAGTCATTTCTAATAAAAATGATAGTTGTTACACATTAGTAATCGATCAAAACATTTACGATGATATATGATTGTTTGGTTCTCTTTTGGTAAAATAGACAAAAAGTTGGTTGTTTTGCTCTCGTAAATATCCCATAGCACTTTAACTGGAGAATTTAATTTTTTCTACTCGAAATTTTTGGATCATTAGGTCATTTGCATCTTCAAAATGTTTCAGGCATGCATATCAGCTACATTTAAAACATGTTAGGATAAATTAGAAATCTCTTTCTTATAAAATTCCACCAAGCTATTAGGGGTTGTACTAGTGGAATTTCATAAACATGGATAAAAAAACTTCGGTGTCCATTTTTAGTGCATGAAATAATTTTCTTCACTTACATTTATTATAGTTTTCAATTTTTTTGCATACATAAACTCTAAAATTTTCATTTTGTTGTGATCTATTTGCCATATTGTTTTATTTCCAAGAAAAATGAGTGAGTGAAAACTCAAGTTTCGATTTGAAAAAAAATTGAACATCCAAAATGGAAATGCTCAAATGCTGAGAGAGATAATTCCAAAAAGTTCTGATATTTTTAAGGATTGTAAACTCTTTTAGTTTTTTACATATTAGGTTTTGCAATCATCGGAAGCAGGGGGCGAAGCATTTTTAATTGACTGTTGACTCCCAAACAATAAGTCATTTATAAAAAAATTTATAGCCGTTACACATCATTAATCGATCCAAACATTTATGTTGATCTATGATTATTAGGTCTGCCTTATGTAAAATAGGCAAAAAGTGGGTTGTTTGGCTCTTGAAAATATCCCACCGCACGTTAACTTCAGAATTTAATTTTTTCTACTCCTTGAAATTTTTGGATCATTAGATCATTTGCTTTTTCAACATTTTTCGGGCATGCATATCCACCACATTTAAAACATGTTAGGGTCAATTAGAAATCTATTTCTTATAAAATTGCTCCAAGCTATGAGGGTTTGTACTAGTGGAATTTCCCAAACATGGATGCCAAAACTTTGGTGTTCATTTTTAGTGTTTGATATAATTTTTTTCACTTACATATATTATAGTTTTTAATTTTTTGCATACATAAACTCTAAAATTTTCATTTTGTTGTTACCTTTTTGCCTAATCTTTTTGTTTGCGAGAAAAATGGGAGAGTGAAACTCAAGTTAGGATTTGAAAAAAAATTGAACTTTTAAAACGGAAATGCACAAATGCTGAGAGGGATAATCCCAAAAAGTATCTGTGATTTTTATATATTGTAAACTCTTTTAGTTTTTTATATATAAGGTTTTGCAATCATCGGAAGAGGGGGGCGAGGCATTTTTAAATGAGTGTTGACTCCTAAACCATAAGTCATTTCTAATAAAAATCATAGCCTTTACACATCATTAATCGATCAAAACATTGACGATGATGCATGATTGTTAGGTCCACTTTTTGTAAAATTGGAAAAAAGTAGGTTGTTTGGCTCTCTTAAATATCCCACCGCACGTTAACTTGAGAATTTGATTTTTTAAACTCCATGAAATTTTTGGATCATTAGGTCGTTTGCATCTTCAACATGTTTCAGGCATGCATATTCACCACATTTAAAACATGTTAGGATCAATTAGAAATCTCTTTCTTATAAAATTCCACCAAGCTATTAGGGGTTGTACTAGTGGAATTTCCAAAACAAGGATAACAAAACTTTGGTGTTCATTTTTAGTGCGGTAAATAAATTTCTTGACTTATATTTATTATAGTTTTCAATTTTTTGCATACATCAACTCAAACATTTTCATTTTGTCGTGATTTATTTGCCTTGTCATTTTGTTTACGAGAAAAGTGGGAGAGTGAAAACTCAAGTTTTGATTTGAAAAAAAATATAACATCCAAAATAGAAATGCACAAATGCTGAGAGAGATAATTCTTAGAATTATCTGTGACTTTTAAGGATTGTAAACTCTTTTAGCTTTTGATATGTTAGGTTTTGATATCATCGAAAGAGGGGGGGGGGGGGGGGGGGGGGGGGGGGGGGGGGGGGGGCAGGGCATTTTTTAACTGAGTGTTGTCCCTCAAACCATGAGTCATTTCTAAAAAAATTATAGCCGTTACACATCATTAATCAATCAAAAAATTTACGATGATCTATGATTTCTAGGTCTGTTTTTTGTAAAATAGGCAAAAAGTGGGTTGTTTGGCTCTGGTAAATATCCCACCGCACGTTAACTTGAGAATTTAATTTTTTCTACTCCTTGAAATTTTTGGATCATTAGGTCATTTGCATCTTGACAATGTTTCAAGCATGCATATACGCCACATTTAAAACAAGTTAGGATCAATTAGAAATCTCTTTCTTATAAAATTCCACCAAGCTATTAGGGGTTGTACTAGTGGAATTTCCTAAACATGGATAACAAAACTTTGGTGTCAATTTTTAGTCCGTGAAATAACTTTCTTCACTTACATTTATTATAGATTTCAATTTTTTGCATACACAAAACTCTAAAATTTTCATTTTTTTGTAATCTACTTTAGGGTTCTTTTTGTTTACGAGAAAAATGGGAGAGAAAAAACTCAAGTTTGGATTTGATAAAAATTAAACATCCAAAATGGAAATGCACAAATGCTGAGAGAGATAATTCCAAAAAGTATCTGTGATTTTTAAGGATTGTAAACTCTTTTATTTTCTTATATATTAGGTTTTGCAATCATCGGAAGAGGGGGGGAGGTGGGGGTGGATGCCTCATTTGTAACTAAGTGATGACACCCAAACCAAAAGTAATTTCTAACAAAAATTATAGCCCTTACATATCATTAATTGATCACAACATTTACCATTATCAATGATTGTTAGGTCAACCTATTGTAAAATAGGCAAAAAGTGGGTTGTTTGGCTCTGGTAAATATCCCACTACACGTTAACTTGAGAATTTAATTTTTTCCACTCTTTGAAATTTTTGGATCATTTGCTCATTAGCATCTTCAACATGTTTCAAGCATGGATATCCACCACATTTAAAATATGTTAGGATCAATTAGAAATCTCTTTCTTATAAAATTGCAACAAGCTATTAGGGATTGTACTAGTGGAATTTCCAAAATAGGGATAACGAAACTTAGGTGTTCATTTTTAGTGTGCGAAATAATTTTGTTCACTTACATTTATTATAATTTTCAATTTTGTGCTAACATAAACTCTTAAATTTTCATTTTTTTATGATCTATTCACCATATCTTTTTATTTGCGAGAAAAATGGGAGAGTAAAACTCAAGTTTGGATTTGAAAAAAAATTGAACATCCAAAATGGTAATGCACAAATGCTGAGGGAGATAATTCCAAAAAGTATCTATGATTTTTAAGGATTGTAAACTTTTTTAGTTTTTTATATATTAGGTTATGCTATGCGAGGCATTGTTAACTGAGTGTTGACTCCCAAACCATAAGTCATTTCTAACAAAAATTATAGCCGTTACACATAATTAATTGATCCAAACATTTACGATGATCTATGATTGTTAGGTCTGCCTTTTGAAAAATAGGCAAAAAGTGGGTTGTTTGACTTTGGTAAATATCCCACCGCACGTTAACTTGAGAATTTAATTTTTTCTACTCCTTGAAATTTTTGGATCATTAGGCCATTTGCATCTTCTACATGTTTCTGGCATGCATATACACCACATTTAAAACATGTTAGGATCAATTAGAAATCTCTTTCTTATAAAATTCCACCAAGATATTAGGGGTTGTACTAGTGGAAGTTCCCAAACAGGGATAACAAAACTTTGGTGTTCATTTTTAGTGCATGAAATAATTTTCTTCACTTACATTTATTATAGTTTTCCATTTTTTGCATACACGAAATCTAAAATTTTCATTTTGTTGAGATCTATTTGCCTTTTGTTTTTGTTTACGAGAAAAATGGGAGAATGAAAATTCAAGTTTGGATTTGAAAAAAAATTGAACATCCAAAATATAAATGCACAAATGCTGAGAGAGATAATTCAAAGAATTATCTGTGATTTTTAAAAATTGTAAACTCTTTTTGTTTTTTATATATTGGGTTTTTCAATCATCAGAAGAGAGGGGGGGGGGTTGCGAGGAGTGGGAGGAGGCATTTTAATCTGAATGTTGACTCCAAAACCTTAAGTCATTTCCAACAAAAATTATAGTCGTTACACATCTTTAATCGATGAAAACAATTTACGATGATCTATGATTGTTAGGTACGCTTTTTCTAAAATAGGCAAAAAGTTTTTGTTTTAGCTTTGGTAAATATCCCACCGCACGTTAAGTTGACAATTTAATTTTTTGAACTCCTTGAAAGTTTTGGATCAATAGGTCATTTGCATCTTCAACATGTTTCTGGCATGCATATCCACCATATTTAAAACATGTTATGATCAATCTGAAAATTCTTTCTTATAAAATTCCATCAAGCTATTAGGAGTTGTACTAGTGAAATTTCTCAAACATGGATAACAAAAGTTTGCTGTTCTTTTGTAGTGCATGAAAAAATGTTCTTCTCTTACATTTATTTTAGTTTTCAATTTTTAGTATACATAAACTCTAAAATTTTCATTTTTTTTGTGATCTATTTGCCTTATCTTTTTGTTTTAAAGAAAAATTGGGAGTGTGAAAACTCAAGTTTGGATTTGGAAAAAAATTGAACATCCAAAATGGAAATGCACAAAGCCTGAGAGAGATAATTCCAAAAAGTATCTATGATTTTTAAGGATTTTAAACTCTTTTAGTTTTTTATATATTAGGTTTTCCAATCAACGGAAGTGAGGCGCGATGCATTTTTAACTAAGTGTTGACTCCAAAACCATAAGTCATTTCTAACAAAAATTATAGCCGTTACACATCATTAATCGATCAAAACATTTATGATGATCTATGATTGTTAGATCCTCCTTTTGTAAAGTAGGCAAAAAGTGGGTTGTTTTGCTTTGGTAAATATCCCACCGCAAGTTAACTTGAGAATTTAATTTTTTCCACTCCTTGAAATTTTTGGATCATTAGGTCATTAGCATCTTCAACATGTCTCAGGCATACATATCCACCACATTTAAAACGTGTTAGGATCAATTAGAAATCTCTTTGTTATAAAATTCCACCAAGCTATTAGGGGTTGTACTAGTGGAATTTCCCAAACAGGGATAACAAAAGTTTGGTTTTCTTTTTTAGTGCGTGAAATAATGTTCTTCACTTACATTTATTATAGTTTTCAATTTTTTGCATACATAAACACTAAAATTTTCATTTTGTTGTGATCTATTCATCATATCTTTTTATTTGCGAGAAAAAAGGGAGAGTGCAAACTCAAGTTTGGATTTGAAAAAACAGTGAACATCCAAAATAGAAATGCACAAATGATGAGAGAGATCGTTCCAAAAAGTATCTGTGATTTTTAAGGATTGTAAACTCTTTTAGTTTTTTATATATTAGGTTATGCTTTACGAGGCATTATTAACTTAGTGTTGACTCCAAAACCAAAAGTCATTTCTAACAAAAATTATAGCCGTTACCCATAATTAATTGATCCAAAAATTTACAATGATCTATGATTGTTAGGTCCGCCTTTTGTAAAATAGGCAAAAAGTGGGTTGTTTGGCTCAGGTAAATATCCCACCACACGTTAACTTGAGAATTTAATTTTTTCTACTCCTTCAAGTTTTTGGATCATTAGGTCATTTGCATCTTCAACATATTTCTGGCATGCATATCCACTAATTTTAAAACATGTTAGCATCAATTAGAAATCTCTTTCTTATAAAATTCCACCAAGCTATTATGGGTTGTACTAGTGGAATTTCCCAAACATGGATAACAAAACTTTGGTGTTCATGTTTAGTGCGTGAAATAATTTTTTTCACTTACATTTATTATAGTTTTCAATTTTTTTCAAACACAAACTCTAAAATTTTCCTTTTGTTGAGATCTATTTGCCTTATCTTTTTGTTTATGAGAAAAATGGGAGAGTGAAAACTCAAGTTTGGATTTGAAAAAAATTTGAACATCCAAAATGGAAATGCACAAATGTGTAGAGAGATAATTCCAAAAAGAATCTATGATTTTTATGGATTGTAAACTCTTTTAGTTTTTTATATATTGGGTTTTGCAATCATTGGAAGAGGGTGGAAGAGGGGGTGGGGCTTGTTTAACCTGAGTATTGATTCCCAAACCGTAAGTCATTTCTAAAAAAAATTATATCCATTACACACCATTAATCGATCAAAATATTTACGATGATCTATTATTGTTAGGTTCGCATTTTGTAAAATAGGGAAAAACTGGGTTGTTTGGCTTTGGTAAATTTCCAACCGCACGTTTACTTGAGAATTTAATTTTTTCTACTCCTTAAAATTTTTGGATCGTTAGGTCATTTCTGTCATCAACATCTTTCAAGCATACATATCAGCCACATTTAAAACATGTTAGGATCAATTAGAAATCTCTTTCTTATAAAATTCCATCAAGCTATTAAAGGTTGTACAAGTGGAATTTCCCAAACATGGATAACAAAACTCTGGTGTCCATTTTTAGTGCGGGAAATAATTTTCTTAACTTACATTTATTATAGTTTTCAATTTTTTGCATACTTAAACTATAAAATTTTCTTTTTCTTGTGATCTATTTGCCTTATCTTTTTATTTCGGAGAAAAAAGGGAGCGAGTAAACTCAAGTTTGGATTTGAAAAAAAATTGAACAGCCAAAATGGAAATGCAAAAATGCTAAGAGAGATAATTCCAAAAAAGTATCTGAGATTTTTAAGGATTTTAAAATCTTTTAGTTTTTTATTTATTAGGTTTTGCAATCATCGGAAGAGGGGGAGCGAGGAATGTTTAATTGAGTGTTGATTCCCAAACCATAAGTCATTTCTAACAAAAATTATAGCCTCTACACACCATTAATCGATCAAAATATTTACGATGATCTATGATTGTTAGGTCTGTCTTTTGTAAAATAGGCAATAAGTGGGTTGTTTGGGTCTGGTAAATATCCCACCGCACATTAACTTGAGAATTTAATTTTTTCTACTCCTTGAAATTTTTTGATCATTAGGTCATTTGCATCTTCAACATTTTTTAGACATGCATATCCACCGCATTTAAAACGTGTTATGATCAATTAGAATTCTCTTTCTTATAAAATTGCACCAAGCTATAAGGGGTTGTACTAGTGGAATTTCCTAAACATGGATAACAAAACTTTGGTGTTCATTTTTAGTGCGTGAAATAATTTTCTTCGCATACATTTATTATAGTTTTCAATTTTTTACATACATAAACTCTAAAATTTTCATTTTGTTGTGATATATTTGCCATATCTTTTTGTTTACGAGAGAAATGGGAGACTGCAAACTCAAGTTTGGATTTGATAACAAAATGAACATCCAAAATGGAAATGCATAAATGCAGAGAGAGATAATTCCAAAAAGTATCTGTGATTTTTAAGGATTATAAACTCTTTTAGTTTTTTTATATATTAGGTTTTGCAATCATCGGAAGAGCGGGGGAAAGGGGGGGGGGGGGGGGGGGGGGAGTGGGGCGTGGCATTTTTTAACTGACTGTTGACTCCCAAACCATAATTCATTTCTAACAAAAACAATAGCCATTACACATCATTAATCAATCCAAACATTTCTGATGATCTTTGATTGTTTGATCCGCCTTTTGTAAAATTGGCAAAAAGTGGGTTGTTTGGCTCTGGTAAGTATCCCACCGCAAGTTAACTTGTGAATTTAATTTTTTCTACTGCTTGAAATTTTTGGATCATTAGGTCATTTGCATCTTCAACATGTTTCACGCATACATATCCCCCACATTTAAAACGTGTTAGGATCAATTAGAAATCTCTTTCTTATAAAATTACACCAAGCAATAAGGGGTTGTACTAGTGGAATTTCCCAAACATGGATAACAAAAATTTGGTGTTCATTTTTCGTGCGTGAAATAATTTTCTTAATGTACATTTATTATAGTTTTCAATTTTTTGCATACATAAACGCTAAAATTTTCATTTTGTTGTGATCTTTTTGCCTTATCTTTTTGTTTAAGAGATAAATGGGAGAGTGCAAACACAAGTTTGGATTTGAAAAAAAATTGAACATACAAAAATGGAAATGCATAAATGTTGAGAGAGATAATTTCAAAAAGTATCATTGATCTTTAAGGAATGTAAACTCTTTTAGTTTTTTATATATCAGGTTTTGCAATCATCGGATGAGGGGAGGGAGGGAGCAGCCTTTTTGAACTGAGTGTTGACTCCCAAACCATATGTCATTTCTAACAAAAATTATAGCCGTTACACATCATTAATTGATCAAAACATTTATGAGGATCTAAGATTGTTAGGTCCGCCTTTTGTTAAATAGGCAGAAAGTGGCTTGTTTGGCCCTGGTAAATATCCTACCGTACGTTTACTTGAGAATTTAATTTTTTCTATTCCCTGAATTAATTTTATTCACTTACATTTATTATAGTTTTCGATTTTTTACATACATAAACTCTAAATTTTTTTCAATTTGTTGTGATATATTTGCATTATGTTTTTATTTAAGAGAAAAATGGGTGACTAAAAACTCAAGTTTGGATTTGAAAAAAAATTGAATGTCCAAAAAGGAAATGCACCAATGCTGAAAGAGATAATTCAAAAAAGTATCTGTGATTTTTAAGGATTGAAAACTCTTTTAGTTTTTTATATATTAGGCTTTACAATCATCAGAAGAGAGGGGGCGAGGCATTTTTAACTGAGTGTTGACTCCCAAACCATAAGTCATTTCTAACAAAAACTATAGCCGCTACACATCATTAATCGATCCAAACATTTACGATGATGTATTATTTTTAGGTCAGTCTTTTGTAAAATAGGCAAAAAGTAGGTTTTTAGCACTAGTAAATATCCCACTGCTCGTTAACTTGAGAATTTAATTTTTTCTACTCCAAATTTTGGATCATTAGGTCATTTGCGTCTTCAACATGTTTCGGGCATGCTTATCCACCGATTTTAAAACATGTTAGGATCAATTAGAAATCACTTTCTTATAAAGTTCCACCTAGCTATTAGGGGTTGTACTAGTGGAATTTCCCAAACAGGGATAACAAAACTTTGGTGTTCATTTTTAGTGCTTGAAATGATTTTCTTCATTTACATTTATTTCAGATTTCAATTTTTTGCATACACAAACTGTAAAATTTTCATTTTGTTGAGTTCTATTTGCCTTTTCTTTTTGTTAACAAGAAAAATGGGAGAGAGAAAAGTCAAGTTTGGATTTGGAAAAAAATAAAAAATCCAAAATGGAAATGCACAAATGTGTAGAGAGATAATTCGAAAAAGTTTCTATGATTTTTAAGGATTGTAAACTCCTTTAGTTTTTTATATATTAGATTTTGCAATCATCGAAAGAGGGAAAGAGGGGGGGGGGGGGGTGGGGGATTGGAGGCATTTTTAACTGAGTGTTGATTCCCAAACTATAAGTCATTTCTAACAAAAATTATAGCCGTTTTGCACCATTAATCGATCAGAATATTTACGATGATCTATGATTGATAGGTCTATTTTTTTAAAAAATAGGCAAATAGTGGGTTGTTTGGCACTAGTAAATATCCCACCGCACGTAAACTTGAGAATTTAATTTTTTCTACTCGAAATTTTAGGATCATTAGGTCATTTCCATCTTGAACATCTTTCAGGCATACATATCAGCGACATTTAAAACATGTTAGGATTAATTAGAAATGTCTTTCGTATAAAATTCCATCAAGCTATTAGGGGTTCTACAAGTGGAATTTCCAAAAGGATCACAAAACTTTGGTGTTCATTTTTAGTGCGTGAAATAATTTTCTTCACGTACATTTATTATATTTTTTAATTTTTTGCATACATAAACAATAAAATTTTCATTTTCTTGTGATCTATTTGCCTTATCTTTTTGTTTATGCGAAAAATGGGAGAGTTTAAACTCAAGTTTGGATCTGAAAAAAAATTGAACATCCAAAATGCAAATGCACAAATGCTGAGAATTTAATTTTTTCTACTCCTACAAATTTTTGGATCATTAGGTCATTTTCATCTTCAACATGTTTCGGGCATGCATATCCACCGATTTTAAAACATGTTAGGATCAATTAGAAATGTCTTTCTTATAAAATTCCACCAGGCTATTAGGGGCTGTAGTAGTGGAATTTCCAAAACAAGGATAATAAAACTTTGGCGTTCATTTTTAGTGCGTGAAATATTTTTCTTCACTTACATTTATTTCAGATATCAATTTTTTGCATACACAAACTGTAAAATTTTAATTTTGTTGAGTTCTGTTTGCCTTTTCTTTTTGTTTACTAGAAAAATGGGAGAGAGAAAACTCAACTTTGGATTTGAAAAAAAATAAAAAATCCAAAATGGAAATGCACAAATGTGTAGAGAGATAATTCAAAAAAGTTTCTATGATTTTTAAGGATTGTAAACTCTCTTAGTTTTTTATATGTTAGGTTTTGCAATCATCAGAAGAGAGAAAGGGGGGGTGATGGCAGGCATTTTTAATTAACTGTTGATTCCCAAACTATAAGTCCTTTCTAACAAAAATTATAGCCGTTACGCTCCATTAATCGATCAAAATATTTACGATGATCTATGATTGTTAGGTCTGCTTTTTTGAAAATAGGCAAAAAGTGGGTTGTTTGACATGGGTAAATATCCCACCGCACGTACACTTGAGAATTTAATTTTTTTTACTCCTTGAAATTTTTGGATCATTAGGTCATTTCCATCTTGAACATCTTTCAGGCATACATATCAGTGACATTTAAAACATGTTAGGATCAATTAGAAATATCTTTCTTATAAAATTCCATCAAGATAGTAGGGGTTCTACAAGTGGAATTTCCAAAAGGATCACAAAACTTTAGTGCGTCAAATAATTTTCTTCCTTTAAATTTATTATAGTTTTCAATTTTTTGCATACATAAACTCTAAAATATTTATTTTGTTGTGATCTATTTGCCTTATCTTTTTATTTCCAAGAAAAATGGGAGAGTGAAAACTCAAGTTTGGATTTGAAAAAAAATTACACATCCAAAATGGAAAAGCACAAATGCTGAGAAAGATGATTCTAAAAAGTATCTGTGATTTTTAACGATTGAAAACTCTTTTTGTTTTTTATAAATTAGGTTTTGCAATCTTCGGAAGAGTGGGGGCGAGGCCTTTTTAACTAAGTGTTGATTCCCAAACCATAAGTCATTTCTTACAAAAATTTTAGCCATTACACACCATTAATCGATCAAAATATTTATGATGATCTATGATTGTTTGGTCCACCTTTTGTAAAATAGGCAAAAAGTGGGTTGTTTGGCTCTTGTAAATATCCCACCGCACATTAACTTGACAATTTAATTTTTTCTACTCCTAGAAATTTTTTGATCATTAGGTCATTTCCATCATCAACATCTTTTCGGAATACATATCAGACACATTTAAAACATGTTATGATCAATTAGAAATCTCTTTCTTATAAAATTCCATCACGTTATTAAGGGTTGTACAAGTGAAATTTCCCAAACAAGGATAACAAAACTTTGGTGTTCACTTTTAGTTTTCTTGTGATCTATTTACCTTATCTTTTTATTTCCGAGAAAAATGGGAGAGAGAAAACTCAAATTTGGATTTGAAAAATAAATGATCATCCAAAATGGAAATGCACAAATGCTGAGAGAAATAATTCCAAAAAGTATCTATGATTTTTAAGGATTTTAAACTCTTTTAGTTTTCTATATATTAAGTTTTGCAATCATCAGAAGAGGAGGTGCGAGGCATTATTAACTAAGTGTTGACTCCCAAACCACAATTCATTTCTAACAAAAATTATAGCCATTACACATCATTAATTGATCCAAACATTTACGATGATCATTTATTTTTTGATTCGCCTTTTTTAAAATAGGCAAAAAGTGGGTTGTTTGACTCTAGTAAATATCCCACACGTTAACTTGTGAATTTAATTTTTTCTACTGCTTAAAATTTTTGGATCATTAGGTCATTTGCATCTTCGACATGTTTCAGGCATGCATATTCACCACATTTAAAATGTGTTAGGATCAATTAGAAATCTCTTTCTTATAAAATTGCACCAAGCTATAAGGGGTTGTATTAGTGGAATTCCCCAAACATGGATAGCAAAACTTTAGTGTTCATTTTTAGTGCGTGAAATAATTTTCTTCACGTACATTTATTATAGTTTTAAATTTTTTGTATACATAAACTCTAAAATTTTCATTTTGTTGATCTATTTGCCTTATCTTTTTGTTTACGAGAGAAATAGGAGATTGCAAACTCAAGTTTGGTTTTGAAAAAAAATTGAACATCCAAAATGGAAATGCACAAATGCTGAGAGAGATAATTCCAAAAAGTATCTGTGATTTTTAAGGATTGTAACCTCTTTTAGTTTTTTATATATTACGTTTTGCAATCATCGGAAGAGGGGGGGGAGGCATTTTTAACTAAGTGTTGACTCCCAAACCATATGTCATTTCTAAAAAAAACTAAAATTATAGCAGTTACACATCATTAATTGATCAAAACATTTACGATGATCTAAGATTGTTAGGTCCGCCTTTTTTAAAATTGGCAGAAAGTGGCTTGTTGGGCTCTGGTAAATATCCCACCGCACGTTTACTTGATAATTTAATTTTTTCTACTCCTTGAAATTTTTGCATCATTAGGTCATTCGCGTCTTCAACATGTTGCAGGCATGCATAGCCTCCACATTTAAAATGTTTTAGGATCAATTAGAAATCTCTTTCTTATAAAATTCCACCAAGCTATTAGGGGTTGTACAAGTAGAATTTCCCAAACATGGATAACAAAACTTTGTTATTCATTGTTGATGCCTGAATTAATTTTATTCACTTACATTTATTATAGTTTTCAATTTTTTGCATACAATTTTTTTCAATTTGTTGTGATCTATTTGCCTTTGAAAAATGGGTGAGTAAAAAGTCAAGTTTGGATTTGAAAAAAATTGAACATCCAAAAAGGAAATGCACCAATGCTGAGAGAGATAATTCCAAAAAGTATCTGGGATTTTTAAGGATTGAAAATTCATGTAGTGTTTTATATATTAGGTTTTGTAATCATCGGAAGAGGGTAAGGGGGGGGGGGGGGGGGGGGGGGGGTGAGGGGGAAGGGGAGGCATTTTTAACTGAGTTATGACTCCCAAACCATAAGTCATTTCTAACATAAATTATAGCCGTTACACATCATTAATCAATCCAAACATTTACGATGACCTATGATTGTTAGGTCCGTCTTTTTTAAAATAGGCAAGAAGTGGCTTGTTTGGCTCTGGTAAATATACTTCCGCACGTTAACATGAGAATTTAATTTTTTCTACTACTTGAAATTTTTGGATCATTAGGTCATTTACATCTTCAATATGTTTCAGGCCTACATATCCACGACATTTAAAACATGTTAGGATCAATCTGAAATCTCTTTCTTATAAAATTACACCAAGCTATTAGGGGTTGTACTAGTGGAATATCCCAAACATGGATAACAAAAAATTGGTGTTCTTTTTTAGTGCGTGAAATAATTTTCTTCACTTACATTTATTATAGTTTTGAAGTTTTTGCATACATAAAATCTAGAATTTTCATTTTGTTGTGATCTATTTGCCTTATCTTTTTTTTTAAGAGAAAAATGGGAGAGAGAAAACTCAAGTTTGGATTTGAAAAAAAATTGTATATCCAAAAATGGAATTGTACAAATGCTGAGAGAGATAATTCCAAAAAGTATCTGTGATCTTTAAGGATTGTAAACTTTTTTAGTTTTTTATTAATTGGGTTTTTCAATCATCAGGAGAGAGGAGGGGGGGGGGGGTGAGTGGGCGTGGCATTATTAACTAAGTGTCGACTCCCAAACCATATGTCATTTCTAAAAACAATTATAGCCTTTCCACATCATTAACCAAAATATTTATGATGCTCTGTGATTGTTTGGTCCGTCTTTTGTTAAAAAGGCAAAAAAGTGGGTTGTTTGGCACTAGTAAATATCCCACCGCACGTTTACTTCAGAATTTAATTTTTTCTACTCCTTGAAATTTTTGGATCATTAGGTCATTTGCATCTTCAACATGTTTCAGGCAAGCCTATCCACCACATTTAAACCATGTTAGGATCAATTAGAAATCTCTTTCTTTTAAAATTGCACCAAGCTATTATGGGTTGTACTAGTGGAATTTCCCAAACATAGATAAAAAAACTTTGGTGTACATTCTTAGTGGATGAAATAATTTTCTTCACTTACATTTATTATAGTTTTCAATTTTTTCATACTTAAACTTAAAATTTTCATTTTGTTGTGATCTATTTGCCTAATCTTTTTGTTTACGAGAAAATTTGGAGAGAGACAACTTTAGTTTGGATTTAAAAAAAAATTGATCATCCAAATTGAAATGCATAAATGCTAAGAGAGATAATTCTAAAAATGTATCTATGATTTTTAAGGATTGTAAACTTTTTTAGTATTTTACATATTAGGTTTTGCAATCAAGGAAGGGGGGGGGGGGGGGGGGGGGGGGGGGGGGGGGTGGCGGCGGGGTAGGCATTTTTGACTGAGTGTTGACTCCCAAACCATAATTCTTTTCTAACAAAAATTATAGCCATTATACATCATTAATCAATCAAAACATTTAGGATGATCTATGATTGTTAAGCTCGCTTTTTGTAAAATATGAAAAAAGTGGGTTGTTTGGCTTTGGTAAATATCCCACTGCATGTTAACTTGAGAATTTAATTTTTTCTACAACTAGAAATTTTTGGATCATTAGGTCATTGCATCTTCAAAATGTTTCAGGCATGCATATCCACCACATTTAAAACATGTTAGGATCAATTAGAAATCTCCTTCTTCTAAAATTGCACCAAGCTATTAGTGCTTGTACTAGTGGAATTTCCTAAACATGGATAACAAAACTTTGGAGTTCTTTTTTAGTGCATGAAATAATTCTCTTCAATTTCATTTATTATAGTTTTCAATTTTTTTCATACATAAACTCTAAAATTTTCATTTTGTTGTGATCTATTTGCCTTATGTTTTTGTTCATTAGAAAAATGGGTGAGTGAAAATTCGAGTTTAGATTTAAAAAAAATTGAACATCCAAAATGGAAATGCACAAATGCTGAGAGAGATAATTACTAAAATTATATGTGATTTTTAAGGATTGTGTGCTCTTTTATTTTTTTATATATTGGATTTTGGACGCATCGACAGAGGGGGGTCCGAGGCATTTTTAACTGAGTGTTGACTCCCAAAAAATAAGTCATTTCTAACAAAAATTATAGCCATTACACATCATTAATCGATCAATACATTTACGATGATCTATGCATGTTAGATCCGCTTTTTGTAAAATAGGCAAAAAGTGGGTTGATTGGCTCTTGTAAAAATCCCATTGCACGTTAACTTGAGAATTTAATTTTTTCCACTGCTTGCAATTTTTGGATCATTAGATCATTTGCATCTTCAACATGTTTCAGGCATGCATATCCATCGCATTCAAAACATGTTAGGTTCAATTAGAAATCTCTTTCTTATAAAATTCCACCAAGCTATTAGGGGTTGTACTAGTAGAATTTCCCAAACATGGATAACAAAACTTTGGCGTTCACCTTTAGTGCAAGAAATAATTTTTTTCACTTACATTTATTATAGTTTTCAATTTTTTGCTTACATAAACTCTAAAATTTTCATTTTGTTGTGATCCATTTGCCTTATCTTTTTTTTTGTTTATGAGAAAATTGGCAGAGTGAAAATTCATTTTTGGATTTTGGAAAAAAATTGAACATCCAAAATGAAAATGCAAAAATACTTAGAGAGATAATTCCAAAAAGTATCTGTGATCTTTTAAGGATTGTAAACTCTTTAAGTTTTTTATATACTGGGTTGAGCAATCATAGGAAGAGGGGGGGTGAGGCATTTTTATTTGAATGTTGACTCCCAAACCATAAGTCATTTCTAACAAAAGTTATAGCCATTACACATCATTAATTGATCAAAACATTTATGACGATCTATGAATGTTAGATCCGCCTTTTTTTAAATAGGCAAATAGTGGGTTGTTTGGCTCTGGTAAATATCCCACCACACGTTTTCTTGAGAATTTAATATTTTCAACTCCTTGAAATTTTTGGATCATTAGGTCATTTCCATCTTCAACATGTTTCAAGCATGCATATCCACCACATTTATAACATGATAGGATGAATTAGAAATTTCTTTCTTATAAAATTCCACCAAACTATTAGCGGTTGCACTAGGGGAATTTCCCAAGCAGGGATAAAAAAACTTTGGTAATCATTCTATGTGTGTGAAATAATTTTGTTCACTTACATTAATTATAGTTTTCAATTTTTTGCATACTTAAACTCTAAAATTTTCATTTTGTTGTGATCTATTTCCTTTTCTTTTTGTTTACGACAAAAATGGGAGAGTGAAAACTCATGTTTGGATTTGAAAAAAAATTGAACTTCCAAAATGGAAATGCGCAATTGCTGAGAGAGATAATGCGAAAAAGTATCTGTGATTTTTAAAGATTGTGAATTGGTTTAGTTTTTTACATATTAGGTTATGCAATCATGGAAGAGGTGGGCGAGGCATTTTTAACTGAGTGTTAATTCACAAACCATAAGTCATTTCTAAAAAAAATTATAGCCATTACTCATCATTTATCGATCAAAACATTTACGTTGATCAATAATTTTTAGGTCCACTTTTTTTAAAATAGGCAAAGAGTGGGTTCTTTGGCTCTGGTAAAAAACCCACCGCACGTTAACTTGAGAATTTAATTTTTTCTACTCCATGAAATTTTTGTATCATTAGGTCATTTACTTCTTCAACATGTTTCAGGCATGCATATCCATCACATTTAAAACATGTTAGGATCAATTAGAGATCTCTTTCTTATAAAATTGCACCAAGCTATTAGGGGTTGTACTAGTGGAATTTCCCAATCATGGATAACAAAACTTTGGTGTTCATTTTTAGTACGTGAAATATTTTTCTTCACTTACATTTATTATAGGTTTCAATTTTTTTGCCTACATAAACTCTAAATTTTGCATTTTTTTGTGATCTTTTTGCCTTATCTTTTTGTTCACCAGAGAAATGGGAGAGTGAAAACTCAAGTTTGGATTTGAAAAAAAATTGAACAACAATAATGGTAATGCACAAATGTAGAGAGAGATCATTCCAAAAAGTATCTATGATTTTTAAGGATTCGAAACTCTTTTAGTTTTTTTATATATTAGGTTTTGCAATCATCGGAAGAGGGGGAGGCATTTTTAACTAAATGTTGACTCCCGAATCGTAAGTCATTTGTAGGAAAAATTATAGCCATTACACATAATTAATCAATCAAAACATTTACGATGATCTATGATTGTCAGGTCTGCTTTTTGTAAAATAGGCAAAAAGTGGGTTGATTGGCTCTGGTAAGTAACACACTGCACGTTAACTTGAGAATTTAATTTTTTCTATTGCTTGAAAATTTTGGATCATTAGATCATTTGCATCTTCAACATGTTTCAGGCTTGCATATCCACCACATTTAAAACATGTTAGGATCAATTAGATCTCTTTCTTATAAAAATGCACCAAGCTATTATGGGTTGTACTAGTGGAATTTCCCAAGCATGGATAACAAAACTTTGGAGTTCATTCTGAGTGCTTAAAATAATTTTCTTCTCTTAAATTTATTATAGGTTTCAATTTTTGCATACATAAACTCTAAAATTTTCATTTTGTTGTGATCTATTTGCCTTTTCTTTTTGTTCATTAGAAAAAAGGGTGTGAAAACTCAAATTTGGATTTGAAAAAAATTTGAACATCCAAAACAAAAATGCACAAATGCTGAGAGTGATAATTCCAAAAAGTATCTTAGATCTTTAAGGATTGTAAACCCTTTTAGTTTTTTATATATAGGGTTTTGCAATCATCAGAAGAGGAGGGGGGGAGGGGGGCATTTTTAACTGAGTGTTGACTCCCAAACCATAAGTCACTTCTAACAAAATTTAAAGCCGTTACACATCATTAATCGATCAAAACATTTAGGATGAACTATGATTGTTAGATCCGCCCTTTGTTAAATAGGAAAAATGTGGGTTGTTTGGCTCTTGTAAATATCGCACTGCACGTTTATTTGATAATTTAATTTTTTCTACTCCTTAATAATTTTGGATCATTAGGACGTTTGCATCTTCAACATGTTTCAGGCATGCAAATCCACCACATTTAAAACATGTTTGGATCAATTAGAAATCTCTTTCTTATAAAAATGCACCAAGCTATTATGGGTTGTACTAGTGGAATTTCCCAAACATGAATAACAAAACATTGGAGTTCATTCTGAGTGCGTAAAATAATTTTCTTCTCTTTCATTTATAATAGGTTTCAATTTTTTGCATACATAAACTCTAAAATTTTCATTTTGTTGTGATCTATTTGCCTTTTCTTTTTGTTCATCAGAAAAAAGGGTGAGTGAAAACTCAGATTTGGATTTGAAAAAAAATTGAACATCCAAAATGGAAATGCACAAATGTTGAGAGAGATAATTCCAAAAAGTATCTGTGATCTTTAAGGATAGTAAACTCTTTTAGTTTTTTATATATTAGGTTTTGCAATCATCGGAAGAGGAGGGGGGGAGGGTTGGGAGCCATTTTTAACTAAGTGTTGACGCCCAAACCATAAGTCATTTCTAACAAAAGTTATAGCCATTACACAACATTAAATGATCAAAACCTTTGATGATGATCTATGATTGTTTGGTCCGCCTTTTGTTAAATAGGCAAAAAATGGGTTGTTTGGCACTAGTAAATATCCCACTGCACGTTTACTTGTGAATTTAATTTTTTCTAATCCTTGAAATTTTTGTATCATTTGGTCATTTACATCTTCACCACTTTACAGACATGCATATCCACCACATCTAAAACATGTGAGGATCAATTAGAAATCTCTTTCTTATAAAATTTCACCAAGCTATTAAGGGTTGTACTATTGGAATTTCCCAAACATGGATAACAAAACTTTGGTGTTCATTCTTAGTATGTGAAATAATTTCCTTCACTAACATTTATTATAGTTTTGAATTTTTTGCATACAAAACTCTAAAGTTTTCATTTTGTAGAGAACTATTTGCCTGATTTTTTTTTTTACGAGAAAAATGGGAGAGTGAAAACTCAAGTTTGGATTTGAAAAAAACTTGAACATCCAAAATGGATATGCACGAATGCTAAGAGAGATAATTCCAAAAAGTATATGTATTTTTTAGGATTGGAAACTCTTTTAGTTTTTTACATATTAGGTTTTACAATCATGGAAGACGGGGGTGAGCCATTTTTAACTGAGTGTTGACTATTTGGCTCTAGTAAATATCCCACTGCACGTTAACTTGAGATTTTTTTTTTCTACCCCTTGATATTTTTTGATCATTAGGTCATTTGCATCTTCAACATGTTTCAGGCATGAATATCCACCACATTTAAAACATGTTAGGATCAATTAGAAATCACTTTCTTATTCAATTGCACAGAGCTATAAGGGGTTGTACTAGTGGAATTTCCCAAACATGGATAACAAAACTTTGGTTTTCATTTTTTGTGCATGAAATAATTTTCTTCACTTACATTTATAATAGTTTTCAATTTTTTGCATACATAAACTCTAAAATTTTCAATTTGTTGCTATCTATTTGCCTTATCTTTTTGTTCACCCGAAAATTGGGAGAGAGAAAACTCAAGTTTGGATTTGAAAAAAAATTGAACATCCATAATGGAAATGTAGAAATGCGGAGAGAGATAATTCCAAAAACTATCTATAATTTTTAAGGATTGTAAACTCTTATAGTTATTTATATATTGGGTTTTGCTATCATCTGAAGTGGGGGGCGAGGCATTTTTAACAGAGTGTTGTTTCCCAAACCATAAGTTATTTCTAACAAAAATTATAGCCGTTACACATCATTAATCGATCAAAACATTTACGTTGATCTATGATTGTTAGGTCCACTTTTTATAAAATAGGCAAAAATTGGATTGTTGTGATCTATTTGCCTTATCTTGTTGTTTACGAGAAAAATGGGAGAGTGAAAATTCAAGTTTTGATTTGAAAAAAAATTGAGCATTCAAAATGGAAATACACAAATGCTGAGAGAGATAATTCCAAAAAGTATCGATGATTTTAAGGATTGTAAATTCTTTTATTTTTTTATATATTAGGTTTTTCAATCAACAAAAGAGGGGGGGCGATCCATTTTTAACTGAGTGTTGACTCCCAAACCATAAGTCAATCCTAACAAAATTATAGCTGTTAATAACATTAATCGATGAAAACATTTACGATGATCGATGATTGTTTGGTCCGCCTTTTGTAAAATAGGAAAATAGTGGGTTATTTGGCTATGGTAAGTATCCCACCGCACGTTAACTTGGGAATTTAATTTGTCCTACTCCTTGAAATATTTGGACCATTAGGTCATTTGTATCTTCACCATGTTTCAGGCATGCATATCAACCATATTTAAAAAATGTTAAGATCAATTAGACACTCCACCAAGCTATTAGGGGTTGTAATTGTGGAATTTCCCAAACATGGATTAGAAAACTTTGAAGTTCATTTTTAGTGCGTGAAATAATTTTCTTCACTTAGATTTTTCATAGTATTCAATTTTTTGCATTCATAAACTCTAAAATTTTCAATTTTTTGTGATCTTTTTTCCTTATTGTTTTGTTTACGAGAAAAATGGGAGAGTAAAAACTCAAGTTTGGATTTGAAAAAAAATTGAACATCCAAAATGGAAATGCACTAATGTTGAAAGAGATAATGCCAAAAAAATCTGTGATTTTAAGGAATGTAAACTCATTTAGTTTTTTATATATTAGGTTTTGCAATCATGGGAAGAGTGGGGGCGAGGCATTTTTAACTGAGTGTTGACTCCCAAACCATTAGTCATTTTGAAAAAAAAAATTATCGTTGTTACACATCAATAATCAATCAAAAAATTTACTTTCATCTATGATTGTTAGACCGCTTTTTGTAAATAGCTTACAACTGGATTGTTTGGCTCTTGTAAATATTCAAGTGCATGTTTACTTGAGAATTTAATTTTTTCTTCTCCTTGAAATTTTTGGATCATTAGGTCATTTGCATCTTCAACATGTTTCAAGCATGCATATCCACCACATTTAAAATATGATAGGATCAATTAAAAATCTCTTTCTTATAAAATTCCACCAAGCTACTAGGGGTTCTACTAGTGGAATTACCCAAACATGGATAACAAAACTTTGGTGATCATTTTTAGAGCGTCAAATAATTTTCTTTACTTACTTTTATTTTAGTTTTCAATTTTTTGCATACATAAACACTAAAATATTCATTTTTTATATCTTTTTGCCTCATCTTTTTGTTTCCATGAAAAATGGGAGAGTAAAAATTCCAGTTTGGATTTGAAAAAAAATTGATCATCCAAAATGGAAATGCCCAAATGCTGAGAGAGATAATTCCAAAAAGTATCTGTGATTTTTAAGGACTATAAACTCTTTAAGTTTTTTTATAGATTAGGTTTTGCAATCATGGAAGAGGGGGGGCGAGCCATTTTTAACTGAGTGTTGACTCCCAAACCATCAGTTATTTATAACAAAAATTATCGTTGTTACACATCATTAATCGATCAAAACATTTACGATGATCAATGATAGTTAGGTCCGCTTTATGTAAATTAGGCAAAAAGTGGGTTGTTTGGCCCTTGTAGATATCCCACCGCACGTTACCTTGAGAATTTAATTTTTTCTACTCCTTGAAAATTTTCTATCATTAGGCCATTTGCATCTTCAAGATGTTTTAGGCACACCACATTTAAAACATGTTAGGATCAATTAGAAATCTCTTTCTCATACAATTGCACCAAGCTATAAGGGGTTGTACAAGTGGAATTTCCCAAACAGGGATAACAAAACTTTGGTGTTGATTTTTAGTGCGTGAAATAATTTTCTTCACTTACATTTATTAAATTTTTCAATTTTTTGCATATGTAAACTCTAAAATTTTCAATTTTTTACGATCTATTTGCCTTATCTTTTTGTTCACCAGAAAAATTGGAGAGTGAAAACTCAAGTTTGGATTTGAAAAAAAAATGAACATCCATAATGGAAATGCACAAATGCAAAGAAAGATAATTCCAAAAAGCCTCTATGATTTTTAAGGATTGTAAACTCTTTGAGCTTTTTATATATTGGGTTTTGCTATCATCGAAAGAGGGGGGGGGGGGGGGGGGAAGCATTTTTAACAGAGTGTTGACTCTCAAACAATAAGTTATTTCTAAAAAAAATTGTAGCCGTTACACATCATTTATCGATCAAAACATTTACGATAATCTGTGATTGTTAGGTCCGCTTTTTGTAAAATAGGCAAAAAGTGGGTTTTTTGGCTCTGGTTAATATCCTACTACACGTTAACTTGTGAATTTAATTTTTTCTATTAATTGAAATTTTTGGACCATTACATCATTTGCATCTTCAACAATGTTTCAGGCATGCATATCCACCACATTTAAAACATCTAAGGATCAATTTTGAAATCTCTTTCTTTTAAAATTCCACCAAGCTATTAGGGGTTGTACTAGATGAATTTCCCAAGCATGGATAACAAAACTTTGTTGTTCATTTTTAGTGCGTGATATAATTTTCTTCACTTACATTTATTATAGTTTTCAATTTTTTGTATACATAAACTCCAAAATATTCATTTTATTGTGATATATTTGCCTTAACCTTTTATTTACGAGAAAAATGGGTGAGTGAAAACTCAAGTTTGGATTTGAAAAAAAATTGAACATCCAAAATGGAAATGCACAAATGGTGCGAGAGATAATTCCAAAAAGTATATGTGATTTTTAAGGACTGTAAACTCTTTTATTTTTTTACATATTAGGTTTTGCAATCATGGAAGGGGGGGGGGGGGTGGTGAGCCATTTTTAACTGAGTGTTGACTCCCAAACCATAAGTCATTTTTAACAAAAAATATAGCCGTTACACATCATTAATTGATCATACATTTATGATGATCTATGATTGTTAGGTCCGCTTTTTGTAAGATAGGCAAAGGTGGGTTGTTTGGCTCTTGTAAATATCCCAACACACGTTTACTTGAGAATTTAATTTTTTCTGCTCCTTGAAATTTTTGGATCATTAGGTATTTTGCTTCTTCAATATGTTTTAGGCATGCATATCCACCACATTTAAAACATGTTAGGATCAATTAGAAATCTCTTTCTTATAAAATTCCACGAAGCAATTAGGAGTTGTACTAGTGGAATTTGCCAAACATGGATAACAAAACTTTGTTGTTCATTTTAAGTGCGTGAAATAATTTTCTTCACTTACATTTAGTAATGTTTTCATTTTTTTGCATACATAAACTCTAAAATTTTCATTTTGTTGTGAACTATTTGCCTGTTCTTTTTGTTTTCGAGAAAAATGGAAGAGTGAAAACTAGTTTGGATTTGAAAAAAAATTAACATCCAAAATAGAAATGCACAACTGCTGAGAGAGATAATTCCAAAAAGTATCTATGATTTTTAAGGATTGTAAACACTTTTAGTTTTTTATATATTGGGTTTTACAATCATTGGAATGGGGGGGGGGTGGGGGTGGCATTTTTAACTGAGTGTTGACTCCCAAACCATAAGTCATTTCTAACAAAACTTATAGCTGTTACACATCATTACTCGATCAAATCATTTATCATGATCTATGACTGTTAAGTCTGTTTTTTGTATAATAGGCAAAAAGTGGGTTGTTTGGCTCTGGTAAATATCCCACCGCATGTCAACTTGAAAATATAATTTTTCCGCTGCTTGAAATTTTTGGATCAATAGGTCATTTGCATCTTCACCATGTTTCATACATGCATATCCCCCACATTTAAAACATGTTAGGATAAATTAGAAATCTCTTTGTTTTAAAATTTCACCAAGCTATTAGGGATTGTACTAGTGGAATTTCTCAAACATGGATAACAAAACATTGGTGTTCATTTTTAGTGACTCAAATAATTTTCTTTACGTAAAATTTATTATAGTTTGAAATGTTTTGCACACATAAACTCTAAAATATTCATTTTGTTATGATCTATATGCCACAAATTTTGGTTTACGAGAAAAATGGGACAGTGAAAACTCAAGTTTGGATTTGAAAAAAAATTGAACATCCAAAATGGAAATATACGAATGCTGAGAGAGATAATTCCAAAAAGTCGGTGATTTTTATGGATTTAAAACTCTTTTATTTTTGTATATATTACGTTTTGCAATCATCGGAAGAGGGGGAGGGGGGGGGGGGGGGGGGGGGGGGGTCATGTTGTTTTTAATTGAATGCTGACTCCCAAACCATAAGTCATTTCTAAAAAAAATTATAGCCGTTACACATCATTAATCGATCAAAAAATTTACGATAATCTGTGATTGTTAGGTCTGCTTTTTGTAAAATAGGAAAAAAGTGGGTTGTTTTGCTCTGGTTAATATCCTACTACACGTTAACTTGTGAATTTAATTTTTTCTATAACTTGAAATTTTTGAACCATTACATCATTTGCATCTTCAACAATGTTCAGGCATGCATATCCACCACATTTAAAACATGTAAGGATCAATTTTGAAATCTCTTTCTTTTAAAATTCCACCAAGCTATTAAGGGTTGTACTAGATGAATTTCCCAAGCATGGATAACAAAACTTTGGTGTTCATTTTTAATGCGTGATATAATTTTCTTCACTTACATTTATTATAGTTTTAAATTTTTTGTATACATAAACTCCAAAATATTCATTTTGTTGTGATATATATACCTTAACTTTTTGTTTACGAGAAAAATGGGAGAGTGAAAACTCAAGTTTGGATTTGAAAAAAAATTGAACATCCAAAATGGAAATGCACAAATTGTGTGAGTGATAATTCCAAAAAGTATCTGTGATTTTTAAGGACTGTAAACTCTTTTATTTTTTTACATATTAGGTTCTGCAATCATGGAGGAGGGGGGCGAGCCATTTTTAACTGAGTGTTGACTCCCAAACCATAAGTCATTTCCAACAAAAATTATAGCCATTACACATCATTTATCGATCATACATTTATGATGATCTATGATTGTTAGGTCCGCTTTTTGTAAGATAGGAAAAAGTGGGTTGTTTGGCTCTTGTAAATATCCCACCGCACGTTAACTTTAAAATTTAATTTTTTCTGCTCCTTGAAATTTTTGGATCATTAGGTATTTTGCTTCTTCGACATGTTTCAGGCATGCATATCCAGCACATTTAAAACATGTTAGGATCAATTAGAAATCTCTTTCTTATAAAATTCCACTAAGGAATTAGGGGTTGTACTAGTGGAATTTCCCAAACATGGATAACAAAACTTTGTTGTTCATTTTTAGTGCATGAAATATTTTTCTTCACTTACATTTATTAATGTTTTTAATTTTTTACATACATAAAATCTAAAATTTTCATTTTGTTGTGAACTATTTGCCTGTTCTTTTTGTTTACGAGAAAAATGGAAGAGTGAAAACTCAAGTTTTGGATTTGAAAAAAAATTAACATCCAAAATGGAAATGCACAACTACTGAAAGAGATAATTTCAAAAATTATCTATGATTTTTAAGGATTGTAAACACTTTTCATTTTTTATATATTGGGTTTTACAATCATCGGAATAGAGGGGGGGGGGGGGGGGGGGGGGGGGGGGGGGGGGGGCGAGGCATTTTTAACTGAGTGTTGACTCCCAAACCATAAGTCATTTCTAACAAAACTTATAGCCATTACACATCATTACTTGATCAAAACATTTATCATGATCTATGACTGTTAAGTCCGCTTTTTGTTTAATAGGCAAAAAGTGGGTTGTTTGGCTCCGGTAAATATCCCACCGCACGTCAACTTGAAAATATAATTTTTTCCGCTGCTTGAAATTTTTGGATCAATAGGTCATTTGAATCTTCACCATGTTTCATGCATGCATATCCCCCACATTTAAAACATGTTAGGATAAATTAGAAATCTCTTTGTTTTAAAATTCCACCAAGCTATTCGGGGTTGTACAAGTGGAATTTCTCAAACATGGTTAACAAAACATTTGTGTTCATTTTTAGTGAGTCAAATAATTTTATTGACTTACATTTATTATAGTTTGAAATTTTTTGAACTCTAAAATATTCATTTTTTTGTGATCTATATGCCACAAATTTTGGTTTACGAGAAAAATGGGAGAGTGAAAACTCAAGTTTGCATTTGAAAAAAAATTGAACATCCAAAATGGAAATGTACGAATGCTGAGAGAGATAATTCCAAAAAGTCTATGACTTTAATGGATTTTAAACTCTTTTACTTTTTTATATATTACATTTTGCAATCATCGGAAGAGGAGGGGTGGAGGGGGGGGGGGGGGGGGGGGGGGGGGGGGGGGGGGGGTTCGTGTCGTTTTTAATTGAATGTTGACTCCCAAACCATAAGTCATTTCTAACAAAAATTATAGCCGTTACACATCATTAATCGATCAAAACATTTACGATGATCAACGATTGTTAGGTCTGCTTTTTGTAAAATAGGCAAAAAGTGGGTTGTTTGGCTCTGGTAAATATTCTACCGCACATCAACTTGAGAACATAATTTTTTCTACTCTTTGAAATTTTAGGATCATTAGGTCATTTTCATCTGCAACATGTTTCATTCAAGCATATCCCCCACATTTAAAACATGTTGGGATCAATTAGAAATCTCTTTCTTATAAAATTCCACCAAACAATTAGTGGTTGTACTAGTGGAATTTCCCAAACATGGATAACAAAACTTTGGTTTTCATTTTTAGTGCGTGAAATAATTTTCTTCACTTACATTTATTATATTTTTCAATTTTTTGTATACATACACTCTAAAATTTTCATTTTGTTGTGATGTATTTTCCTTTTCTTTTTTATTATGAGAAAATTGGGAGTGTGTAAACTCAAGTTTGGATTTGAAAAAAAATTGAACATCCAAAATGGAAATGCCCAAATTTTGAGAGAGATAATTCCAAAAAGTATCTGTGATTTTTAAGGATTGTAAACTCTTTTAGTTTTTTATGTATTGGGTTTTTCAATCATCGGAATAGGGGGGGGGGGGGGGGGGGGGGGGGGGGGCGAGGAATTTTTTAATTGATTGTTGACTCCCAAACGAAAAGTCATTTCTAAGAAAAATTATAGCCGTGATACATCATTAATCGATGAAAACATTTAAGATGATCAATGATTGTTAGGTCTGCTTTTTTGTATAATAGGCAAAAAGTGGGTTGTTTGGCTCAAGTAAATATACCACTGCACGTCAACATGAAAATATAAATTTTTCTACTCCTTGAATTTTTTGGATCAATAGGTCATTTGCATCTTCAATATGTTTGATGCAAGCATATCTGCCACATTTAAAACATGTTAGGATCAATTTGAAATCTCTTTCTTTTAAAATTCCACCAATCTATTAGGGGTTGTACTAGTGGAATTTCCCAAACTTGGATAACAAAATTTTGGTGTTCATTTTCTTTGCGTGATATATTTTTCTTCACTTACATTTATTATAGTTTTTGATTTTTTCCTTACATAAACTCTAAAATTTTCATTTTGTTGTGATCTATTTGCTATAACTTTTTGTTTACAAGAAAAATGGGAGAGTGAAGACTCAAGTTTGGATTTGAAAAAATATTGAACATCCAAAATGGAAATGCATAAATGCTTAGAGTGATAATTACAAAAATTATTTGTGATTTTTTTTATTGTAAAACCATTAAGTTTGTTATATATTTCGTTTTACCATCATCGGAAAAGGGGGGAGGGAGGGAGGCATTTTTAACTGGGTGTTGACACCCAAACCATAAGTCATTTCTAAAAAAAATTATAGCCATTAAATATCATTAATCAATCAAAACATTTATGATGATCTATGATTGTTAGGTCCGCTTTTGGTAAAATACGTAAAAAGTGGGTTGTTTGGCTCTGGTAAATATCCCACAACACGTTAACTTGAGAATTTAATTTCTTCTACTCCTTGAAAATTTTGGATCATTAGGTCATTTGCATCTTCAACATGTTTTAGGCATGCATATCCACCACATTTAAAACATGTTAGGATCAATTTGAAATCTCTTTCTTATAAAATTCCACTAAGCTATTAGGGGTTGTACTAGTGGAATTTCCCAAACATGGATAACAAAACTTTGGAATTCATATTTAGTATGTGAAATAATTTTCTTCACTTACATTTATTATAGTTTTCAATTTATTTCATATATAAACTCTAAAATTTTCTTTTTGTTGTGATCTATTTGCCCTATCTTTTTTATTACTAGAAAAATGGGAGTGTGAAAACTCAAGTTTGGATTTGAAAAAAAATTGAACATCCAAAATGAAAATGCAAAAATGCTGAGAGAGATAATTCCAAAATGTATCTATGATTTTTCAGGATTGTAAACTCTTTTAGTTCTTAGTATATTGGTTTTTGCAATCATTGGAAGAGGGGGTGCAAGGCATTTTTAACTGAGTGTTGACTTCCAAACCATAAGTTATTTCTAACAAACTTATCGTCGTTGCACATTATTAATCGATCAATACATTTACGATGATCTATGATTGTTAGGTCCGATTTTTTTAAAATAGGTAAAAAGTGGGTTGTTTGGCTCTGGTAAATATCTCACTGCACATTAACCTGAGAATTTAATTTTTTCATCCCCTTGAAATTTTTGCATCATTAGGTCATTTGCATCTTCAACATGTTTCAGGTATGCATATGCATCACATTTAAAACATGTTATGATCAATTAGAAATCTCTTTCTTATAAAATTCCACCAAGCTCTAAGGGGTTGTACTAGTGGAATTTCCCAAACATGGATAACAAAACTTCGGTGTTCATTTTTAGTGCGTGAAATATTTTTCTACCCTTGCATTTATTATAGTTTTCAATTTTTTTGCATACATAAACTCTAAAACTTTCATTTTGTTGTGATTTGTTTTCCTTTTCTTTTTTTTACGAGAAAAATGGGAGAGTGAAAACTGAAGTTTTGATCTGAAAAAAAATTGAACATCCAAAATGGAAATGCAAAAATGCTTAGAGATATAATTCCAAAAATTATCTGTGATTTTTTAGGATGGTATACCCTTTAAGTTTGTTATATATTGCATTTTGCAATCAATAGAAGAGTGTGGGGCGAGGAATTTTTAACTGAGTATCGACTCCCAATCCATGAGTCATTTCTAACAAATATTATAACATTTACACATCATTCATTGATCAAACATTTACGATGATCTATGATTGTTAGGTCCGATTTTTGAAAAGTAGGCAAAAATGTGTTGTTTGATTCTTGTAAATATCCCAACGCACGTTAACTTGATAATTTAATTTTTTCTACTACTTGAAATTTTTGGATCATTAGTTCATTTGAATCTTCAACATGTTTCAGGCATGCATATCCCCCACATTTAAAATATGTTAGGATCAATTACAAATCTCTTTCTTATCAAATTCCACCATGCTATTAGGGGTTGTACTAATGGAATTTCACAAACATGGATAACAAAACTTTGGAGTTCATTTTTAGTGTGTGAAATAATTTTCAACACTAACATTTATTATAGTTTTCAATTTTTTCCATTCATAAACTCTAAAATTTTCATTTTTTTGTGATCTATTTGCCTTATCTTTTTGTTTACGAGAAAAATTCGAGAGTGAAAACTCAAGTTTGAATTTGAAAAACATTTGAACAACCAAAATTTAAATGCACAAATGCTGAGAGAAATAATTCTAAAAAGTATCTGTGATTTTTAAGGATTGTAAACTCTTGAAGCTTTTTATATATTGGGTTTTGCAATCATCAGAATAGGGGGGGCAAGGAATTTTTAGCTGAGTGTTGACTCCCAAACCATAAGTCATTTCTAGCAAAAATTATAGCCGTTCACATCATTAATCAATCAAAAAATTTACTAGGGTCCATGATAGTTAGGTCCGCTTTTCTTAAAATAGGCAAAAAAGGGGGTTGTTTGGCTCTGGTAAATATCCCACCGCACGTCAACTTGAGAATATAATTTTTTCTACTTCTTGAAATTTTTAGATCATTAGGTCATTTGCATCGTCAACATGTTTCATGCATGCATATCACCCACATTTAAAACATGTTACGATAAATTAGAAATGTCTTTCTTATTAAATTCCACTAAGCTATTAGGAATTGTACTAGTGGAATTTCCCTAACATGGATAACAAAACTTAGGTGTTCATTTTTAGTGCGTGAAATAATTTTCTTCAATTACATTTATTATATTTTTTCAACCTTTTGCATACATAAACTCTAAAATTTTCATTTTGTTGTGATCTATTTGCATTATCTTTTTGTTTACGAGAAAAATGGGAGAGTGAAATTCAAGTTTGCATTTCGAAAAAAATTGAACATCCAAAAAGGAAATGCACAACTACTGAGAGAGATAATTCCAAAAAGTATCTTTGATTTTTAAGGATTGTAAAATATTTTTTTTTATATATTGGGTTTACAATCATCGGAATTGGGGGCACGAGGCATTTTTAATTGAGTGTTGACTCCCAAACAAAAATTATAGCCGTTACACATTATTAATCAATGAAAACATTTACGTTGATCTATGATTCTTAGGTTCGCATTTATAATAGGCCAAAAGTGGGTTGTTTGGCTTTGGTAAATATCCCTCACACATCAACTTGAAAATTTAATTTTTTCTACTCCTTGAAATTTTTGCATCTCCAACATGTTTCATGCATGCATATCCACCACATTTAAAACATGTTAGGATCAATTAGAAATCTCTTTCTTATAAAATTCCACATAGCTATTAAGGTATGTACTAGTGGAATTTCCCAAACATGGAAAACAAAACTTTGGTGTTCATTTTTAGTGCTTGAAATAATTTTCTTCACTTACATTTATTAATGTTTTCAATTTTTTGCATACATAAACTCTAAAATTTTCATTTTGTTGTGAACTATTTAATTATCTTTTTGTTTACGAGAAAAATGGAAGAGTGAAAACTCCAGTTTGGATTTGAAAAAAAATTGAACATCCAAAATGGAAATGCACAACTGCTGAGAGAGATTATTCCTAAATGTATCTATGATTTTTAAGGATTGTAAACTCTTTTAGGTTTTTATATATAGGGTTTTGCAATCATCGGAGTAGAGGGGGCGAGGCATTTTTAACTAAGTGTTGACTCCCAAACCATATGTCATTTCTAACAAAAATTATAGTCGTTACACATCATTACTCAATCAAAACATTTACAATGATCTACGATAGTTATGTCCGCTTTTTCTATAATAGGAAAAAAGTGGGTTGTTTGGCTCTGGTATATATCCCACCCCACGTCAACTTGAAAATATAATTTTTTCTACTCCTTGAAATTTTTGGATCAATAGGTCATTTGCATTTTCACCATGTTTCATGAATGCAAATCCCCCACAATTAAAACATGTTAGGATAAATTAGAAATCTCTTTTTTTTTAAAATTCCACCAAGCTATTAGGGGTTGTACTAGTGGAATTTCCCAAACATGGATAGCAAAACTTTGGTGTTCATTTTTAGTGAGTCAAAACAATTTCTTTACTTACATTGATTATAGTTTTCAATTTTTTGCATTCATAAACTCTAAAATATTCATTTTGTTGTGATCTATTTTCCATAACTTTTGGTTGAATAGAAAAATGGGAGAGTAAAAACTCAAGTTTGGATTTGAAAAAAAATTGAACATCCAAAATGGAAATGTACGGATGCAGAGAGATATAATTGGAAAAAGTCTGTGATTTTTAAGGATTGTAAACTCTTTTAGTGTTTTATATATTACATTTTGCAATCATCGGAAGGGGGGGGGGCGAATTAGTCTTTATTGAGTGCTGAATCCAAAAACCATAAGTCATTTCCAACAAAAATTATAGCCGTTACACATCATTAATCGATCAAAACATATACAATGATCAATGATTGTTAGGTTCGCTTTTAGTAAAATAGGCAAACAATGGGTTGTTTGGCTCTGGTAAATATCCCACCGCACGTCAACTTGAGAATATAATTTTTTCTACTCATTGAAAGTTTTGGATCATTAGGTCATTTGCATCTGCAACATGTTTCATGCATGCATATCCCCCACATTTCATACAATTTAGGATCAATTAGAAATCTCTTTCTTATAAAATTCCACCAAGCAATTAGGGGTTGAACTAGTGGAATTTCCTAAACATGGATATTTAAACTTTGGTGTTCATTTTTAGTACGTGAAATAATTTTCTTCACTTACATTTATTATATTTTTATATTTTTTGCATACATACTCTAAAATTTTAATTTTTTTGTGATCAATTTACCATATCATCTTGTTTCCTAGAAAAATGAGAGAGAAAAACTCAAGTTTGGATTTGAAAAAAAAAGTGAACATCCAAAGTGCAAATGCACAAATGCTGAGAGATATAATTCCAAAAAGTATCAGTGATTTTTAAGGATTGTAAACTCTTTTAGTTTTTTACAGAATAGGTTTTGCAATCATTGGAAGAGGGAGAGGGGTGGGGGGGTTTGAAATAATTTGCTTCACTTACATTTATTAGAGTTTTCAATTTTTTTGCATACAAAAACTCAAAAATGTTCATTTTTTTGTGATCTATGTGCCATATCTTTTTGTTTACGAGAAAAATGGGGGAGTGAAAACTCAAGTTTGGATATGAAAAAAAAATTTAAATCAAAAATTGAAATGCACAAATGCTGAGAGAGATAATTTCAAAAAGTATCTGTGATTTTTATGGATTGTAAATTCTTTTAGTTTTTTATATATTGTGTTTTGTAATCATCAGAAAAGGGGGGGGCAAGGCATTTGTAACTGAGTGTTGACTCCTAAACCATAAGTCATTTCTAACAAAAATTATAGCCACTACACATCATTAATCGATTAAAACATTTACATAGATCTTAGATTATTTGGTCTGCTTTTTGTAAAATAGGAAAAAACATGGTTGTTTGGCTTTGGTAAATAACCCACCTCTCATTAACTTGAGAATTTAATTTTTCTACTTCTTGAAATTTTTGGATCGTTAGGTCATTTGCATCTTCAACATTTTTCTGGCATGCATATCCACCACATTTAAAACATGTTAGGATCAATTAGAAATATCTTTCTTATAAAATTCCACCAAGCTATTAGGGGTTCTACTAGTGGAATTTTCCAAACATGGATAACAAAACTTTGGTGTTCATTTTTAGTGCATGAAATAATTTTCTACACTTAAATTTATTATAGTTTTCAATTTTTTGCATACATAAACTCTAAAATTTTCATTTAGTTGTGATCTATTTGCCTTACCTATTTGTTTACGAGAAAAATGGGAGAGTGAAAATCCAAGTTTGGATTTGAAAAAAATTGAACATCCAAAATGGAAACGCAAAAATGCTGAAAGGGATAATTCCAAAAAGTATCTGTGATTTTTAAGGATTGTAAAATCTTTTAGTTTTTTATAAATTAGGTTTTGCAATAATCAGAAGAGGAGGGGGGGGGGGGGGGGGGGGGGGGGGGGGGGGGGGGCGGGGGGCAAGGCATTTTAAAATGAGGGGGGGGGGGGGGGCAAGGCATTTTAAAATGAGTGTTGACTCCCAAACCATAAGTCATTTTTAACAAAAAATTTAGCCATTACACATCATTAACCGATCAAAATATTTACGATACGATGATCTATGATTGTTAGGTCCGCCTTTTGTAAAATAGGCAAAAAGTGGGTTGTTTGGCTATGATAAATATCCCACCTCATGTTAACTTTAAAATTTAATTTTTTCTACTCCTTGAGATTTTTGGATCATTAGGTTATTTGTATCTTCAACATGTTTCAGGCATGCATATCCACCACTTTTAAAATATGTTAGGATCAATTAGAAATCTCTTTCTTATAAAATCGACCAAGCTATTACGGGCTGTACTAGTGGAATTTCCCAAACATGGATAACAAAACTTTTATATTCATTTTTTGTGCGTGAAATAATTTTCTTCACTTACATTTATTACAGTTTTCATTTTTAACTGAGTTGTTACACCCAAACCATGAGTCATTTCTAAAAAAAATTATAGCTGTTATACCTCATTAATTGATCAAAACATTTATGATGATCTATGATTGTTATGTCCACCTTTTGTTAAAAAGGCAAAAAGTTGGTTGTTTGGCTCTAGTAAATATCCCACCGCGCGTTAACTTAAGAATTTAATTTTTTCTACTCGAAAGTTTTTGATTATTAGGTCATTTGCATCTTTTACATATTTCAGACATGCATATCTACAACATTTAAAACATGTTATAATCAATTAGAAATCTCTTTCTTATAAAATTGCACCAAGCTAATAGGGGTTGTACTACTAGAATTTCCCAAACATAGATAACAAAACTTTGGTGTTCATTTTGAGTGCGTGAAATAATTTTTTTCACTTACATTTATTATAGTTTTCAATTTTTTGCATACTTAAAATCGAAAATTTCTATTTTGTTGTGACCTATTTTCCTTATCTTTTTGTTTACGAAAACAATGAGACAGTAAAAGCTCAAGTTTGGATTTGAAAAAAAATTGAACATCCAAAATGGAAATGTAAAACTTCTGAAAGAGATAATTCCTAAAAGTATCTATGATTTTTATGGATTTTAAACTCTTTTAGTTTTTATATATTAGGTTTTTCAATCATCGGAAGACGGAGGGCGATGCTTTTTGACTCAGTGTTGACTCTTAAAAGATAAGTCATTTCTAACAAAAATTATAGCCATTACACATCATTAATTGATCAAAACATTTACAATGATCTATGTATGATAGATCCTCTTATTGTAAAATAGGTAAAAAGTGGGTTGTTTGGCTCCTGTAAATATCCCACCGCACTTTAACTTGAGAATTTATATTTTTCTACTCTTTGAAATTTTTGGATCATTAGGTCATTTGCATCTTCAAAATATTTCAGGCTTGCATATCCACCACATTTAAAACATGTTAGGATCAATTAGAAATCTCTTTCTTATAAAATTCCACCAATCTATTTGGCGTTGTACTAGTGGAATTTCCCAAACTTGGATAACAAAACATTGGTGTTGATTTTTAGTGAGTGAAATTTGTTTTTCACTTACATTTATTATAGTTTTCCATTTTTTGCATACATGAACTCTAAAATTTTCATTTTGTTGTGATCTATTTGCCTTTTCTTTTTGTTTACGAGAAAAATGGGAGAATGAAAACTCAAGTTTGGATTTGAAAAAAAATTGAACATCCAAAATGGAAATGGACGAATTCTGAGAGAGATAATTCCAAAAATTATATGTGATTTTGAAGTATTGTAAATTCTTTTAGTTTATTATATATTAGGCTTTTCAATCATCAGAAGAGGGAGGGGGGAGGGGGGGGGGGGGGGGGGGGGGGGGGAGTCATTTTAAACAAGTGTTGACTCTGAAACCATAATTCATTTCTAACCAAAATTATAGCCGTTACATATCATTAATCGATCAAAAAATTTATGATGATCTATGACTTTTAGGTGCGCCTTTTTTTAAAAGGCAAAAAGTGGGTTGTTTGGCTCTGGTAAATATCCCACCGCGCGTTAACATGAGAATTTAAGTTTTCTACTACTTGCAATTTTTGGATCATTTGGTCATTTGCATCTTCAACATGTTTCTGACATGCATATCCACCATATTTAAAACATGTAAGGATCAATTAGAAATCTCTTTCTTATAAAATTCCACCAACCTATGAGGGGTTGTAATAGTGGAATTTCCCAAACATCGATAACAAAACTTTGGTGTTCATTTTTAGTGTAGGAAAGAATTTTCTTCACATTCATTTATTATAGTTTTCAATTTTTTTCATACATAAACTCTAAAATTTTCATTTTGTTGAGATTTATTTGCCTTATCTTTTTGTTTACGAGAAAAATGGGAGAGTGATAATTAAAGTTTGGATTTGAAAAAAAATTGAACATCCAAAATGGAAATGCACAAATGCTGAGAGAGATAATTAAAAAAATTATCTGTGATTTTTAAGGATTGTAAACTCTTTTAGTTTTTTATATATTGGGTTTTTCAATCATCGGAAGATGGGGTAAGGAATTTTTTACTAAGTGGTTACACCCAAACCATCAGTCATTTCCAACAAAAATTATGGCCGTTACATGTCATTAATCGATCAAAACATTTATGATGATCTATGATTATTAGGTCCGCCTTTTGTAAAATAGGCAAAAAGTGGGTTGTTTGGCTCTGGTAAATATCCCACCGCACGTTAACTTAAAAATTTAATTTTTTCTTTTCCTTGAAATTTTTGGATCATTAGGTCATTTGTATCTTCAACTTGTTTAAGGCATGCATATCCACTACATTTAAAACATGTTAGGATCAATTAGAAATCTCTTTCTAATAAAATTCAACCAAGCTACTAGGGGTTGTACTAGTGGAATTTCCCAAACAAAGATAACAAAACTTTGGTGTTCATTTCTAGTGCGTGAAATAATTTTCTTTACTTACATTTATTATAGTTTTCAATTTTTTGCATACCTAAAATCGAAAATTTCCATTTTGTTGTGATCAATTTACCTTATCTTTTTGTTTACGAGAAAAATGAGAGAGTAAAAGCTCAAGTTTGGATTTGAAAAAAAATTGAATATCCAAAATGAAAATGTAAAAATGCTGAAAGTGATAATTCCTAAAAGTATCTATGATTTTTATGGCTTTTAAACTCTTTTAGTTTTTTATATTTTAGGTTTACAATCATCGGAATAGGGGGGCAGGGGGGGTGCTATTCATTTTTAACTGAGTGTTGACTCTTAAACCATAAGTCATTTCTAACAAAAATTATAGCCATTACACATCATTAATTGATCAAAACATTTATGATGATGAACGATTGTTCGGTCCATTTTTTGTAAAATAGGCAAAAAATGGGTTGTTTGGCTCCTGTAAATATCCCACCGCATTTTAACTAGAGAATTTATATTTTTCTACTCCTTGAAATTTTTGGATCATTAGGTCATTTGCATTTTCAACATGTTTCAGGCATGCATATCCACCAGATTTAAAACACGTTAGGTTCAATTAGAAATCTCTTTCTTATAAAATTCCACCAAGCTATTAGGGGTTGAACTGGTGGAATTTCCCAAACATGGATAACAAAACTTTGGCTTTCATTTTTAGGGCATGAAATAATTTTCTCCACTTACATTTATTATAGTTTTCAATTTTTTACATACATAAACTCTAAAATTATCATTTTGTTGTGATCTTTTTGCCTTTTGTTTTTGTTTATGAGAAAAATGAGGGAGTGAAAACTCAAGTTTGGATTTGAACAAAAATTCAACATCCAAAATGGACATACACAAATGCTGAGAGAGATAATTTCAAAAATTATTTGTGATTTTTAAGGATTGTAAGCTCTTTTAGTTTTTTATATATTAAGTTTTTCAATCAACGAAAGAGGGTGGTGGTGGTGGTGGGGGTTGGGGGGGGGGGGGGGGGGGGGGGGGGAGGGGGGGGGAGTTGGGGAGGCGAGGCATTTTTAACTGATTGTTGACTCCAAGTCATTTCTAACAAAAATTATAGTTGTTACACATCATTAATCGATCAAAACATTTACGATGATCTATGATTGTTAGATCCACTTTTTTGAAAAATAGGCAAAAGTGGGTTGTTTGGCTCTTGTAAATATCCCACCAAACGTTAACTTAAGAATTTAATTTTTTCTACTCCTTATTATTTTTGGATCATTAGGTCATTTGCATGTTCAACATGTTTCAGACATGCATATCCACCACATTTAAAACATGTTAGGATCAATTAAAAATCTCTTTCTTATAAAATTCCACCAAGCTATTAGGGGTTGTACTAGTGGAATTTCCCAAACATGGATAAGAAAACTTTGGTGTTCATTTTTAGTGCGTGAAATAATATTATACTCTTACATTAATTATAATGCTGAGAGAGAGAGATAATTCCAAAAAGTATCTGTGATTTTTAAAGATTTTAAACTCTTTTACTTTTAGTTTTTTATATATTGGTTTTTGCAATCATCTGAATAGGGGGGGGGGGAGACGTTTTTAACTGAGTGTTGACACCAAAACCATAAGTAATTTCTAACAGAAATTATAGCCCTTACACATCATTAATTGATCAAAATATTTTCGATGATGAACGATTGTTAGGTCCACTTTTTGTAAAATTGGCAAAAAGGGGTTTTTTGGCTCTCGTAAATATCCCACCACACGTCAACTCGAGAATATAATTTTCTCTACTCCTTGAAATTTTTGGATCATTAGGTCATTTGCATGTTCATTTCATGCATGCATATCCCCCACATTTTAAACATGTTAGGATCAATTAAAAATCTCTTTCTTATAAAATTTCACCAAGCTATTAGGGGTTGTACTAGTGGAATTTCCCAAACTTGGATAACAAAACTTTGGTATTCATTTTTAGTGCGTGAAATAACTTTCTTCCCTTATATTTATTATATTTTTATATTTTTTGCATACTTGCTCTAAAATTTTCATTTTGTGTGATCTACTTGCCTTATCTTTTTGTTTCCGACAAAAATGGTAGAGAGAAACTCAAGTTTGAATTTGAAAAAAAAAAGAACATCCAAAATGCAAATGCACAAATGCTGATAGATATAATTCCAAAAAGTATCTGTGATTTTTAAGGATTTTAAACTCTTTTAGTTTTTTACATATTAGGTTTTGCAATCATCGGAAGAGGGGGGTGAAATAATTTTCTGCACTATTATTTATTATAGTTTTCTATTTTTCGCATACATAAACTCTAAAATTTTCAATTTTTTGTGATCTATTTGCCTTATCTTTTTGTTTACGAGAAAAATGGGAGAGTAAAAGCTCAAGTTTGGATTTGAAAAAAAATTGAACATCCAAACTTGAAATACACAAATGCTGAGAGAGATCATTCCAAAAAGTATCTGTGATTTTTAATGATTGTAAACTCTTTTAGTTTTTTATATATTCGGTTTTGGAATCATAGGAATAGGGGGGGCGAGGCATTTTTAACTGAGTGTTGACTCCCAAACCATAAGTCATTTCTAACAAAAATTATAGCCGCTACACATCATTAATCTATCAAAACATTTTTGTAGATCTAAGATTGTTAGGTCCACTTTTTTTAAAATAGGCAAAAATTTGGTTGTTTGGCTCTGGTAAATATCTACTACACATTAACTTGAGAATTTAATTTTTTCTACAGCTTGAAATTTTTGGATCATTAGGTCATTTGCTTCTTCAACAAGTTTTAGGCATGGATATCCACCACATTTAAAACATGTTAGAATCAATTAGAAATCTCGTGGTTATAAAATTCTACCAAGCTATTAGGTGTTGTACTATTGGAATTTCCCAAACATGGATAACAAAACTTTGGTGTTCATTTTTAGTGCATGAAATAATTTTCTACACTTACATTGATTATAGTTTTCAATTTTTTCCATACATAAACTCTAAAATTTTCATTTTGTTGTGATCTATTTGCCGTATCTTTTTGTTTACAAGAAAAATGGGAGAGTGAAAACTCATATTTGGATTTGAAAAAAAATTGAACATAAAAAATGGAAATGCACAAATGTTGAGAGAGATAATTCCAAAAAGTATCTGTGATTTTTAAGGATTGTAAACTCTTTTAGTTTTTTATATATTAGGTTTTGCAATCATCGGAAGAGAGGACGTGTGGACGAGGCATTTTTTACCTATGTGTTGAGTCCCAAACCATAAGTCATTTCGAACCAAAATTATAGTCGTTAGAAATCAATAATCGATCAAAACGTTTATGATAATTTATGATAGTTAGGTCAGTTTTTTGAAAAATAGGCAAATAGTGGATTGTTTGGCTCTGGTAAATAACCCACCACTCGTTAACTTGAGAATTTAATTTTTTCTACTTCTTGAAATTTTTGAATCATTAGGTCATTTGCATCTTCAACATGTTTTTGGCATGCATATCCACCACATTTAAAACATGTTAGGATCAATTAGAAATCTCTTTCTTGTAAAATTCCACCAAGCTATTTGGGGTTCTACTAGTGGAATTTCCCAAACAAGGATAACAAAACTTTGGTGTTCATTTTTAGTGCATGAAATAATTTTCTACACTTACATTTATTATAGTAGTCAATTTTTTGCATACATTAACTCTAAAATTTTCATTTTTTTGTGATATATTTTCCTTATCTTTTTGTTTACGAGTAAAATGAAAAAATGAAAACTAAAGTTTGGATTTGAAAAAAAATTGAACATCCAAAATGGAAATGAAAAAATGCTGAAAGAGATAATTCCAAAAAGTATATGTGATTTTTAAGGATTTTAAACTCTTTTAGTTTTTTATATATTAAGTTTTGCAATCATCGAAAGAAGGAGGGGGGGGGGGGTGGGGGGTGGGTTCGGCGAGGCATTTTTAATTGAGTGTTGACTCCCAAACCATTAGTCATTTCCAACAAAAAATTTAGCAGTTACACATCCTTAATCGATCAAAACATTTATCATGATCTATGATTTTTAGGTCCACCTTTTGTAAAAAAGGCAAAATGTGGGTTGTTTGCCTCTCATAAATATCCCACCGCACGTTAACTTTAGAATTTAATTTTTTCTACTCCTTGAAGCATTTGGATCATTAGGTCATTTGCATCTTCAACATGTTTCAAGCTTGCATATCCACCACATTTAAAACATGTTAGGATCAATTAGAAATCTCTTTCTTATAAAATTCACCCAAGCTATTACGGGTTGTACTAGTGGATTTTCCAAAAAATGGATAAAAAAACTTTTAAATTCATTTTTAGTGCGTGAAATAATTTTCTTCACATAAATTTATTATAGTTTTCAATTTTATGCATGCATGAACTCTGAAATTTTCATTTTGTTGTGATCTATTTGCCTTATTTCTTTTTACGAGAAAAATGAGAGAGTGAAAACTTAAGTTTGGATTTGAAAAAAAAATTGAACATCCAAAATGGAAATGCACAAATGCTTAGAAAGATAATTCCAAAAAGTATCTGTGATTTTTAAGGATTGCAAACTCTTTTTGTTTTTTATATATTAGGTTTTGCAATCATTGAAAAAGGGGGCAAGACATTTTTAACTAAGTGGTTACACCCAAACCATCAGTAATTTCTAACAAAAAATAGAGTCGTTACACCTCATTAATCGATCAAAAAATTTACAATAATCTATGATTGTTAGGTTTGCCTTTTGTAAATTAAGGCAAAAAGTGGGTTGTTTGGCTCTGGTAAATATCCCACCGTGTGTTAACTTAAGAATTTAATTTTTCTACTCCATGAAATTTTTGGATCATTCGGTCATTTGACTATTCAACATGTTTCAGCCATGCATATCCACAACATTTAAAACATGTTAGGATCAATTTTAAATCTCTTTCTTATAAAATTCCACCAAGCTATTAGGGGTTGTACTAGTGGATTTTCCCAAACATAGATAACTAAACTTTGGTGTTCATTTTTAGTGCGTGAAATAATTTTCTTGACTTACATTTATTATAGTTTTCATACATCAACTCTAAAATTTTCATTTTTTTGTGATCTATTTCCCTTATGTTTTGTTTACGAGAAAAATGAGAGAGTGAAAACTCAAATTTGGATTTGAAAAAAAATTGAACATCCAAAAAGGAAAAGCAAAAATGCTGAAAGTGATAATTCCAAAAGGTATTTATGATTTTTAAGGATTGTAAATTCTTTTATTTTTTTATTTATTAGGTTTTGTAATCATCAGAAGAGGGGCGGTGAGGCATTTTTAACTGAGTGTTGACTCTGAAACCATAAGTCATTTCTAACAAAAATTATAGCTGTTACACATCATTAATCGATCAAAACATTTACGATGATCTATGATTGTTAGGTCCGCCTTTTGTAAAATAGGCAAAAAATGGGTTGTTTGGCTCTGATAAATATCCCACCGCACTTTAACATTAAAATTTATTTTTTTCTACTCCTTGAAATTTTTGGATCATTTGGTCATTTGCATCTTTAACATGTTTCTGGCATGCATATCCACAACATTTAAAACATGTTAGGATCAATTAGAAATCTCTTTCTTATAAAATTCCACCAAGCTATTAGGGGTTGTACTAGTGGAATTTCCCAAACATGGTTAACAAAACTTTGGTGTTTATTTTTAGTGCGGGAAATAATTTTCTTCACATTGGTTTATTATAGTTTTCATTTTTTTGCATAAATAAACTCTGAAATTTTCATTTTGTTGTGAGCTATGTGCCTTATCTTTTTGTTTACGAAAAAAATAGGAGAGTGAAAACTCATGTTTGGATTTAAAAAAAAATTGAACATCCAAAATGGAAATGCACAAATGTTGAGAGAGATAATTCCAAAAACTATCTGTGATTTTTTAGGATTGTAAACTCTTTTAGTTTTTTATATATTAGGTTTTGCAATCATCGAAAAAGGGTGGGTGAGGCATTTTTAACTGAGTGTTGACTCCCAAACTATAAGTCATTTCTAACCAAAATTATTGCCGCTACAAATCATTAATCAATCAAAACATTTATGATGATCTATGATTGTTAGGTTCACTCTTTGTAAAATAGGCAAAAAGTGGGTTGTTTGGCTTTGGTAAATAATCCACCGCTCGTTAACTTGAGAAATTAATTTTTTCAACTTCTTGAAATTTTTGGATCATTAGGTCATTTGCATCGTCAAAATGTTTCAGGCATGCATATCCACCACATTTAAAACATGTTACGATCGATTAGAAATCTCTTTCTTATAAAATTCCACCACGCTATTAGGTGTTCTACTAGTGGAATTTACCAAACATGGATAACAAAACTTTGGTGTTCTTTTTTAGTGCATGAAATAATTTTCTACACTTACATTTATTCGATTTTTCAATTTTTTGCATACATAAACTCTAAAATTTTCATTTTGTTGTGATCTATTTGCCTTATCTTTTTGTTTACAAGAAAAATGGGAGAGTGAAAACTAAAGTTTGCATTTGAAAAAAAAAGTTGAACATGCAAAACAGAAATGCAAAAATGCTGAACGAGATATTTCCAAAAAGTATATGTGATTTTTAAGGATAGTAAACTCTTTTATTTTTTTGTATATTAGGTTTTGCAATCATCGGAAGACGGGCGGTGAGGCATTTTTAACTGAGTGTTGACTCCCAAACCATAAGTCATTTCTAACAAAACTTTTAGCTGTTACACATCTTTAATCGATCAAAACATTTATGATGATTTATGATTGTTAGGTCTACCTTTTGTACAATAGACAAAAATTGGGTTGTTTGGCTCTAATAAATATCCCACCGCATGTTAACTTTAGAATTTAATTTTTTCTACCCCTTGAAATTTTTGGATCATTGGGTTATTTGCATATTCAACATGTTTCAGGCATGGATAACCACCACAATTAAAATATTTTAGGATTAATTAGAAATCTTTTTCTTATAAAATTCCACCAAGCTATAACGGGTTGTACTATTGGAATTTCCCAAACATGGATAACAAAACTTTTATATTCATTTTTAGTGTGTGAAATAATTTTCTTCACTTAAATTTATGACATTTTTCAATTTTTTGCATGCATAAACTCTTAAATTTTCATTTTGTTGTGATCTATTTTCCTTTTTTTTTTACCAGAAAAATGGGAAAGTGAAAACTGAAGTTTGGATTTGAAAAAAAATTGAACAACCAAAATGGAAAAGCACAAATGCTTAGAAAGATTATTCCAAAAATTATCTATGATTTTTAAAGATTGTAAACTTTTTTAGTTTTTTATATATTAGGTTTTGCAATCATCGGAAAAGGGGGCGAGGCATTTTTAACTGAGTGGTTACACCCAAACCATCAATCAATTCTAACAAAAATTATAGCCATTTTACCTCATTAATCTATCAAAACATTTACGAGGATCTATGGTTGTTAGGTCCGCCTTTTGTAAAAAAGGCAAAAAGTGGGTTGTTTGGCTCAGGTAAATATCCCACCCTGCGTTAACTTAAGTATTTAATTTTTTCTACTCCTTGAAATTCTTGGATCATTAGGTCATTTGCATGTTTAACATGTTTCAGGCATGCATGTCCACAACATTTAAAACATGTTAGGATCAATTAAAATTCTCTTTCTTATAAAATTACACCAAGCTATTAGGGGTTGTACTAGTGGAATTTCCCAAACATAGATAACAAAACTTTGGTGTTCATTTTTAGTGCATGAAATAATTTTCTTCACTTACTTTTATAATAGTTTTCAATTTTTTCATACATAAACTTGAAAATTTCCATATTGTTTTGATCTATTTCCCTTATGTTTCTTTTTACGAGAAAAATGAGAGAGGGAAAACACAAGTTTGGATTTGAAAAAAAAATTGAACATCCAAAATGGAAATGCAAAAATGCTGAAAGTGATAATTCCATAAGGTATTTATGATTTTTATGGATTTTAAACTCTTTTAGTTTTTTATATATTAGGTTTTGCAATCATCAGAAGAGGGGCGGTGAGGCATTTTTAATTGAGTGTTGACTCTGAAACCATAAGTCATTTTTAACAAAAATTATAGCCGTTACACATCATTAATCGATCAAAACATTTACAATGACCTAAGATTGTTAGGTCTGCCTTTTGTAAAATTGGCAAAAAAATTGGTTGTTTGGCTCTTATAAATATCCCACCGCACGTTAACATTAGAATTTAATTTTTTCTACTCCTTGAAATTTTTGGATCATTAGGTCATTTGCATCTTCAACATGTTTCAGGCATGCATATCTACCACTTTTAAAACATTTTAGGATCAATTAGAAATCTCTTTCTTATAAAACTCCACCAAGCTATTAGGGGTTGTACTAGTGGAATTTCCCAAACATGGAAAAGAAAACTTTGGTGTTCATTTTTAGTGCGGAAAATAATTTTCTTCACATTCATTTATTATAATTTTCAATTATTTGGATACATAAACTCTAAAATTTTCATTTTGTTGTGATCTATTTGCCTTATCATTTTGTTTATGAGAAAAATGGGAGAGTGCAAACTCAAGTTTGGATTTGAAAAAAAATTGAACATCCAAAATGGAAATATGCAAATGCTGAGAGAGATAATTTCAAAAGGTCTGTGATTTTTAAGGATTGTAAACTCTTTTAGGTTTTTATATATTAGGTTTTGCAATCATCGGAAGAGGGGAGTGAGTCATTTTTAATTGAGTGTTGACTCCTTAACCATAAGTCATTTCTAACAAAAATTATAGCCGTTACACATCATTAATCAATCAAAACTTTTACGATGATCTTTGATTGGTAGGTCCACTTTTTGTAAAATAGGCAAAAGTGGGTGGTTTGGCTCTTGTAAATATCCCGCATCACATTAACTTGAGAATTTAATTTTTCTGCTCGTTATTATTTTTAGATCATTAGGTCATTGGCATCTTCAACATGTTTCAGGCATGCATATCCACCACCTTTAAAACATGTTAGGACCAATTAGAAATCTCTTTCTTATAAAATTCCACCAAGCTATTAGGGGTTGTACTAGTGGAATTTCCCAAATGTGGATAACAAAACTTTGGTGTTCATTGCGTGAAATAATTTTCTACACTTACATAATTATAGTTTTCAATTTTTTGCATACATATGCTCTAAAATTTTCATTTTGTTGTGATCTATTTGTCGTATATTTTTGTTTACGAGAAAAATTGGTGAGTGAAAATTCAAGTTTGGATTTGAAAAAAAATTGAACTTCCAAAATTGAAATGTATAAATACTCAGAGAGTTAATTCCAAAAAGTGTCTATGATTTTTAAGGATTTTAAACTATTTTTTTTTTATATATTGGGTTTTGCAAGCATCTGAATAGGGGGGGGGAGGGAAGGCATTTTAAACTGAGTGTTGACTCCCAAACCATAAATATTTTCTAAAAAAAATTATAGCCGTTACACATAATTAATCGATCAAAACATTTACAATAATCAACGATTGTTAGGTCCGCTTTTTTTAAAATAGGCAAAAAGTGGGTTGTTTGGCTCTGGTAAATATCCCATCACACGTCAACTTGAGAATATAATTTTGTCTACTCCTTGAAATTTTTGGATCATTAGGTCATTTGCATCTTCAACATGTTTCATGCATGCATATTCCCCACATTTAAAACATGTTAGGATCAATTAGCAATCTCTTTCTTATAAAATTCCACCAACTATCAGGGGTTGTACTAGTGGAATTTCCCAAATATGGATAACAAAACTTTGGTGTTCATTTTTATTGCGTGAAATAACTTTCTTCACTTACATTTATTATAGTTAAATATTTTTCACGTATGTACTCTAAAATTTTCATTTTTTTTGTGATCTATTTGCCTTATCTTTTTGTTTATGACAAAAATGGGAGAGTGGAAGCTCAAGATTGGACTTGAAAAAAAAATTGAACATCCAAACTTGAAATGCACAAATGCTGATAGCGATAATTCTAAAAAGTATCTATGATTCTTAAGGATTGTAAACTCTTTTTGTTTTTTTTATATTGGGTTTTGGAATCATCGGAATAGAGGGTGGGGGGGGGGAGGCATTTTTAACTGAGTGTTGACTCCCAAACGATAAGTAATTTCTAAAAAAAATTATAGTCGCTACACTTCATTAATATATCAAAACATTTACGTAGATCTAAGATTGTTAGGTTCGCTTTTTGTAAAATAGGCAAAAAATGGGTTGGTTGGCTCTGGTAAATATCCAACTGCATAATAACCTGAGAATTTCATTTTTTCTACACCCTAAAATTTATGGATCATTAGGTCATTTTCTTCATCAACAAGTTTCAGCATGGATATCCACCACATTTAAAACATGTTTGGATCAATTAGAAATATTTTTCTTATAAAATTCCAACAAGCTATTAGGGGTTGTACTAGTGGAATTCCCTAAACATTGATAACAAAACTTTGGTGTTCATTTTTAGTGCATGAAATAATTTTCTGCACTTACATTGATTATAGTTTTCAATTTTTTGCATCCATAACCTCTACAATTTTCATTTTTTTGTGACCTCTTTGCCTTAACTTTTTGTTTACGAGAAAAATTGGAGAGTGAAAACTCAAGTTTGGATTCGAAAAAAAAATTGAACATCCATAATGGAAATGCACAAATGTTGAAAGAGATAATTCAAAAAAGTATCTGTGATGTTTAAGGATTGTAAACTCTTTTAGTTTTTTATATATTAGGTTTTGCAATCATCGGAAGAGGGAGAGAAAATGACCTAATGATCCATAAATTTTAGGTTTTTTAAACTGAGGGTTGACTCCCAAACAATAAGTCATTTCTAAGAAAAATTATAGCCATTACAAATCATTAATAAATCAAAACATTTACATTGGTCAACAATTGTTATGTCCGCTCTTTGTAAAATAGGCAAAAAGCGGGTTGTTTGGCTTTGGTAAATATCCCACCGCACATTAACTTGAGAATTTAATTTTTTCTAGTCCTTGAAATTTTGGATCATTAGGTCATTTGCATCTTCAACATGTTTCTGGTATGCATATCCACCACATTTAAAGCATGTTAGGATCAATTAGAAATCCCTTTCGTATAAAATTCCACCAAGTCAAGAGGACTTGTACTAGTGGAATTTTCAAAACATGGATAATAAAACTTTGGTGTGAATTTTTATTGTGTGAAATAATTTTCTTCACACACGTTTATTATAGAGTTCAACTTTTTGCATACATAAACTATAAAATTTTCATTTTGTTGTGATCTATTTGCCGTATCTTTTTGTTTATGAGAAAACTCAAGTTTGGATTTTAAAAAAAATTAAACATCCAAAAATTGAAATGCACAATTTTTGAGAGAGATAATTCCTAAAAGTATCTATGATTTTTAAGGATTGTAAACTCTTTTGGCTTTTTATATATTAGGTTTTGAAATTTCGGAAGAGGGGAGGGGGGGGGGGGGGGGGTGGGGCATATTTAACTGAGTGTTGACTCCCTAACCATAAGTCATTTCTAACAAAAATTATAGCCATTACACATCATTAATCGATCAAAACATTTATGATGATCTATGATTTTTAGGTCTGCATCTTATGAAATAGGCAAAAAGTGGGTTGTTTGGCTCTGGTAAATTTCTCACCGCACATTAACTTGAGAATTTATTTTTTTCTACTCGAAATTTTTGGATTATTAGATCATTTGCATCTTCAACATGTTTTAGGCATGCATATATCCACCAAATTTAAAACAAGTTAGGATCTATTAGAAATCTCTTTCTGATATAATTCCACCAAGATATTAGGGGTTGTACTTATGGAATTTCCCTAACAAGGATAAAAAAACTTTGGTGTTCATTTTTAGTGCGTGAAATAATTTTTTTCACTTACATTTATTATAGTTTTCTATTCTTTGCATACATAAACTCTAAAATTTTCATTTGGTTGTGATCTATTTGCCTTATCTTTTTGTTAATGAGAAAAATAGGTGAGTGAAAACTCAAGTTTGAATTTGAAAAAAAAATTGAACTTCCAAAATGGAATTGCACAAATGCTGAGAGAGATAATTCCTAAAGGTATCTGTGATTTTAAGGGTAGAAAACTCTTTTAGTTTTTTATATATTAGGTTTTGTAATCATCGAAAGAGGTGGGGGGGAGTGGACTTTTTTATCTGAGTGTTCACTGCCAAACCATCACTCATTTATAACTTGAGAATTTTAATTTTTCTACTCCAAATTTTTGGATCATTAGGGCATTTGCATCGTCAACATGTTTCAGGCATGCATATCCACCACATTTAAAACATGTTGGGATCAATTCCACCAAGCTAGTAGGTGTTGGACTAGTGGAATTTCTCAAACGTTGATAACAAAACTTTGGTGTTCATTTTTAGTGCATGAAATAATTTTCTTCACTTACATTTATTATAGTTTTCAATTTTTTTGCATAAATAAACTCTGAAATTTTCATTTTCTTGTCATCTATTTGCCTTTCTTTTTGTTTACGAGAAAAACGGGAGAGTGAAAACTCAAGTTTGGATTTGAAAAAAAATTGAACATAAAAAATGGAATGGTACAAATACTGAGAGAGGTAATTCAAAAAAGTATATGAGATTTTTTAGGATTGTAAACTCTTTTAGTTTTTTATATATTAGGTTTTCAATCAACGAAAGAGGGGGGGTGAGACATTTTTAGCTGAGTGTTGTCTCCCAAACCATAAGTCATTTCTAACAAAAATTATAGCTGTTACACATCATTCATCGATCAAAAAATTTACAATGATCTATGATTGTTAGGTCTGCTTGTTGTTATATAGGCAAAAAGTGGGTTGTTTGGCTCCGGTAAATATCCCACTGCACGTTAACTTGAGAATTGTTTTTTTCTACACCCTTAAATTTTTGGATTATTAGATCATTTGCTTTTTCGACATGTTTCAGGCATGCATATCCACCACATTTAAATCATGTTAGGATCATTTAGAAAGCTCTTTCTTATAAAATTCCAAAAAGCTATTAGGGGTTGTACTAGTGGAATTTCCCTAACATGCATAACAAAACTTTGGTGTTCAGTTTTAGTGCGTGAAATAATTTTCTTCACTTACATTTATTATAGTTTTCAATTTTTTGCATACATAAACTCTAAAATTTTCATTTTGTAGTGATCTATTTGCCTTCTCTTTTTGTTTACGAGAAAAATGGGAGAGTGAAAACTCAAGTTTGGATTTGAAAAAAAATTTAACATCCAAAAATGGAAATGCACAAATGCTGAGAGAGATAATTCCAAAAAGTATCCGTGATTTTTAAGGATTGTAAACTCTTTTAGTTTTTTATATATAAGGTTTTTCAATCTTAGGAAGAGGGGGCAGGGGGTGGAGGCATTTTTAACTGAGTGTTGACACCCAAACCATAAGTCATTTCTAACAAAACTTATAGCCTTTACACATCATTAATCGATCAAAACATTTATGATCTATGATTGTTTGGTCCGTTTTTTGTAAAATTGGCAAAAAGTGGGTTGTTTGGCTCTCGTAAATTTCCCTCCCCACATTTACTTGAGAATTTAATTTTTTGACTCTTTGAAATTTTTGGATCATTAGGTCATTTGCATCTTCAACATGTTTTAGGCATGCATATCCACCCCATTTAAAACATGATAGGATCAATTAGAACTATATTTCTTATAAAATTCTACCAAGCTATTAGGGGTTGTACTAGTGGAATATTTCCCAAACATTGATAACAAAACATTGGTGTTCATTTTTAGAGCATGAAATAATTTTTTTCACTTACATTTATTATAGTTTTCAATTTTTTACTCACATAAACTCTAAAACTTTCATTTTGTTGTCACATTTTTGCCTTATATTTTTATTTACGAGAAAAATGGGAGACTGAAAACTCATGTTTGGATTTGAAATAAAATTGAACATCCAAAATGCACAAATTCTGATTTTTAAGGATTTTAAACCCATTTAGTTTTTTAGATATTAGGTTTTGCAATCATGGGAAGAGGGTGGGGAGAGGAATTTTTTAACTGAGAGTTAAACTCCCAAACCATAAGTCATTTCTAACAAAAATTATAGCCGTTACACATCACTAATTGATCAAAACATTTATGATGATCTATGATTGTTAGGTCCGCTTCTTGTAAAATAGGCAAAAAGTGGTTGTTTGGCTCAGGTAAATATCTCACCACACGTTAACTTGAGAATTTATTTTTTTCTACTCCTTGAAATTTTTGGATTATTAAATAATTTGCATCTTCAACATGTTTCAGGCATGCATATTCACCACATTTAAACCATGTTAGGATCAATTAGAAATCTCTTTTTTATAAAATTCCACCAAGCTATTAGGGGTTGTACTAGTGGAATTTCCAAAACAAGGATAATAAAACTTTGGTGTTCATTTTTAGTGCGTGAAATAATTTTATTCACTTACATTTATTATAGTTTTCAATTTTTTGTATACATAAACTCTAAAATTTTCATTTTGTTGTGATCTATTTGCCTTATCTTTTTGTTTATGAGAAAAATAAGGGAGTGAAAACTCAAGTTTGGATTTGAAAAATAATTGAACATCCAAAATAGAAATTCACAAATGCGTAGAGAGATAATTCCAAAAGTATTTGTGATTTTTAAGCATTGTAAACTCTTTTAATTTTTCATATATTAGTTTTGCGATCATCGTAAGAGGGAGGGTAGGGTTGCAGGGGGGGGGGGAGTCATCTCTAACTAAAATTATAGCCATTACACATCATTAATCGATCAAAACATTTACGATGATCAATGATTCATAGGTCCGGTTTTTGTAAAATAGGCAAAAAGAGGGTTTTTAGGCTCTGGTAAATATTCCACTGCAAGTTAACTTGAGAATTTAATTTTTTATACTCCAAATTTTTAGATCATTGGGTCATTTGCATCATCAACATATTTCAGGCATGCATATCCACCACATTTAAAACATGTTAGGATCAATTTGAATCTCTTTCTTATAAAATTCCACCAAGGTATTAGGGGTTGTGCTAGTGGAATTTACCAAACGAGAATAACAAAACTTTGGTGTTAATTTGTAGTGCGTGAAATAATTTTCTTCACTTACTTTTATTGTAGTTTTTTCTATATTAGGTTTTGCAATCATAGGAAGAGGGGGGGGGGGGGGGGGGGGGGGGGGGGTGTTGACTCCAACACCATAAGTCATATCTACCAAAAATTATAGCAGTTACACATCATTAATAGATCAAAAAGTCTATGATGATCTATGATTGTTAGGTCTGCTTCTTGTAAAATAGGCAAAAAGTGGGTTGTTTGGCTCTGGTAAATATCCCACCGCACGTTAACTTGAGAATTTCATTTTTCCTACTCCAAATTTTAGAATCATTAGGACATTTGCATCTTCAACATGTTTGAGGCATGCATATCCACCACATTTAAAACATGTTAGGATCAATTAGAAATCTTTTTCTTATTAAATTCCAACAAGTATCTGTGATTTTTAAGGATTATAAACTCTTTTAGTTTTTTAGATATTAGGTTTTTCTATCATCGGAAAAGGGGGGGCGAGACATTTTAACTGAGTGTGGGCTCCCAAATCATAACCTATTTCTAACAAAAATTATAGCCGTTACACATCATTAATCGATCAAAACATTTATGATGATCTATGATTGTTAGGACCACTTTTTGTAAAATTGGGAAAAAGTGGGTAGTTTGGCTCTGGTAAATATCCTACTTGACGTTAACTTGAGAATTTAATTTTTTCTACTCCTTTAAATTTTTGGATCATTAGGTCATTTGCATCTTCAACATGTTTCAGGCAAACATATCAACCACATTTAAAACATGTTAGCATCAATTAGAAATCTTTTTCTTATTAAATTCCACCATGACAAAATGGGTTGTACTAGTGGAATTTCCCAAACATGGATAACAAAACTTTGGTGTTCATTTTCAGTGCGTGAAATAATTTTCTTTACTTACATTTATTATAGTTTTCAATTTTTTGCATACATAAACTATAACATTTCGTTTTGTTTTGATCTATTTTCCTTATCTTTTTGTTTACGAGAAAAATGGGAGAGTGAAAACTCATTTTTGGATAAGAAAAAAAATTGAACATTCAAAATGGAAATGCCCAAATGCTGAGACAGTTAATTCCAAAAAGTATATGTGATTTTTAAGGATTGTAAACTCTTTTAGTTTTTCATATATTAGGTTTTGCAATCATTGGAAATGGGGGGCTGAGACATTTTTAACTGAGTGTGTACTCCCAAACCATAAGTCATTTCTAAAAAAAATTATAGCCGTTACACATCATTAATCGATCAAAACATTTTCAATGATCTATGATTGTTAGGTCCGCTTTTTGTAAAATAAGCAAAAAGTGGGTTGTTTGGCTCTAGCAAATATCCCACCTCATGTTAACTTGAGAATTAAAATTTTTCTACTCCTTGAAATTTATGGAGAATTAGGTCATTTGCGTCATGAACATGTTTCTGACATGCATATCCACCACATTTAAAACATATTAGGATCAATTAGAAATCTTTTTCTTTTAAAATTCCACAGTGCCATTAGGGTTTGTACTAGTGGAATTTTCCAAACATGGATAACAAAACTTTGGTGTTCATTTTTAGTGCGTAAAATAATTTTTGTCACTTACATTTATTATATATTTTTCAATTATTTTCATACATAAACTCTAAATTTTTTATTTTATTGTGATCTATTTGCCTTATCTTTTTGTTTATGAGAAAAAAAGGGAGAATGAAACCTCAAGTTTGGATTTGAAATAAAATTGAACATCCAAAGTGGAAATGCAGAAATGCTGAGAGAGATAATTCAAAAATGTATCTGTAATTTTTAAGGATTTTAAACCTTTTAGGTTTTTATATATTAGGTTTTACAATCATCGAAAGACTGCAAGGCATTTTTGACTGACTGTGGACTCCCATACCATAAACTATTTCTAACAAAAATTATACCCGTTACACATCATTAATATATCAAAACATTTATGATGATCTATGATTGTTAGGTTTGCTTTTTGTACAATTGGGAAAAAGTGGGTTGTTTGGCTCTGGTAAATATCCCACCGGACGTTAACTTGAGAATTTAATTTTTTTCTACTCCTTTAAATTTTTGGATCATTAGGTCATTTGCATCTTCAACATGTTTCAGGCAAGCATATCAACCACATTTAAAACATGTAAGCATCAATTAGAAATCGGTTTCTTATTAAATTCCTCCAAACCAAAATGGGTTGTACTAGTGGAATTTCCCAAACATGGATAACAAAACTTTGGTGTTCACTTTTATTGCGTGAAATAATTTTTTTCACTTATCTTTTGTTGTGATCTATTTGCCTTATCTTTTTCTTTACGAGAAAAATGAAAGAGTGAAAACTCATGTTTGGATTTGAAAAAAAATTGAACATCCAAAATGGAAATGCATAAATACTGAGAGAGATAATTTCAAAAAGTATATGGGAATTTTAAGGATTGTAAACGCTTTTAGTTTTTTATATATTAGGTTTTGCAATCATGGTAGGGGTGTGAGTGTGTGAGGGGGGGTATCTGTTCTTACATTTGTAACTGAGTGTTGTCTCCCAAACCATAAGTCATTTCCAACCAAAATTATTGCAGTTACACATCATTAATCGATCAAAACATTTACGATGATCTATGATTGTTAGGTCCGCTTTTTGTAAAATAAGCAAAAAGTAGGTTGTTTGGCTCAGGTAAATATCCCACCGCACGTTAACTAGAGAATTTAATTTTTTCTACTCCTTGAAATTTTTGGATCATTAGGTCATTTGCATCTTCAACGTTTTTAAGGAATGCATGTCCACCACATTTAAAACATGTTAAGATCAATTAGAAATCTCTTTCTTTTAATATTCCACAAGCCATTATGGGTAGTACTAGTGGAATTTCCAAACATGGATAACAAAACGTTGGTGTTTATTTTTTGGGCGTGAAATAATTTTCTTCACTTATATTTATTATAGTTTTAAATTTTTTGCATACATAAACTACAAAATTTTAATTTTTTTTTATCTATTGGCCCTATCTTTTTGTTTACGAGTAAAATGGGAGAGTGAAAACTCAAGTTTGGATTTGAAAAAAAATTGAACATCCAAAATGGGAATGCCCAAATGCTGAGAGAGATAATTCTAAAAAGTATCTTTGGTTTTTATGGATTTTAAACTCTTTTAGTTTTTTATATATTAGGTTTTGCATTCATCGGAAGAGGGGGGGGGAGGACCGTGGCATTTTTAACTGAGTGTTGACTCCCAAACTATAAGTCATATCTAAGAAAAATTATAGCCATTACTCATCATTAATCGATCAAAACATTTACTATGATCTATGATTGTTAGGACCGCTTTTAGTAAAATAGGCAAAAAGTGGGTTTTTTGGCTCTGGTTAATATCCCACCTCACGTTACCTTGAGAATTTAATTTTTTCCACTCCTTGAAATTTTTGGATCATTAGGTCATTTGCATCTTTAACATTTTTCTGGCATGCATATCCACCACATTTAAAACATGTAAGGATCAATTAGAAGTCTCATTCTTATTAAATTCCACCAAGCCTTTTGCGGTTGTACTAGTGGAAATTCCCAAACCTGGATAAGAAAACTTTGGTGTTTATTTTTAGTGCGTGAAATAATTTTCTTCACCTACATTTATTATAGTTTTCAACTTTTTGCATACATAAACTCTAAAATTTTCATCTTGTTGTGATCAATTTGCCTTATCTTTTTGTTTACGAGAAAAATGGGAGAGTGAAAACTCAAGTTTGGTTTTGAAATAAAATTGAACATCAAAAATCGAAAATGCACAAATGCTGAGAGAAATAATTTCAAAAAGTATCTGTGATTTTTAAGGATTGTAAACTTTTTTAGTTTTTTATATATAAGGTTTTGCTATCATCGGAAGAGGGGGGGGGGGGGGGGGGGGGGGGGGTGAGGTGGTGAGGTATTCTTAACGGAGTGTTGACTCCCAAACCATAAGTCATTTCTAACAAAAAAAATATAGTTGTTAGATATCATTAATCAATCAAAACATTTATGAAGATCTATGATTGTTAGGTACGCATTTTTGTAAAATAGCCAAAAAGTGGGTTAACTTGAGTATTTAATTTTTTCTACTCATTGAAATTTTTAGATCATTACGTCCTTTGCTTCCTCAACATGTTTCAGGCACGCATATCCACCACATTTAAAACATGTAAGGATTAATTAGAAATCTATTTCTTATTAAATTCCACCAAGCCTAAATGGGTTGTACTAGTGGAATTTCCCAAATATGGATAAAAAAACTTTGGTCTTCATTTTTAGTGCATGAAATAATTTTCTTCCCTAACATTTATTATAGTTTTCAATTTTTTTCTTACATAAACTATAAAATTTTCATTTTTTTGTGATCTACTGGCCTTATCTTTTTGTTTACGAGAAAAATGAAAGAGTGAAAACTCCTGTTTGGATTTGAAAAAAAATTGAACATCCAAAATGGAAAAGCCCAAATGTTGAGAGAGATAATTCCAAAAAGTATCTCTGATTTTTAAGGATTGTAAACTCTTTTAGTTTTTTATATAGTAGGTTTAGCAATCATTCGAAGAGGAGGGAGAGATGGGTAGAGGGGGGGGGGGGGGGGGGGGGGGGGGGGGGGGTTGGAAGTGGAGGTGGGGTGGAGCGGCCTTGTTAACTGACTATTGACTCCAAAACCATAAGTCATTTCCAACAAAAATTATAGCCGTTACACATCATTAATCGATCAAAAAATTTACAATGATTTATGATTGTCATGTCCGCTTTTTGTAAAATAGGCAAAAAGTAGGTTGTTTGGCTCAGGTAAATATCCCACCGCACGTTAACTTGAGAATTTAATTTTTTCTACTGCTTGAAATTTTGGATCATTAGGTCATTTGCATCTTCAAAGTGTTTTAGGGATGCATATCCACCACATTTAAAACATTTTAGGATCAATTATAAATCTCTTTCTTATAATATTCCACCAAGCCATTAGGGGTTGTACTAGTGGAATATCTCAAACATGGATAACAAAACTTTGGTGTTCATTTTTTGTGCGTGAAATAATTTTCTTCACTTATATTTATTATAGTTTCTAATTTTTTGCATACACAAACTGTAAAATTTTCATTTTGTTTTGATCTATTTGCCTTTCTTTTTCTTTACGAGAAAAATGAGAGAGTGAAAAATCAAGATTGGATTTGAAAAAAAAGTTGAACCTCCAAAATGGAAATGCCAAAATGCCGAGAGAGATAACTCCAAAAAGTATCTTTGATTTTTAAGGATTTTAAACTTCTTTAGTTTTTTATATATTATGTTTTGCAATCATCGAAAGAGGGGGGCCGGGGCTTTTTTAACTAAGTGTTAACTCCCAAACCATAAGTCATTTCTAATAAAAATTATAGCCATTACACGTCATTAACCGATCAAAGCATTTATGATAATCTATGACTGTTAGGTCTGCTTTTTGTAAAATAGGCAAAAAGTGGGTTGTTTGGCTCTGGTTAATATTCCACCGGATGTTAACTTGAGAATTTAATTTTATCCACTCCTTCAATTTTTTGGATTATTAAGTCATTTTCATCTTCATCATGTTTTAGAAATGCATATCCACCACATTTAAAACATTTTAGGATCAATTAGAAATCTTTTTGTTATAATATTCCACCAAGCCATTTGGGGTTGTACTAGTGGAATTTCACAAACATGGATGGCAAAACATTGGTGTTTATTTTTAGTGCGTGAAAGAATTTTATTCACTTACATTTATTATAGTTTTCAATTTTTTGGAAGCAAAAACTTTAAAATTTTCATTTTTTTTAATATATTTGCCTTATCTTTTTGTGTACGAGAAAAATGGGAGAGTGAAAACTCAAATTTGGATTTGAAAAAAAATTAAAAATCCAAAATGGAGATGCACAAATGATCAGAGAGATAATTAAAAAAAGTATCTGTTATTTTTAAGGATTTTAAAGTCTTTTAGTTTCTTATTTATTAGATTTGTCAATCATCGGAAGAGGGGGGGGGGGGGGGGCGAGGCATTTTTAAATGAGTGTTGACTCCCAAACCATAAGTCATTTCTAATACAAAATATAGCCGTTAGACATCATTAATCGATCAAAACATTTTGGATGACCTATGATTGTAAGGTACGTGTCTTGTAAAATAGCCAAAAAGTTGGTTGTTTGGCTCTCGTAATTATCCCACTGCACACTAACTTGAGAATTTAATTTTTTCTACTCCTTTAAATTTTCGTATCATTAGATCATTTGCATCTTCAACATATTTCAGGCATGCATATCTACCACATTTAAAACATGTTATGATCAATTAGAAATCTCTTTCTTGTAAAATTCCACCAAGCCATTAGGTGTTGTACTAGTGGAATTTCCCAAACATTGATAAAAAAAACTATGGTGTTCAGTTTTAGTGCGTGAAATATTTTTCTTCACTTAAATTTATTATATTTTTCAATTTTTTGCATACATTAACTCTAAAATATTCATTTTGTATTGATCTATTTGCCTTATATTTTTGTTTACAAGAAAAATGGGAGAGTGAAAACTCAAGTTTAGATTTGAAACAAAATTTGAGAATCCAAAATGGAGATGCACAAATGCTGAGAGAGATAATTCCAAAAAGTATATGAGATTTTTAAAGATTTTAAAGCCTTTTAGTTTTTATATATTAGGTTTTGCAATAATCGGAAGAGGGGCGAGGCATTTTTAACTGAGTGTTGACTCCCAAACCATAAGTCATTTCTAAAAAAATTATAGCCATTACACATCATTAGTCGATTAAAATATTTACGCTGATCTATGATTTTTAGGTCCGCTTTTTGTAAAATAGGCAAAAAGTAGGTTGTTTGGCTTTGGTAAATATCACACCGCACGTTAACTTGAGAATTTAATTTTTTCTACTCCTTGAAATTTTTGGATCATTAGGTCATTTGCATCTTCAATATATTTTAGGAATTCATATCGACCACATTTAAAATATGTTAGGATCAATTAGAAATCTCTTTCTTATAATATTCCACCATGCCATTGTGGGTTGTACAAGTAGAATTTCTCAAAGATGGATAACAAAACTTTGGTGGTCATTTCTTGTGTGTGAAATAATTTTCTTGTCTTATAGTTATTATAGTTTTCAATTTATTTTCAAACTTAAACTATAAAATTTTCATTTTGTTTTGGTCTATTTGCCATATCTTTTTGTTTACGAGGAAAATGAGAGTGAAATCGGAAGTTTGAATTTGAAAAAAAATTAAAAATCCAAAATGGAATAGCACAAATGCTGAGAGAAATAATTCCAAAAATTATCTGTGATTTTTAATGATTTTAAACTCTTTTTGTTTTTTATATATTTTGTTTTGCATTCATCGAAAGAGAGGGGGGTGAGGCATTTTTAACTGAGTGTTGACTCCCAAACCATAAGTCATTTCTAACCAAAAAAATTGTCGTTAGACATCATTAATTGATCAAAACATTTATGATGATCCATGATTGTTTGGTACACTTTTTTGTAAAATAGCCAAAAAGTGGAATTGTTTGGCTCTGGTAAATATCCCACCGCACGTTAACTTGAGAACTTAATTTTTTCTACTCCTTGAAATTTTTGGATCATTATATCATTTGCATCTTCAACAGGTTTCAGGCATGCATATCCACCACATTTAAAACATGTTAGGATCAATTAGAAATCTCTTGCTTAAAAATTTCCACCAAGTCATTAGGGGATGTACTAGTGCAATTTCCCAAACATGGATAACAAAACTTTGGTGTTCATTTTTAGTGTGTGAAATAATTTTCTTCACTTAAATTTATTATAGTTTTCAATTTTTTGCATACTTAAACTCTTAAATTTTCATTTTGTTGTGATCTATTTGCCTTATATTTTTGTTTATGAGAAAAATGGGAGAGTGAAAACTCAAGTTTAGATTTGAAAAAAATTTGAACATCCAAAATGGAAATGCCCAAATGCTGAGAGAGAAAATTCCAAAATGTGTCTGTGATTTTTAAGGATTTTAAACTCTTTTATTTTTTTATATATTAGATTTTGCAAACATCGAAAAAGGGGGGCTTAAGCATTTTTAACTGAGTGTTGACTCCCAAACCATAAGTCATTTATAACAAAAATTGTTGTCTTCACACATCATTAATCGATCAAAACATTTATGTTGATCCATGATTGTTTGGTCTATTTTTTGTAAAATAGACAAAAAGTGGGTTGTTTGGCTCTGTTAAGTATCCCATCGCACAATAACTTAAGAATTTAATTTTTTCCACTCGAAATTTTTGGATCATTAGGTCATTTGCATCTTTAACACGTTTCAGACATGCATATCCACCAAATTTAAAACATGTTAGGATCAATTAAAAACTCTTTCTTATTAAATTCCACCATGCCTTTAGGGGTTCTACTAGTGGAATTTCCAAACATGGATAACAAAACTTTGGTGTTCATTTTAAGTGCGTGAAATAATTTTCTTCACTTAAATTTATTATACTTTTCAATTTTTTGCATACATAAACTCTAAAATTTTCATTTTGTTGTGATCAATTTGCCTTTTCTTTTGGTTTACGAGAAAAATGGGAGAGTGAAAATTGAAGTTTGGTTTTGAAATTAAATTTGAACATCCAAAATGGAAATGTAGAAATGCTGAGAGAGATAATTCTAAAAAGTATTTGTAATTCTTTAGGATAGTAAACCTTTTAGTTTCTTATACATTAGGTTTTGCAATCATCGGGAGAGGAGGGCGAGACACTTTTAACTAAGTGTTGACTCCCAAACCATAAGCCATTTCTAAAAAAAATTATAACCGTTACACATCATTAATCTATATAAACATTTATGATGATCTCTGATTGTTTAGGCAAAAAGTGGCTTGTTTAGCTCAGGTAAATATCCCTCCGCATATTAACTTGAGAATTTAATTTTTTCTTCTCCTTAAAATTTTTGGATCATTAGGTCATTTGCATCTTCAACATGTTTCAGGAAGCATCTCCACCACATTCAAAACATGTTAGGATCATTTAGAAATTTCTTTCTTATAAAATTCCACCAAGACAATAGGGATTGTACTCATGGAATTTCCCAAACATGGATAACAAAACTTTGGTGTTCATTTGTAGTGTGTGAAATAATTTCCTTCACTTGCATTTATTATACTTTTCAATTTTTTGCATACATAAACTCTAAAATTTTCATTTTATTGTGATCTATTTGCCATATATTTTTGTTTTCGACAAAAATGGGAGAGTGAACACTCAAGTTTGGATTTGAAAAAAAATTGAATATCCAAAATGAAAATGCAAAAATACTGAGAGAGATAATTCCAAGAAGTATCTGTGTTTTTTAAGGTTTTAAAACTCTTTCACTTTTTATAGATTAGGTTTTGTAATAATCGAAAGAGGGGTGAGGGATTTTTAACTGACTGTTGACTCCCAAACTATAAGTCATTTCTAAAAAATATAATAGCCGTTACACATCATTAATCGATAAAAAAATTTATGATGATTTATGATTGTTAGGTCCGCTTTTTGTAAAATTGGCAAAAAGTAGGTTGTTTGGCTCTCGTAAATATCCCACAGAACGTTAACTTGACAATTTAATTTTTTCAACTCGAAATTTTTGGATCATTAGGTCATTTGCATCTTCAACGTGTTTTAGGAATGCATATCAACCACATTTAAAACATGATAGGATTAAAAAAATGGTTGGTGCTCATTTTTTGTGCGTGAAATAATTTTGGTGCTCATTTTTTGTGCGTGAAATAATTTTTTTCAGTTATATTTATTATGGTTTTCAATTTTTTTATACATAAACAATAAAATTTTGATTTTGTTTTGATCTATTTGCCTTATCTTTTTGTTTATGAGAAAAATGGGAGAGAGAAAACTCAAGTTTGGATTTGAAAAATAATTTAAAATCCAAATGGAAATGCAAAAATTCTGAAAGAAATAATTCCAATCATCAGAAGAGGGGGGGCGAGGCATTTTTAACTGAGTATTAACTCCCAAACCATACGTCATTTCTATAAAAAATACAGCCGTTAGACATCATTAATCGATCAAAATATTTATGATGATCTATGATTGTTAGGTACGCTTTTTGTAAAATAGCCAAAAAGTGGGTTGTTATGCTCTAGTAAGTATCCCTCCGCACGTTAAGTTGAGAATTTAATTTTTTCTACTCATGAAATTTTTGGATCATTAGATCATTTGCATCTTCTACATGTTTCAGACATGCATATCCACCACATTTAAAACAAGTTAGAATCAATTAGAAATCTCTTTCTTATAAAATTCCACCAAGCCATTAGGGGTTGTACTAGTGGAATTTCCCAAAAATTGATAACAAAACTTTGGTGTTCAGTTTTAGAGCGGGAAATAATTTTCTTCACTTACATTAATTATAGTTTTATATTTTTTGCATACATAAACTCTAAAATTTTCATTTTTTTGTGATCTATTTGCCTTTTATTTTTGTTTACAAGAAAAAGGGGAGAGTGAAAACTCAAGATTGGATTTGAACAAAAATTGAAAATCCAAAATGGAAATGCACGAATGCTGAGAGAAATAATTCAAAAAAGTATCTGTGATTTTTAAGGATTTTAAACTCTTTTAGTTTTTTATATATTAGGTTTTCCAATCATCGGAAGAGGGGGGCGAGGCATTTTTAACTGAGTGTTGACTCCCAAACCATAAGTCATTTATAACAAAAAATATAGCCGTAAGACATTATTAATCGATCAAAATGTTTATGATGATCTATGATTGTTAGGTAGCTTTTTGTAAAATAGCGAAAAAGTAGGTTTTTTGGCTCTGGTAAATATCCCTCCACACGTTAACTTGAGAATTTAATTTTTTTTACTCCTTGAAATTTTTGGATCATTAGATCATTTGCATCTTAAACATCTTTCAAGCATGCATATCCACCACATTTGAAACATGTTAAGATCAATTAGAAATATCTTTCTTATAAAATTTCACCATTTTATTAGGGGATGTACTAGTGGAATTTCCCAAACATCAACAATGAAACTTTGATGTTCATTTTTAGTGCGTGAAATAATTTTCTTTACTTACATTTATTATATTTTTGATTTTTTGCATTCATAAATCTAAAATTTTCATTTTGTTGTGATCTATTTTCCTTATATGTTTGTTAACGAGAAAAATGGGAGAGTCAAAACTCAAGTTTGGATTTGAAAACAAATGGAATATCTAAAAAGGAAATGCCCAAATGTTGAGAGAGATAATTCCAAAAAGTATTTGTGATTTTTAAGGATTTTAAATTCTTTATGTTTTTTATATATTAGGTTTTGCAATCATTGGAAGAGGGGGGCCGAGGCTTTTTTAATTGTGTGTCGACTCTAAAACCATTAGTCATTTCTTAAAAAAATTATAGATGTCACACATCATTAATCAATCAAAACATTTACGATAATCCATGATTGTAAGGTCCGCTTTTTGTAAAATAGGCAAAAATGGGGTTGTTTGGCTCTAGTAAATATCTCACCACATGTTAACTTGAGAATTTAATTTTTTTCTACTCCTTGAAATTTTTGGAGAATTAGGTCATTTGCATCCTCAACATGTTTCTGGCATGCATATCCACCACAATTAAGACATGTTAGGATCAATTAGAAATCTCTTTCTTATAAAATTCCACCAAGCCATTAGGAGTTGTACTAGTGGAATTTCCCCAACATTGATAACAAAGCTTTGGTGTTCAATTTTAGTGCATGAAATAATTTTCTTTACTTATATTTATTATAGTTTTCAATTTTTTACATACATAAACTCTAAAATTTTCATTTTGTTGTAATCTATTTGTGGGAGAGTGAAAACACAAGTTTGGATTTGAAAAAAAATTGAATATCCAAAATGGAAATGCACAAATGCTGAGACTCCCAAATCGGAAGAGGGGCAAGGAATTTTTAACTGACTGTTGACTCCCAAATCATATATCATTTCCACCAAAATATATAGCCGTTACACTTCATTAATCGATCAAAAAATTTAGTATGATCAATGATTGTTACGTCCACTTTTTGTAAAATAGGCAAAAAGTAGGTTGTTTGACTCTCGTAAATATCCCACAAAAAGTTAACTTGAGAATTTAATTTGTTCTACTCGAAATTTTTGGATCAATAGGTCATTTTCATCTTCAACGTGTTTTAGGAATGCATATCCACCACATTTAAAACATGATAGGATCAATTAGAAATCTCTTTCTTATAATATTCCACCAAGCCATTAGGGGTTGTACTAGTGGAATTACCCGAACATGGATAACAAAACTTTGGTGTTCATTTTTTGTGCGTGAAATAATTTTCTTCACTTATATTTATTATATTTTTGAATTTTTTTCATACATCAAAAATAAAATTTTCATTTTGTTTTGATCTATTTACCTATCTTTTTGTTTATGAGAAAAATGGGAGAGTGAAAACTGAAGTTTGGATTTGAAAAATAATTGAAAATCCAAAATGGAAATGCACAAATTCTGAGATAAATAATTCCAAAAAGTATCAGTGGTTTTTAAGGATAGAAAACTCTTTTATTTTTTTATAATTTAGGTTGTGCAATCATCGGAAGAGGGGGGACGAGGGATTTTTAACTGAGTGTTCACTCCCAAACCATACGAAATTTCTAAAAAAAATATAGCCATTAGACATCATTAATCGATCAAAATATTTATGATGATCTATGATTGTTAGGTACGCTTTTTGTAAAATAGCCAAAAAATGGGTTCTTTGGCTCTGGTAAATATCCCTCCGCACGATAACTTGAGAATATAATATTTCCTACTCTTTGAAATTTTAGGATCATTAGATCATTTGCATCTTCAACATCTTTCAGGCATGCATATCCACCACATTTAAAGCCTGTTAGGATCAATTAGAAATCTCTTTCTGATAAAATTCGACCACGCCATTACGGGATGTACAAGTGGAATTTCCCAAACATCAAAAACTAAACTTTGATGTTCATTTTTAGTGCGTGAAATAATTTTCTTCATTGTCATTTATTATATTTTCCATTTTTTGCATACATAAACTGTAAAATTTTCATTTTGTTGTGATCTATTTGCCTTATATTTTTGTTTACGAGAAAACTCAACTTTGGATTTGAAAACAAATTGAACATCCAAAATGGAAATGCCCAAATGCTGAGAGAGTTAATTCCGAAAAGTATCTCTAATTTTTAAGGATTTTAAGCTCTTTTTGTTTTTTATATATTAGGTTTTGCAATCATTGGAAGAGTGTCGACTCCCAAACGATAAGTCATTTCATAAAAAAATTATAGATGTCTCACATCATTAATCAATCAAAACATTTACGATGATCTATGATTGTTAGGTCCACTTTTTGTAAAATAGGCAAAAAGGGGGTTGTTTGGCTCCGGTAAATATCCCACCGCACGTTACCTTGAGAATTTAATTTTTTTCCACTCCTTGAAATTTCTGGAGAATTAGGTCATTTTCATGTTCAACATGTTTCAGGCATGCATATCCACCACATTTAATGCTTGTTAGGATCAATTAGAAATCTCTTTCTTATAAAATTCCACCAAGACATTAGGGGTTGTACTAGTGGAATTTCCCTAACATTGATAACAAAACTTTGGTGTTCTGTTTTAGTCCGTGAAATAATTTTCTTCACTTAAATTTATTATAGTTTTCAATTTTTTGCATATATAAACTCTAAAATTTTTATTTTGTTCTGATCTATTTGCCTTAAATTTTTATTTACGACAAAAATGGGTGAGTGAAAACTCAAGTTCGGATTTGAAAAACAGTTGAATATCCAAAATAGAAATGCAAAAATTTTGAGAGAGATAATTCCAAAAAGTATCTGTGTTTTTTAAGGATTTTAAACTCTTTTAGATTTTATAGATTAGGTTTTACAATAATCGGAAGAGGGGCGAGGCATTTTTAACTTACTGTTGACTCCCAAACCATAAGTCATTTCCACCAAAAATTACAGTCATTACACATCATTAATCGATCAAAAAATTTATGATGATCAATGATTGTTAGGTCCGCTTTTTGTAAAATAGGCAAAAAGTAGGTTTTTGACTCTCGTAAATATCCCACTGAACGTTAACTTGAGAATTTAATTTGTTCTACTCAAAATTTTTGGATCATTAGGTCATTTGCATCTTCAACATGTTTTAGGAATGCATATCCACCACATTTAAAACATGAAGGATCAATTAGAAATATCTTTCTTATAATATTCCACCAAGCCATTAGGGGTTGTACTAGTGGAATTTCTCAAACAATGATAACAAAACTTTGGTGTTCATTTTTTGTGCATGAAATAATTTTCTTCAAAAATATAGCCATTAGACATCATTAATCGATCAAAATATTTATGATGATCTATGATTTTTAGGTACGCTTTTTGTAAAATAGCCAAAAAATGGGTTGTTTGGCTTAGGTAAATATCCCTCCGCACGTTAAGTTGAGAATTTAATTTTCTCTACTCGAAATTTTTGGATCATTAGATCATTTGCATCTTCTACATGTTTCAGGCATGCATATCCACCACATTTAAAACATGTTAGGATAAATTAGAAATCTCTTTCTTATAAAATTCCACCAAGCCATTAGGGGTTGTACTAGTGGAATTTCCCAAAAATTGATAACAAAACTTTGGTGTTCAGTTTTAGAGCGTGAAATAATTTCTTCACTTGTATTAATTATAGTTTTCAATTTTTGGCGTACATAAACTCTAAAATTTTTATTTTGTTATGATATATTTGCCTTATATTTTTGTTTACGAGAAAAATGGGAGAGTGAAAACTCAAGATTGGATTTGAAAAAAAATTGAAAATCCAAAATGGAAATGCACAAATGCTGAGAGAAATAATTCCAAAAAGTATCTTGTGATTTTTAAGGATTTTAAACACTTTTTGTTTTTTATGTATTAGGTTTTCCAATCATCGGAAGAGGGGGTGAGGAATTTTTAACTGAATGTTGACTCCCTAACCATAAGTCATATCTTATAAAAAATATAGCCGTTAGACATCATTAATCAATCAAAATATTTATGATGATCTATGATTGTTAGGTACGCTTTTTGTAACATTGCCAAAAGTGGGTTGTTTGGCTCTACAAAATATCCCTCCGCACGTTAACTAGAGAATTTAATTTTTTCTACTCTTTGAAATTTTAGGATCATAAAATAATTTGCATCTTCAACATGTTTCAGGCATACATATCCACCACATTTAAAACATGTTAGGATCAATTAGAAATCTCTTTCTTATAACATTCCACCACACCATTAGGGGTTGTTCTAGTCGAATTTTCCAAACATGGATAACAAAATTTTGGTGTTCATTTTTAGTGAGTGAAATAATTTTTTTCACTTACATTTATTATAGTTTTTATTTTTTTTCATACATAAACTCTTAAATTTTCATTTTGTTGTGTTCTATTTGCCTTTTCTTTTTGTTTACGAGAAAAAAGGCAGAGTGAAAACTCAAGTTAGGATTTGAAAAAAAATTGAAAATAAAAAATGGAAATACACAAATGCTGAGAGAGATAATTCCAAAAAGCTTATGTGATTTTTAATTATTTTTAACTCTTTTTGTTTTTTATATATTAGGTTTATCAATCATCGAAAGAGGGATGAGGTATTTTTAACTGAGAGTTGACTCCCAAACCATAAGTCATTTCTAACAAAAATTATAGCCGTTACACATCATTAATCGATCAAAACATTTACGATGAGCTATGATTTTTAGGTCCTTTTTTGTAAAATAGGCTACATAAACTCTAAAATTTTCATTTTTCTGTGATCTATTTGCTTTATCTTTTTGTTTACGAGAAAAATGGGACCATGAAAACTCAAGTTTGGATTTGAAAAAAAATTGAACATCAATAATGGAAATGCACAAATGCTGAGAGAGATAATTCCAGAATGTATCTGTGAATTTTATGGATTTAAAACTCTTTTAGTTTTTTATATATTAGGTTTTGTAATCATCGGAAGAGGGGGCAGGGGGAGGCATTTTTAACTGAGTGTTGATTCCCAAACCAAAATTCATTTCTAACAAATATTACACCATTTACACATCATTAATCGATAAAAACATTTACGATGATCAATGATTTTTAGGTCTGCTTTTTTAAAAATAGTAAAAAAGTGGGTGTTTTGGCTCTTGTAAATATCCCACCGAACATTAACTTGAGATTTTAATTTTTTCTTCTGCTGTAAATTTTTGGATCATTAGGTCATTTTCTTCCTCAACATGTTTCAGGCATGCATATCCACCACATTTAAAACATTTTAGGGTCAATTAGAAATCTCTTTCTAATAAAATTCAACAAAGCCAATAGGGGTTCTACTAGTGGAATTTTCCAAACATGAATAACAAAACTTTGTTGTTCAATTTTAGTGCATGAAATAATTTTCTTTATTTACATTTATTATAGTTTTCAATTTTTTGCATACATAAACTCTAAAATTTTCATTTTGTTGTAATCTATTTGCCTTTTCTTTTTGTTTTCGAGAAAAATGGGATAGTGAAAACTCAAGTTTGTATTAGATAAAAAATTGAACATCCAAAAGGGAAATGCACCAATGCTAAGAGTGATAATTCCAAAAAGTTTAAGTGATTTTTAAGAATTGTAAAATCTTTTAGTTTTTTATATATTAGGTTTTGCAATCATCAGAAGAGTGGAGCGAGGCATTTTTAACTGAGTGTTGATTCCTAAACCAAAAATTATAGCCATTACACATGATTAATCGATCAAAACATTTATGATGATCCATGATTGTTAGGTCCGCTTTTTGTAAAATAGGGAAAAAGTGGGGTTGTTTGGCTCTGGTAAATCTCCCACCGCACGTTAACTTGGCAATATAATTTTTTCCACTCCTTGAAATTTTTGGATCATTCGGTCATTTGCATGTTCAACATGTTTTAGGCATGCATATCCACAACATTTAAAACATGTTAAGGTCAATTAGAAATCTCTTTCTTATAAAATTCCACATAGCCATTAGGGGTTGTACTAGTGGAATTTCCCAAACATGGATTACAAAACTTTGGTGTTCATTTTTAGTGCGTGAAATAATTTTCTTCTCTTACGTTTATTATAGTTTGCAATTTTTTGCAAACATAAACTCTAAAATTTTCATTTTGTTTTGATCTATTTGCCTTATCTTTTTGTTTACGAGAAAAATGGGAGAGTGAAACTCAAGTTTGGATTTGAAATAAAAAACAACATCCAAAATGGAAAAGCAGAAATGCTGAGAGAGATAGTTCAAAAAAGTATCTGTGATTTTTAAAGATTCCAAACTCTTTTAATTTTGTATATATTAGGTTGTGCAATCATCGGAAAAGCGGGGGGAGGGGGGGGGGGTGTTTCTTTTTTCACTGTGTGTTGACTCCCAAACCGTAAGTCATTTCTAACATAAATTATAGCCATTACAATCAATAATCGAACAAAACATTTACGGTGATATATGATTGTTAAGTCCACTTCTTGTAAAATAGGCTAACAGTCGATTGTTTGGCTCTGGTAATTATCCCATCACACGTTCACTTGAGAATTTAATTTTTTCTACTCCTTGAAATTTTTGGATCATTAGGTCATTGGCATCTTCAACATGTTTCAGTCATGTTCAACATGTTTCAGTCATGCATATCCACCACATTTAAAACTTGTTAGGATCAATTAGAAATCTCTGTCTTATTAAATTCCACCAAGCTATTAGGGGTTGTACTAGTGGAATTTCCCAAACATGGATAACAAAACTTTGGTGTTCTTTTAGTCCGTGAAATAAATTTCTTCACTTAAATTTATTATAGTTTTTAATTTTTTGCATACTTAAACTCTAAAATTTTCATTTTGTTGTGATCTATTTGCCTTATCTTTTTTTTTACAAGAAAAATGGAAGAGTGAAAACTCAAGTTTGGATAGAAAAAAAATTGAATATCCAGAATGGAAATGCACAAATGCTGAGGGAGATAATTCCAAAAAGTATATCATCGGAAGAGGAAGGGGGGGGGAGGGGAGTGGCGAGGCATTTTTAACTGAGTGTTGACTCGCAAACCATAAGTCATTTCTAACAAAAATTATAGTCGTTACACATCATTAATTGATCCAAACATTTACGATGATCAATGATTACAAGGTCCATTTTTTTAAAGTAGGCAAAAAGTGGGTTGTTTGGCACTGGTAAATATCCCACCACATGTTAACTTGACAATTTAATTTTATTTTTCTCCTTGAAGTTTAGGGATCAATAGGTCATTTGCATCATCAACTTGTTTCAGGTTTGCATATCAACCACATTGAAAATGTGTTAGGATCAACTAGAATTCTCAATCTAATAAAATTCTACCAAGCCATTAGGGGTTGTACTAGTGGAATTTCCCAAACATGGATAACAAAACTTTGGTGTTCGTTTTTAGTCCGTGAAATAATTCTCTTCACTTACATGTATTATGATTTCAATTTTTTCATACATAAACTCTAAAATTTTCTTTTTGCAGTGATCTATTTGCCTTATTTTTTGTTTTCAAGAAAAATGGGAGAGTGAATACTCAAGTTTGGATTTGAAAAAAAATTGAACATCCAAATTGCAAATTCTCAAAAGCTAAAAGACATAAGTTCAAATAGTACCTGTGATTTTTAAAGATTGTAAACTCTTTAAGTTTTTTATATATTAGGTTTTGCAATCATCGGAAGAGGGGAGAGGGGGGGGGGGGGGGGGGGTGGAGGCATTTTTGGCTGATTGTTGACTCCCAAACCACAAGTCATTTCTAACAAAAACTATAGCTGTTACGCATCATTAACCGATCAAAAACTATAGCTGTTAAGCATCTATGATTGTTAGGTCTACTTTTTTAAAAAAGGCAAAAAGTGAGTTGTTTAGCTGTGGTAAATATCCAACTACACGTTAACATGCGAATTTAATTTTTTCTTCAAGTTGAATTTGGATCATTTGTTCATTTGTATCTTCAACACATTTCTTGGAAGCATATCAACAACATTTAAAACATGTTAGGGTCAATTAGAAATCTCTTTCTTATAAAATTCCACCAAGCCATTAGGAGTTGTACTAGTGAAATTTCCCAAACATCGATAACAAAACTTTGGTGTTCATTTTTAGAGCTTGAAATAATTTTCTACACTTACATTTATTGTAGTTTTCAATTTTTTGCATACATAAACTCTAAAATTTTCTTTTTGTTGTCATCTATTTCCCTTATAATTTGTTTACGAGAAAAATGGGAGAGTGAAAACTCAAGTATGGATATGAAAAAAAAATTAACATCCAAAAAGGAAATGCCCAAATGCTCAGACAAATAATTCCAAAAAGTATCTTTGATTTTTAAGGATTTTAAACTCTTTTATTTTTTTTATATATTAGGTTTTGCAATCATCGGAAGAGGGGGGGGCGATGCATTTTTACCTTAGTGATGACTCCCGAACCATAAGTCATTTCTAACAAAAAATATAGCCATTAGACATTATTAATCGATCCAAAAAATTACGATGATCATTGATTTTTAACTCCACCGTTTTTAAAATAGCCAAAAAGTGGGATGTTTGGCTCTGGTAAATACCCCACCGCATGTTAACTTGAGAATTTAATTTTTTCCGCTCCTTTAAATTTTTGGATCATTTGGTCATTTGCATCTTCAACATGTTTAATCCATGCATATCCACCAGAATTAAAACATGTTAGTATCATTTAGAAATCTCTTCCATATAAAATTCCACCAAGCCACTAGGGGTTGTACAAGTGGGATTTACCAAACATGGATAACAAACCTTTTGTGTTCATTTTTAGTCTGTGAAATAATTTTCTTCATTTAAATTTATTATATTTTTCAATTTTTTGCATACATAAACTCTAAAATTTTTATTTTGTTGTGATCTATTTGCCTTATCTTTTTGTTTATGAGAAAAATGAGAGAGTGAAAACTCAAGTTTGGATTTGGAAAAAAATTGAACATCCATAATGGAAATGCCCAAATGTTGAGAGAGATAATTCCAAAAAAGTATCTGAGATTTTTAAGGATTCTAAACTCTCTTATTTTTTTATAATTATGTTTTGTAATCACTAGAAGAGGAGAAGGGGGGGGGGGAACGCGTTTTTTTCTGAGTGTTGACTCCAAAACCTTAAGTCATTTGTACCAAAAAATTTAGCCGTTACACATCATTAATCGATCAAAACATTTACTATGATCTATGATTGTTAGGTCTATTTTTTTGTAAAATAGGCAAAAACTGGGTTGCTTGGCTCTAGTAAATATCACACCGCACGTTTACTTGAGAATTTAATTTTTTCTACTCAAAATTTTTGGAGCATTAGGTCATTTACAACTTCAACATGTTTTAGGAATGCTTATCCACGTCATTTAAAACATTTTAGGATCAATTGGAAATCTCTTTCTTATAATATTTCACCAAGCCATTGCGTGTTGAAAGTGGAATTTCCCAAACATGGATAACAAAACTTTGATGTTCATTTTTAGTGCGTGAAATAATTTTCTTCACTTACATTTATTATAGTTTTCAATTTTTTACTTACATAAACTATAAAATTTTCATTTTGTTTTGATCTATTTGCCATATCTTTTTATTTACGAGAAAAATGGGAGAGAGATAATTCCAAAAAGTATCTATGATTTTTAAGGATTGTAAACTTTTTTAGTTTTTTATATATTAGGTTTTGCAATCATCAGAAGAGGGGGGCAAGGAATTTTGAACTGAGTGTTGACCCCCAAACCATAAGTCATTTCTAACAAAAAATATAGCCGTTACACAACATTAATTGAACATAACATTTACGAAGATTTTTTATTGTTAGGTCCGCTTTTTGTAAATATGGCAAAAAGTGGGTTGTTTGGCTCTGGTAAATATACCTCCGCACTTTAACTTGAGAATTTAATTTTTTATTCACATTGAAATTTTTGGATCATTAGGTCATTTGCATCCTCAACATGTTTCAGGCATGCATATCCACCACATTTAAAACATGTTAGGATCAATTAGAAATCTATTTCTTATTAAATTCAGCCAAGCAATTTGGGTTTGTACTAATAGAATTTCCCAAACATGGATAACAAAACTTTGGTGTTTATTTTTAGTGCGTGAAATAATTTTCTTAACTTACATTTATTATAGTTCTCAATTTTTTGCATACATAAACTGTAAAAGTTTCATTTTGTTGTGATCAATTTGCCTTATATTTTTGTTTACAAGAAAAATGGGAGAGCAAAAAATCACATTTGCATTTTAAAAAAAAATCTAACAACCAAAATGGAAATGCAAAAATGCTAAGAGAGATAAATCCAAAAAGTGTCTATGATTTTTAAGCATTGTAAACTCTTTTATTTTTTTATATATTAGGTTTTGCAATCATCGGAAGACGGGGTGCGAAGCATTTTTATCTGAGTGTTGAGTCCCAAATCATAAGCCATTTCTAACAAAAAATATAGCCATTACACATCATTAATTTTTCAAAACATTTACAATGATCTATGATTGTTTGGTATGCTTTTTGTAAAATAGGCAAAAAGTGGGTTGTTTGGCTTTAGTGAATATCCCACCGCACGTTAAGTTGAGAATTAAAATTTTTCTACTCCATGAAATTTTTGGATCATGAGATCATTTACATCTTCATCATGTTTCAGGCATGCATATCCAGCACATTTAAAACATGTTAGGAGCAATTAGAAATCTCTTTCTTATAAAAGTCATTTCTAAAAAAAATTATAGCCGTTACACATCATTAATCGATCAAAACATTTACGATGATCTATGATTGTTAGGTCCAATTTTTGTAAAATAGTCAAAAAGTGGGTTGTCTAGCTCTAGTAAATATCCCACAACACGTTAACTTGAGAACTTAATTTTTTCTACTCCTAGAAATTTTTGGATCTTTAGGTCATGCATATCCACCACTATTAAAACATGTTAGGATCAATTAGAAATCTCTTTCTTATAAAATTCCACAAAGCCATTTGGGGTTGTACTAGTGGAATTTCCCAAACATGGATGACAAAACTTTGGTGTTCCTTTTTATTTCGTGAAATAATTTTCTTTACTTACATTTATTATAATTTTCAATTTTTTGCATATTTACACTCTAAAATTTTCATTTTGTTGTGATCTATTTGCCTTATCTTTTTGTTTACGAGAAAAATGGGAGAGTGAAATCTGAAGTTTGGATTTGAAAAAAAATTGAACATCCAAAATGGAAATGGACAAATGTGGAGAAAGATAATTCCAAAAATATCATGTGATTTTTAATGATTTAAAACTCTTTTTTAATTTTAAATATTAGGTTTATTAGTCATCGAAAGAGGGGCGAGGTATTTTTAACTGAGAGTTGACTCCCGAACCATAAGTTATTTCTAACAAAAATTATAACCATTACACATCATTAATCGATTAAAACATTTACGATGATCTATGATAGTTAGGTCCGCTTTTTGTAAAATAGTCAAAAAGTGGTTTGTTTGGCTTTGGTAAATATCCCATCGCACCTTAACTTGAGAATTTAATTTTTTCTACTCCTTGAAATTTTTGGATCATTAGGTGATTTGCATGTTTCAGGCATGCATATCAACCACAATTAAAACATGTTACGATCATTTAGAAATCTCTTTCTTATAAAATTCCACTAAGCTATTAGGGTTGTACTAGTGGAATATCCCAAACATGGATAACAAAACTTTGGTGTTTATTTTTAGTGCGTGAAATAATTTTCTTCACTTACATTTATGATAGTTTTCAATTTTTTGCATACATAAACTGTAAAATTTTCATTTTGCTTTGATCTATATGCCTAATCTTTTTGTTTACGAGAAAAATGGGAGAGTGAAAACTCACATTTGGATTTGAAAAAAAATTGAACATCCAAAATGGAAATGCACCAATGCAAAAGGAGATAATTCCAAGGAAGTATCTGTGATTTTTAAAGATTGTAAACTCTTTTATTTTTTTGTATATTAGGTTTTACAATCATCGGAAGATTGGTGGTGAGGCATTTTTAACTAAGTGTTGACTCTCAAACCATAAGTCATTTCTAACAAAAATTATAGCCGTTACACGTCATTAATCGATCAAAACATTTAAAATGATCTATGATTGATAGGTCAACTTTTTGTAAAATTGGCAAAAAGTGGGTTTTTTGGCTCTGTTATATATCCCATCGTACGTTTACTTGAGAATTAAATTTTTTCTACTCCTATAAATTTTAGGATCATTAGGTTATTTGCATCTTCAACATGTTTCAAGCATGCATATCCACCACATTTAAAAGTTGTTAGGATCAATTAGAAATCTCTTCCTTATACAATTCCACCAAGCCAATATGGGTTGTACTAGTTGAATTTCCCAAACATGGATAAAAAACTTTGGTGTTAATTTTTAGTGCGTGAAATAATTTTCTTGATTTACATTTATTATAGCTTTCAATTTGTTGCATACATAAACTCTAAAATTTTCATTTTGCTGCGATCTATTTGCTTTATCTTTTTGTTTATGAGAAAAATGAGACCGTGAAAACTCAAGTTTAGATTTGAAAAAAAATTGAATATCAATAATGGAAATGCACAATTGCTGAGAGAGATAATTCCAAAAAGTATCTGTGAATTTTAAGGATTTTAAACTCTTTTAGTTTTTTATAAATTAGGTTTTGCAATCATCGGAAGAGGGGGGGGGGGGGGGGTGGCATTTTTAACTGAGTGTTGATTCCCAAACTATAAGTCATTTCTAACAAAAATTATCGCATTTACACATCATTAATCGATCAAAACATTTACAATGATCTATGATTGTTTGGACCACTTTTTGTAAAATAGGCACAAATTGGGTTGTTTGGCTCTGGTAAATATCCCACCCCACCAACTTGAGAATTTAATTTTTTCTACTCCATGAAATTTTTGGATCATTAGGTCATTTCCATCTTCAACATGTTCCAGGCATGCATATCCACCACATTTAAAACATGTTAGGATCAACTAGAAATCTCTTTCTTATAAAATTCCACCAAGCCATTAGGGGTTGTACTAGTGGTATTTCCCAAACATGGATACCAAAACTTTGGTGTTCATTTTTAGTGCGTGAAATAATTTACTTCACTTACTTGTTTTATTATTGTTTTCAATTTTTTGCGATACATAAACTCAAAAATTTTCATTTTGTTGTGACCTATTAGCCTTAACTTTTTGTTTACGAGAAAAATGGGAGAGTGAAAACTCAAGTTTGGATTTGAAAAAAAATTGAACATCCAAAATGGAAATGCAAAAATTCTGAGAGAGATAAATCCAAAAACTATCTGTGATTTTTAAAAATTATCAACTCTTTTAGTTTTTCATATATTAGGTTTTGCAGTCATCGGAAGAGGAGGGGGACGGGGCATTTTTAACTGAGTGTTGACTCCAAAACCATAAGTGATTTCTAACAAAAATTATAGTCGTTACACATCATTTATGGATCAAAACGTTTATGATGATCTATGATTGTCGGGTCCGCTTATTTTAAAATAGGCAAAAAGTAGGTTGTTTGGCTCAGGTAAATATCCCATCGCACATCAACTTGAGAGTTTAATGTTTTCTTCTCCTTGAAATTTTATGATCAATAGGTGATTTGCATCTTCAACATGTTTCAGGCATGCATATCCACCACATTTAAAACATATTAGGATTCAATTATAAATATCCTTCTTATAAAATTGCACCAAGCTATTAGGGGTTGTACTAGTGAAATTTCTCCAACAGGGTTAATAGAACTTTGGTGTTCATTTTTAGTGCGTGAAATAATTTTCTTCACTTACATTTATTATAGTTTTCAATTTTTTGCATACATTAACTCTAATTGTTTACAAGAAAAATGGGAGAGTGAAAACTCAAGTTTGGATTTGAAAAAAAAATGAACATCCAGAATGGAAGTGCACAAATGATGAGAGAGATAATTCAAAAAATTATTTGTGATTTTTAAGGATTATAAACTCTTTTATTTTTTACAAATAAGGTTTTTCAATCATGCGAAGAGGGGGGCGAGGCATTTTTAACTCAGTGTTGACTCCCAACAATAAGTCATTTCTAACAAAAATTATAGCCGTTACACATCATTAATCGATCAAAACATTTATGATGATCTATGATTGTTTGGTCCACTATTTTTAAAATAGGCAAATAGTGGGTTGTTTGGATCAGATAAATATCCCACAACACGTTAACTTGAGAATTTATTTTTTTCTACACCTTGAAATTTTATGATTATTAGGTCATTTGCATCTTCAACATGTTTTAGGCTTGCATATCCACCACATTTAAAACATGTTAGGATTCAATTATAAATCTCTTTCTTCTAAAATTGCACCAAACTTTTAGGGGTTGTACTAGTGGAATTTCCCAAACATGGATAACAAAATTTTGGTGTTCATTTTTAGTGCGTGAAATAATTTTCTTCACTTACATTTATTATAGTTTTCAATTTTTAGTACACATAAACTCTAAATTTTTCATTTTTATGTGATCTATTTGCCTTATCTTTTTGTTTAAGAGAAAATACGAGTGTAAAAACTCAAGTTTTGAGTTGAAAAAAAGTTCAACATTCAAAATGGAAATGCACAAATGATGAAAGAGATAATTCAAAAAACTATCTGTCTTTTTAAAGGATTGTAAACTCTTTTATATTTTATATATTAAGTTTTTCAATAATTGGAAGAGGGGGGCGAGGCATTTTTAACTGAGTGTTGACTCCCAAACCATCAGTCATTTCTAAAAAAAATTATAGCCGATACACTTCATTATCGATCAAAACATTTACAAAGATTTGTGATTGTTAGGTCCGTTTTTTGTAAAATTTGCAAAAAGTGGGTTGTTTGGCTCGGGTAAATATCCCACCGCAAGTTAACTTTAGAATTTTATGTCTTCTACTCCTTGAAATTTCAGGAATATTAGGTCATTTGCATCTTCAACATGTTTCAGGCATGCATATCTACCACATTTAAAACATGTTAGGATCAATTAGAAATCTCTTTCTATTAAAATTCCACCAAGCTGTTAGGGGTTCTACTAGTGGAATTTCTCAAACATGGATAACAAAACATTGGTTTTCATATTTGAGCGTGAAATAATTTTCTTTACTTACATTTATTATTATAGTTTTCAATTTTTTGCATACATAAACTCTAAAATTTTCATTTTGTTGTGATCTATTTGCCATATATTTTTGTTTATGAGAAAAATGGGTGAGTGAAAACTAAAGTTTGGATTTTAAAAAAATTGAACATCCAAAATGGAAATCCACAATTGATGAGAGAGATAATTCAAAAAACAATCTGTGTTTTTGAAGGATTTTAAACTCTTTTAATTTTTATATATTAGGTTTTCCAATCATCGGAAGAGGGGCGAGGCATTTTAACCTGATTGTTGACTACCAAACCCTAAGTCATTTCTAACAAAAATTATAGCCGTTACACATCACTAATCGATCACAACATTTACAATAATCTATGATTGTTAGGTCCACTTTTTGGAAAATAGGCAAAAAGTGGGTTGTTTGAATCTGGTACATATCACTCCGCACGTTAGCTTGAGAATTTAATTTTTTCTGCTCCATGAATTTTTTTGATCATTAGGTCATTTGCATCTTCAACATGTTTCAGGCATGCATATCCACCACATTTAAAACATGTTATGATCAATTAGAAATCTCTTTCTTATAAAATTCCACCAAGCCATTACGGTTTTACTAGTGGAATTTCCCAAACATGGATAACAAAACTTTGGTGTTCATTTTTAGTGTGAGAAATAGTTTTCTTCACTTAATTTTTTATAGTTTTCAATTATTTGCATACAAAAACTCTAAAATTTTCATTTTATAGTGATCTATTTGCCTTATCATTTAGTTTACGAGAAAAATGGGAGAGAGAAAACTCAAGTTTGGATTTGAAAAAATATTGAACATCCAAAATGGAAATACACAAATGCTGAGAGAGATAATTCCAATAAGTATCTGTGATTTTTAAGGATTGTAAACTCTTTTGGTTTTTTATATATTATGTTTTGCAATAATTGGAAAGGGGGCGGGGGGGAAGGCATTTTTAACTGAGTGTTGACTCCAAAACCATATGTCATTTCTAACAAAAATTATAACCGTTACACATCATTAATAGATAAAAATTTTACGATGTTCTATGATTGTTATGTCTGATTTTTGTAAAATAGGCAAAAAGTGGGATCTTTGGCTCTGGTAAATCTCCCACAACATGTTAACTTGGCAATATAATTTTTTCCACTCCTTGAAATTTTTGGATCATTTGGTCATTTGCATCTTCAACATGTTTCTGGCATGCATATCCACCACATTTAAAACATGTTAGGATCAATTAGAAATCTCTTTCTTATAAAATTCTAGCAAGCTATTAGGGGTTGTAATAGTGCAATTTTCCAAACATCAATAACAAAACTTTGGTGTTCATTTTTAGTGCGTGAAATAATTTCCTTCACTTAAATTTATTATAGTTTTTAATTTTTTCATAAAAAAACTATAAAATTTTCATTTGGTTGTGATCTATTTGCCTTATCTTTTTGTTTACGAGAAAAACGGGAAAGTGAAAATTCAAGTTTGGATTTGAAAAAAAATAGAAAATCCAAAATGGAAATGGACTAATGCTGAGAGATATAATTCAAAAAAGTATCTGTGATTTTTAAGGATTTTAAACTCTTTTAGATTTGTATATTTTAGGTTTTGCAATCAGTGGAAGAGGGGGAGAGAGAGAGAGGGGGGGGGGGGGGGGGGGGGGGGGGGGGGGGGGAGGTTTTTTTTACTGAGTGTTGACTCCCAAACAATAAGTCATTTCTCACAACAATTATAGCCATTACACAGCATTAATTCATCAAAACATTTACGATGATCTATGATTGTTAGGTCCACTTTTTGTAAAATAGGCAAAAAGTGGGTTGTTTGACTCTGTTAAATATCCCACGGCACGTTAACTTGAGAATTTTATTTTTTCTACTCCTTGAAATTTTTGGATCATTAGGTCATTTGCATCTTCAAAATGTTTGTGGCATGCATATCCACCACATTTAAAACATGTTAGGATCAATTTGAAATCTCTTTCGTATAAAATACCACCAAGTGATTAGGGGTTTAGCTAGTGAAATTTCCCAAACATGGATAACAAAACTTTGGTGTTCATTTTTAGTGCATGAAATAGTTTTCTTCACTTATATTTACTATACATTTACACTTTTAGTTTTATATATATTGGGTATTGCCATCTTCGGAAGAGGGGGGTGAGGCTCGTTTAATAGAGTGTTGACTCCCAAACCATAAGTCATTTCTCACAAAAATTATAGCCGTTTCACTTCTTTAATCGAACAAAACATTTAAGATGCTCGACGATTGTTAGTTCCTCTTTTTATAAAATAGGCAAAAAGTGGGTTGTAAGGCTCTAGTAAATATCCCAATGCATGTTAACTTGAGAATTTTATTTTTTCTACTCGAAATTTTTGGATCATTTGGTGATTTGCTTCTTTAACATGTTTCAGCCATGCATATCCACCACATTTAAGACATGTTAGGATCAATTAGAAATATCTTTCTTATAAAATTCCACCATGCTATTAGGGGTTGTGATGTAGAATTTTATTACATCGGCTTTAATACCTCGTAAGTGTACGAATCGTTCATGTAATTTAGCGGGAAGCAAGGGTCATATCCACAGGGAGGACTGAATTTTGTGTATTCTTCAGTCAACTAGCCTAACCAAATATGATGAATTAATATGAATTAAACACTAATTATATCCTAAATTATCAAGCAATCATCTGGTTAACTACTTACACAACAGGAAACGTTAACTCTGGATTTTACGGTGATTCTTGCCTCTCTCGAGCATCACGTAACCACGGATCCGATTACTCAATCCTTGCATCTAGCCCCTCTCGGGCACATAGAGTGAAAGACAGAAATCGGATTAAAATACCAAAATCCAACCTCAATTATAATCCTACCCTAATTAGCTAATTTAATCAAATATCCGAAAAACAAATATTCAATAAACATTAATTATCAAATCAGATTCAATAAACATTCAAAACCTAAGTTCAAACTATATAAAAAATTAAATTCAAAAATGACGAATTACTCACCTTCTCCTTCCTCTTGCTCGGGCAGCAACTCGTTCTCACCGGTGCTGCAATTTCCCGAAATTGATGGCTTCGGGTAGCAAGAGTGAGTGGCCAGACGTAGAGACGACGCTGGCGACGAAGGATAGAAGCCGACGGACGGAGGTGATGTCCGGCGAAGAACGAAACACAGATGAAATTCTCTAACCGGCTCTCTCGAGTCTCGGTTGGAGTCGGAATAGCTCCGGGAATGGTCGGAAATACGTAATCGACGCCGGAGGATGGTCGAAATGCAGAATTGGTACCAGAGAAGCCCTCTCAGATCACCTCTCGGACTGGCGAGCGGACACTAGCACTATCGAATTCACCTCGACGGAGACTCTCTCGAGCTCTCCTTGGGTTTGTTCTCAGTTGCTAGACGGCGGTGGACGGCGGTGGACGGCGGTGGACGACGGTGGCGCGGCGGTGGACGACGGTGGCGCGGCGAAAGACAGTGGCGCGGAGAACGACGGTGGGAAAATCCTCTCGAGTCTTCCCCTATTTTCGGTGCTCTGTTTTGGTCGACGCCCTCTGTTTTCTCTTGACGCTCTCCTCCCCCCTTCGATGCTCCTCTTTTCCTTTAATACCATCTTATTTGTTTTAAAACGATTTGTCCTAAAAATCACCTCCATTTCACTAAGGGAATTTTGGTAAATATCTCCTTCACCACCAAAATTCTCCTGAAATTCCATAATTGAATCTATAAAAAGCATTTCAGGAAGAAATAAACCTTAAAAATAATGAAATATAATTCAGGAGAGAAAAATATGCAATATTGACAGTGATTAATGCCAAATTCAATAAATGCTCATGTCATTTGAAAATTGATAAATAACCACCTATAACACAATTATAAAGGTTATTCTATTCTAATTAACCTATTTCTCATGTCAGAATATGGCATCTATCACACCCCCAAACCTAAATCTTTGCTAGTCCCTAGCAAAACAACAATCGAACCAAAATTAAGCCTAGGAAAACAAAATGCCACTTTCTTAGGGAGCACGATTGCATTTAGCGCATGCAACAAGCCGCTAAACTCCTACTCTGTAGTAGTGGACGAGTTATTTCTCGTGAGGGTTTGCATGGAATTTACCCACAAAATTCATCTAAATCAATAATATAAAAAGAAAAACTGAAGAAAATTTACTCCTCATTAGCATATGACTAACACTTAGTATCGTAAAATATCTGAAAATCATATGAGATCTTGTGGAATTTGAAAACCTTGTGTAAAATATAGCCTATTATCAATCCAAATACACACATTGTTACTCCACCAGAACCAATGTGACCCATAAGCTATTACTTCAACAGAATAAAGAGGCAACAAATAACAATAAAATCCTGGTCACATCACACTTAAGAGAAAATAGTAGAGTAAGCCTGTTGTCTGACAATCTCACAAAAGAAATATACCAATTTCAATCTTGACCTGCAACTTCTTTCAAATTACAATTCATCATCAAAGTTAAGGAAACTCATTGCTTCCAGATTTAAAATCATTTTACGCTATTACCAGTGCACTTTTGCTATTACCAGCATAATTTTTGTTTCACTGGATACTTTTGGTATTACCACCATTTTGCATTCGTCTTCACTGCACATGCATTTATTTTTAAGTAACCGACTATCCGATGCATGTCCCTGGGTTTTCCCTGGCTGTTTCTGAAGTTATCTGTCTTTTGCAAGCAAGAGCATTTCCATTTGCATTCATACATTACAACAAGGAATTTCATTGAGGTATCAAAGGAATGAGTTCAAACAGGCATACAAGACTATTCAGACTAACATAGATCAACACTAGATTTACATGTTCTCTTTTGCAGCTAAGTTCCAACTCTAATGCAATAGTAAGTTATCCCACTGAATTCTCATGGATCACAACAAATGATATCAGATTTCTAATAGGCATATTCTCACAGTTTTACGAAAACTTTTGAAACACATTTGAGCAACTTATTTTAACTCTACTAATGTTAACCACATACTAAGAGGAGTAATTTGAAAACCACGAACAAAAATCAAAAGAAAATTATTGCTAAGACAAAAAGAGTCGTTCCCCACCCCACACCCCCCCCCCCCCCCAAACCTAAACCTGACATTGTCCTAAATGGGGAAAAGTTAAAACACTAGAACGACTACACAAAGGAATAACAACTTAGCTAGTTATACTCCAGCAGGGTGAGGGTTAAGCTCCCTCAGGGCTCCTAAATCCATAGGTGGGACCATATGTGTTTGGTCATCAACAATAATATCGAAAAGTGAATAAAAACCCCAAGAATGATACATAGTCTCCCTCGAAGAAGGTTTACTCGTATCAGCCGTACCCGTAGGTAATCATCCGTAGATGAAACCGCTATCCCACATCACACTTTGAAGAAATCTCTGTGTGACTGGCCACTGAAGGCAGCAGGAATCACGCGCTGAACACAAGTCCTTAAGTTACTCACCATAAGGTTTTCATTCAATACTTCAAGATCGAACTGGTCAATCCCAGAACGGTTGTTTGAGCACAGACCTCTCAAACTAGGGACCAAAAGTCTGGTCATCGACTACCGGAATCATTTATGCTCTCAGCCGGCAAGAGAGTACCCCGAGTCCATGATGGGGCCAACATCGCCGGGGGACCTCCAATCAATCAAGACCAGAGTACACCAAAGGTTATCCCAAATAAGAATGAATAAACCAAAAAAATTAAAAATAAAACTGTAATGTACAAAGGGATAGAAACGTGGGGATTGCCCACAATGTGCTAAGTTTATAGTCGTAAGCCAGACTCTGACACATTCAAGATGAAATGACAGGTTCCTCCAAGAAAATCACTATCACCTCCTCCGGTGTGGAAACATTCTCAAGATACGGTTTGAGCCTCTAACCGTTAACTTTGAAGACCGACCCATCTCTGTGATTGCGGATCTCAATACCGCCATGAGGAAACACCTGTGTGACTTCAAATGGACCGGACCACCTGGATCTTAGCTTCCCTGGAAACAAATGCAATCGTGAGTTATAAAGTAAAACATTCTGCCCAACAGTAAAAGACTTGCAAAAAATAGATTTATCATGTAAAAGCTTTGTTCGCTCCTTATACAATTTGGCATTCTCATAAGCATCATGACGTATCTCCTCCAACTCATTCAATTGCAATTTTCTCTCCTCACCCACTAGAGTTAAATCAAAATTCAAAGCCTTAATGGCCCAATAAGCTCTATGCTCAAGCTCAACAGGTAGATGACATGCTTTGCCGAACACTAGGCGAAATGTAGACATCCCAATAGGAGTCTTATAAGCGGTTCGATAGGCCCATAAAGCATCATCCAATCGAGTGGACCAATCTTTCCTATCAAAGCGAACCGACTTCCCCATAATCCGTTTGATCTTCCTATTAGAGATTTCCACTTGACCTCAAGTTTGTGGGTGGTACGGAGTGGACACCCGATGAGTGATGGAATATTTCTTCAATAAGGTCTCAATTGCTCTGTTACAAAAATGAGATCCCCCATCACTGATGATCGCTCTTGGGGTACCAAACCGATTAAAGATATTTTCTTTTAAAAACTTTACCACCACTTTGTGATCGTTTGTCTTACATCCAATAGCTTCAATCCATTTAGAGATATATTCAACAGCAACAAGGATGTATTGATAGCCGAACGAGATAGGAAAAGGACCCATGAAGTCAATACCCCACACATCAAACAATTCAACAATAAGAATGGGGTTAAGAGGCATCATGTTCTTCCAAGACAAACAACCAGTTCGTTGGCATTTATCACACACCTGACAAAACTCATGGGTATCTCTAAATAATGAAGGCCAATAGAAACCACATTGCAAGACTTTAGCCACGGTCTTTCTAGCACCAAAATGTCCACCACATGCGTGGGAATGACAAAATTCAAGAATGTTGGCAAAGTCTTGCTCGTGTACACAACGCCTAATGACTTGGTCAGAACACACCTTGAACAAATAAGGGTCATCCCCAAAAAAATGTATGACTTGGGAAAAGAGTTTCAATCGATCTTGTTTACTCCAATAATCAGGAATCTTATGAGTTACAAGATAGTTGACTATGTCAGCAAACCAAGGCAACTGGGATACTTGGAGAAGTTGTTCATCAGGGAAGGAATAATTTAAAGGAAGGAATCCTTCCTGAGGTGCTACCCATATCCTAGATAGATGATCAGCAACAACATTCTCACAACCCTTCTTATCTCCAATCTCAAGGTCATATTCTTCCAATTGCAAGATCCATCTAATCAAGCGAGGTTTAGTGTCCTTGATGGATAATAAGTACTTCAAAGTAGAATGATCAGTGAACACTATAACCTTTGACCTTAACAGATATGATCTGAATTTGTTCAAGGCAAACACAACAACTAGCAACTCCTCAGTGGTAGTGTAATTCAATTGAGTATCATGAAGAGTGCGGCTAGCATACTGAATGACACAGGGCATTTTATCCGTCTTTTGCCCCAAAACAGCCCCCAATGCATAGTCAGAGGCATCACACATCAACTCAAAAGGCAAAGACCAAGTAGGGGGTTGGACAATGGGTGCAGTGGACAAACATTTCTTCAGTGTCTCAAAAGCATGAATACAGGCATCATCAAAAGCAAAAGCAACATCTTGAGCAAGCAAATTCGTCAAAGGACGAGAAATTTTGCTAAAGTCTTTAATTAAATGCCTATAGAACCTAGCATGGCCAAGGAAAGAACGCACCCCCTTCACAGAAGTAGGTGGTGGCAGATTGGCAATTAGGTCAACCTTGGCTTTGTCCACTTCTACACCCCGCTCAGACACTACATGTCCTAAAACAATTCCTTCTTTTACCATGAAGTGGCATTTCTCCCAATTCAAGACTAAATTAGACTTAATGCAACGGGACAATACGAGTGAAAGATTGTGCAGACATGTATCGAAACTAGAGCCAAACACAAAAAAGTCATCCATAAAGACCTCTAAAAAGTAACCAATCATGTCGAAAAAGATACTCATCATGCACCGTTGGAAAGTGGCGGGTGCATTGCATAAACCAAAAGCCATGCGTCTCGAAGCATAGGTGCCAAACGGACACGTGAATGTGGTCTTTTCCTGGCCTTCTGGAGCAATGGGAATTTGATTGTAGCCGGAGTATCCATCTAAGAAGCAATAAAAATTATGGCCGGCCAATCGCTCTAGTACCTGATCAATGAAAGGTAGTGGGAAGTGATCCTTCCTAGTGGCGGAATTAAGTTTTCTATAGTCAATGCAAACACGCCACTTGGTGGTAGTTCTTGTGGGAATCAATTCACCACTTTCATTTTTCATTATCGTTATCCCCCCTTTCTTAGGGACAACTTGAATTGGACTCACCCAGGTGCTATCGGAAATAGAGTAAATGATTCTTGTCACAAGCAACCTGATGACTTATTCTCTCACAACCTCCAGCATATGGGGATTTAACCTACGTTGTATCTCACATGAGGCTTTAGTCCCCTCCTCCAAATGAATACGATGAATGCATATGGAGGGGCTAATCCCTTTTAAGGCATCAAGAGTCCACCCCAATGCCACTCTGTGTGCTTGTAAAACTTAAGTCAATTGTTCCTCCTGCTCAGTACTTAAATCAGAGGAAATAATGACTGGTAATGAGTTCATGGGCCCCAAAAATGCATACTTCAACGTGGGAGGAAGTGGCTTAAGATCTAGATTGGAAGGTTCAAGAGGTTTGTCCAAGTCAAGATGAAGATCCTGTGGATGATCAGTTGTGATAACCTCATAAGCTTCCTCCAACAGAGGTACAAAATTGCGTAAAGAATCAACCTCTTGGAAATATGTTTCCTCATCAAAATAGTCCATGTCTAAAGATGTTATGCAAGACTCAAAAGATTCAAGAGTGGATTCGTCATCAAGCATAATAGTTTCTATCTTAAATGCAGGACTCAGATCATTAGACTCAAGTGGGTGGTGCCCGGCATTAAATACATTCAATGAGACCTTAAAATTTCCAAAAGACAACTCCAACTCACCACTTTTACAATGAATGATAGCATTAGATGTGGCTAAGAAGGGACGTCCTAGGATGATAGGAATTTGGTTGGTCACATTGACTACTGGTTCTGAATCAAGAACAATGAAATCAACCGGGAACAGAAATTTGTCCACTTTTATCAAAACATCTTCAACTATTCCTCATGGTATCTTGAAAAAACGGTCAGCTAGTTGAAGTGTGATGGGAGTAGGCTTCAATTCCCCCAAACCTAATTGCTAGTACACAAAGAAAGGAAGCAAATTCACACCTGCCCCTAAGTCAAGAAGAGGTCTCTAGATGGTATGTTCATCAATGACACATGAAATTGTGGGACATCCAGGATCTTTAACTTTAGGAGGAGTGTTGTGCTTCAGAATTGAGCTTACATTCTCAGTAAGAAAGACTTTTTTGTTAACATGTTGTTTTCTCTTCTGTGTACAAAGGTCTTTCAAAAATCGGGCATAGGAAGGGACTTGCCTAATAGCATCAAGAAGTGGAATGTTAATGTGAACCTTACTAAACAGTTCCAACGTTTCATGCATGCTATCTCCTTTCCTTGGTGGTCCCGATAACCTCTGCGGATATGGAGCTAGTGGGACTTGGTTAGGGATCTGCTTGGCTCTTGCTGGAGAACTTGGAGGTTCTTCACCCAATGATGTGTCCCCATTGTCATCCTTTGACTCCTTAGACTTCATGGTCCCTACCCCATTGTTCAACCCACGACCACTCCTAAGGGTGATTATGGCTTTGGCTTGCTCATGGTGGGGTTTGGAACTCAACCCACTCTCATGTGTGCTTTTGGGGTTAGGAATGGTTTGACTCGGGAGTCTATTTTGTGCTTGTTCACTCATGTGGCTGGCCAACTGACTCACTTGCATTTCAAGTTTAGCAATGGTGGACTGTGTATTCTGCATGAATAATTGAAGTGTATCCTCAAGTGAAGGTTTTTGTGGAATCAATGGCTGTTGAGTGAAGTGTGGGCACGGAGCTTGGGGTTGAGTAAACCCTGGAGGACCCCCAACCTGTGGGCCCTTAGACCATGAGAAATTTGGGTGCCTAGCCCAACCCGGATTATATGTTTCTGAAAAAGGATCATTCCGGTTTGGTCTATGAAAATTCTGGACTGCATTCAAGTCCTCAATGAGCTCTGGGTAGGATGAACTAGATGGACACATTTGTGTGGGATGAGATGAACCATAGCATATGGCACAGATAGTAGATGGGTTAGAAGCAGGTGAACTCTTGGACACCATAAGGGCATCAATTTTTCTAGTCAACCCCTCAATCTTGGCCATGAGCATAGGTGTTTCACTAACCTCATAGAGACCCCCTCTTTTAGCTTTGTGGGATCTCCTATCAACATTAAATGACGAACCCCATTGCTGAGATGGATCACTCAACATTTCAAAAAAATCCCACGCCTCACTAGCTCTCTTACCCATCAAACTCCCACCACTCGTTGCATCTACCATGGATCTAACCTGGGGTGTAAGACCTTGATAAAAGTATTGCACTAAATGCCATTTCTCAAACCCATGATGCAGACACCTACGGATATAATCCTTCCATTTCTCCCAAGCCTCATAAAAGTGTTCACCCTCCTGCTGCATAAAGTTGGAGATTTCTCTTCTGAGGGTTGTAGTTCTCTGAATGGGAAAATACTTGGACAAAAATTTTGTGACTAATGTGTCCCATGAAGTAATGCTGCCCACCTCTAAGGAATTAAGCCAAGACTTGGCCTTATCCTTGAGTGAAAATGGAAAAAGTCTTAACCGGACAGAGTCATCTGAGAAATTCTGGAATTTGAAAGTTGCACAAATATCTAAGAATTCCTTGATGTGGTAATATGAGTCCTCCTTCTCCAACCCATAGAATGTAGGGAGGAGTTGGATCACACCCGGTTTCATCTCATAACTGGCGGTAGTAGTGGGTGGCAATATAATGCAAGAAGGTGATGTGAAGTGGGATGGGATAGAATAATCCCTCAGGGCTCTACGGTCACCTGCTGCAGGTAACTGTACTGGTTCGCCCTGATTGGCCATGGTAGCTCCTAACTTGACTTCGGGTGTTTTCCTACAAATATGTTCTACCTCTTCAACAAAGGGAGCTAATGGTCCACCTAGGGAGCGGCGCCCGTGCATAAAAACACAAAAAGAAACAAAATGAACTATCAAATTAAGCTAACAAACTCACTACTAAAAATATGAAATAACTAGAAGAAATAAAAATAATTCCATACAAAATCACCAAGCTAAAATTATGAAAGCAAAAAATAAAAAATAAAAATAAAATAAAATAAAATAAAATAAAAATAAATCTAACCTAAGACCATGGAGAACAAAGAAATACACTTAATACGTGCCTCCCCGGAAATGGCGCCAAAAACTTGATGTAGAATTTTATTACATCGGCTTTAATACCTAGCAAGCGTACGAATCGTTCATGTAATTTAGCGGGAATCGAGGGTCATATCCACAGGGAGGACTGCATTTTGTGTATTCTTCAGTCAACTAGCCTAACCAAATATGATGAATTAATATGAACTAAACACTAATTATATCCTAAATTATCAAGCAATCATCTAGTTAACTACTTGCACAACAGGAAACGTCAACTCTGGATTTTACGGTGATTCCTGCCTCTCTCGAGCGTCACGTAACCATGGATCCGATTTCTCAATCCTTGCATCTAGCCCCTCTCGGGAGCATAGAGTGAAAGACAAAAATCAGATTAAAATACCAAAATCCAACCTCAATTATAATCCTACCCTAATTAGCTAATTTAATCAAATATCCGGAAAACAAATATTCAATAAACATTAATTATCAAATCAGATTCAATAAACATTCAAAACCTAAGTTCAAACTATATAAAAAATTAAATTCAAAAATGATGAATTACTCCCCTTCTCCTTCCTCTCGCTCGGGCAGCAACTCGTTCTCACGGATGCAGCAATTTCCCGAAATTGATGGCTTTGGGTAGCAAGAGTGAGTGGCCGGAGGTAGAGACGACGCCGGCGACGAAGGATAGAAGCCAACGGACGGAGGTGACGTCCGACGAAGAACGAAACAGAGATGAAGTTCTCTAATCGGCTCTCACGAGTCTCGGTTAGAGTCGGAATAGCTCCAGGAATGGTCGAAAATACGTAATCGATGCCGGAGGATGGTCGGAATGCGAAATTGGTACCGGAGAAGCCCTCTCAGATCACCTCTCGTCCTGGTGAGCGGACACTAGCACTGTCAAATTCACCTCGACGGAGAGTCTCTCGAGCTCTCCTTGGGTTTGTTCTCGATTGCTGGACGGCGGTGGACGACGGTGGTGCAGCGAAAGACAGTAGCGTGGCAAACGACGGTGGGAAACTCCTCTCGGGTCTTCCCCTGTTTCCGGTGCTTTGTTTTGGTCGACGCCCTCTATTTTCTCTTGATGCTCTCCTCCCCCCTTCGACGCTCCTCTTTTCCTTTAATACCATCTTATTTGTTTTAAAACGAATTGCCCTAAAAATCACCTCCATTTTACTAAGGGCATTTTGGTAAATATCTCCTTCTCTACCAAAATTCTCCTGAAATTCCATAATTGAATCTATAAAAAGCATTTCAGGAAGAAATAAACCTTAAAAACAATGAAATATAATTCAGGAGAGAAAAATATGCAATATCGACAGTGATTAATGCCAAATTCAATAAATGCTCATTTCATTTGAAAATCGATAAATAACCACCTATAACACAATTATAAAGGTTATTCTATTATAATTAACCTAGTTCTCTTGTCAGAATATGGCATCTATCAGGTTGTACTAGTGGAATTTTTCTAACATGGATAACAAACCTTTGGTGTTCATTTTTAGTGCATGAAATTATTTTCTTCACTTACATTTATTATAGTTTTCAATTTTTTGCATACGTAAACTCTTAAATTTTCATTTTGTTGTGATCTATTTGCCTTATCTTTTTGTTTACGCGAAAATGGGAGAGTGAAAACTCAAGTTTGGATTTGAAAAAAAAATTGAACATCCAAAATGGAAATGCACAAATGCTGAGAGAGATAATTCCAAAAACTATTTGTCATTTTTAAAGATTGTAAAATCTTTTAGTTTTTTATATATTAGGTTTTGCACTCATCGGTAGAGGGGGGGGGGGGGGGGGGGGGGGGGGGGGGGGGGGGCATTTCTAACAGAGTGTTGACTCCCAAACATAAGTCATTTCTATAAAAAATTATTGCCGTTACACTTCATTAATCGATAAAAAAATTTAAGATGATCTATGATTGTTAGGTCCGCTTGTTGTAAAATAGGCAAAAAGTGTGTTGTTTGGCTCTGGTAAATGTCGCACCGCACGTTAACTTGAGAATTTAATTTTTTTTACTCCTTGAAATTTTTGGATCATTAGCTCATTTGCATCTTCAACATGTTTCAGGCATGCATATCCATCACATTTAAAACATGTTAATATTAATTACAGATCTCTTTCTTACAAAATTCCACGAAGCTGCAAGGGGTTCTACTAGTGGAATTACCCAAACATCGATACCAAAACCTTAGTGTTTGTTTTTAGTTCGTGAAATAATTTTCTTCACATACAATTATTATAATTCTCAAATTTTTGCATACATAAACTCTAAAATTTTCTTTTTTTTGTGATCTATTTGCCTTTTTTTACAAGAAAAATGGGAGAAAGAAAACTCAAGTTTGGATATGAAAAAAAATTGAACATCCAAAATGGAAATATACAAATGGTGAAAGAGGGGAGGGCGAGGCATTTTTAACTGAGTGTGGACTCCCAAAACATAACTCATTTCTAACAAAAATTATAGCTGTTACACTTTGTTAATCGATCAAAACATTTACGATGATCTATGATTGTTAGGTCCGCTTTTTGTAAAATAGACAAAAAGTGGGTTGTTTGGCTCCAGTAAATATCCCACTGCACGTTAACTTGAGAATTTAAATTTTTCTACTCCTTGAAATTTTTGGATCATTAGGTCATTTTCTTCTTCAACATGTTTCAGGCATGCAAATCCACCACATTTAAAACATGTTTGGATCAATTAGAAATCTCTTTCTTATAAAATTCCACCAAGCCATTAGGGGTTGTACTAGTGAAATTTCCCAAATAAAGATAACAAAACTTTGGTGTAGATTTTTAGTGCGTGAAATAATTTTCTTGACTTACATTTATTATTATAGTATTCAATTTTTTGCATACTTAAACTCTAAAATTTTCATTTTGTTGTGATTTTTTTGCATTAAGTTTTTGTTTACGAGAAAAATGGGAGAGAGAAAACTCAAGTTTGGATTTGAAAAATAATTGAACATCCAAAATGGATAAGTAAAAATGCTTAGAGATAATTCCAAAAAGTATCTTTTATTTTTAAGGATTGTAATCTCTTTTAGTTTTTTATATATTAGGCTTTGCAATCATCGCAAGAGGGGGGCGAGGTATTTTTAACTGAGTGTTGATTCTGAAACCTTAAGTGATTTCTAACATAAATTATAGCTGTTACACATCATTAATCGATCAAAAAATTTACGATGATCAATGATTGTTAGGTCCCCTTTTTGTAAAATAGGAAAAAAGTTGGTTATTTGGCTTACATAAATATCCCACCGCACGTTAACTTGAGAATTTAATTTTTTCTACACCTTGAAAGTTTTGGATCATTAGGTCATTTGCATCTTCAACATGTTCCAGGCATGCATATCCACCACATTTAAAACATGTTAGGATCAATTAAAAATCTATTTCTTTTAAAATTCCACCAAGCCATTAGAGGTTGTACAAGTGGAATTTCCCAAACATGGATAACAAAACTTTGGTGTTCATTTTTAGTGCATGAAATAATTTTCTTCACTTATATTTATTATAATTTTCAATTTTTTCCATACATTAACTCTAAAATTTTCATTTTGTTGTGATCTATTTGCCTTATATTTTTATTTACGAGAAAAATGGGACAGTGAAAACTCAAGTTTGGATTTTAAAAAAAACTGAACATAAAAAATGAAAATGCACAAATGCTGATAGAGATAATTCCAAAAAGTATCTGTGATTTTTAAGTATCTCTTTTAGTTTTTTATATATTAGATTTTGCAATCATCGGAAGAAAGGGGGAGAGGCATTTTTAACCAAGTGTTAACTCCCAAACCATAAGTCATTTCTAATAATAATTATAGTCGTTACACATCATTAATCAATCAAAACATTTATGATGAGCTATGATTGTTAGGTCTGCATTTTGTAAAATAGGCAAAAAGTGGGTTGTTTGGCTGTGGTAAATATCCCATAGCACGTTAACTTGAGAATTTAATTTTTTCTACTCATTGATTTTTTTGGATCATTAGGTCATATGCATCTTCAAAATATTTCAGGAATGCATATCCACCACATTTAAAACATGTTAGGATCAATTAGAAATCGCTTTCTTATAAAATTCTATCAAGCCATTAGGGGTTGGTTGTACTAGTGGAATTTCACAAACATGGATAACAAAACTTTGGTGTTCATTTTTAGTGTGTGAAATAATTTTCTTCATTTACATTTATTATAGTTTTCAATTTTTTGCATACATAAACTCTAAAATTTCCATTTTTTTGTGATCTATTTGCCTTCTTTTTTTTTACGAGAAAAATGGGAGAGTGAAAACTCAAGTTTGGATAGAAAAAAAATTGAACAAGCAAAAAGGAAATGCACAAATGCTGAGAGAGATACTTCCAAAAAGTATCTGTGATTTGTTAAGATTGTAAACTCTTTTAGTTTTTTGTGTATTAGGTTTTGCAATCATCGGAAGAGGGGGGGGGGGGGGGGGTTGGGGGTTGGTGGAGAGATATTTTTAATTGAGTGTTGACTCAAAACCATAAGTCATATCTAACCAAAATTATAGTCGTTACACATAATTAATCCATCAAAAAATTTACGATGATCTATGATTTTTAAGTCCACTTTTTGTAAAATAGGCAAAAAGTGGGTTGTTTGGCTTGGTAAATATCACACCGCACGTTAACTTGAGAATTTAATTTTTTCTATTCCTTGAAATTTTTGGATCATTAGGTCATTTGCTTCATCTACATGTTTAAGGCATTGATATCCAGCACATTTAAAACATGTTAGGATCAATTAGAAATCTCATTCCTATAAAATTCCACCAAGCCTTTAGGGGTTGAACAAGTGGAATTTCCAAAACATGGATAACAAAACTTTGGTGCTCATTTTTAGTGCATGAAATATTTTTCTTCACTTACATTTATTATAGTTTGAAATTTTTTTCATACATAAACTCTAAAAATTTCATTTTGTTGTGATCTATTTGCCTAATATTTTTGTTGACGAGAAAAATGGGAGAGTAAAAACATAGATTTGGATTTGAAAAAAAATTGAACATCCAAAATGGGAATGCACAAATTTTGAGAGAGGTAATTCCAAAAAGTATATTTGATTTTTAAGCATTGTAAACTCTTTATGTTTTTTATATATTAGGTTTTTCAATCATCGAAAGAGGGGGGGCGAGGCATTTTTATGTGTGTTGACTCCCAAACCATAAGTCATTTCTTAAAAAAATTATAGCCGTTACACATCATTAATCAATCAAAATATTTACGATGATGTATGATTGTTAGGTACTCTTTTTGTAAAATAGTAAAAAAGTGGGTTGTATGGCTTTGGTAAATATCCCACGGCACGTTAACTTGAGAATTTAATGTTTTCAACTCCTTTAAATTTTTGGATCATTAGGTCATTTTCAACTTGTTTTAGGCATACATATCCACCATATTTAAAACATGTTAAGATCAATTAGAAATCTCTTTCTTATAAAATTTCACAAAGCTATTACGGGTTGTACTAGTGGAATTTCCCAAACATGGATAACAAAACTTTGGTGTTCATTTTAAGTGCAAGAAATAATTTTCTTCACTTATATTTTGTATAGTTTTACATTTTTTGCATTCATAAACTCTAAAATTTTTATTTTGTTGTGATCATTTTGGCTTACTTTTGGTTTACGAGAAAAATGGGAGATTGAAAACTCAAGTTTGGATTTAAAAAAAAAAAAAAAACTTCCAAAATTGAAATGCACAAATGCTGAGAGAGATAATTCCAAAAAATATCTGTGATTTTTAAGGATTGTAAACTCTTTGATTTTTTTATATGTTAGGTTTTGCAATCAATCGGAAGAGGGGGGCAAAGGAATTTTTAACTGGGTGTTGACTTCCAAACCATAACTCATTTAAAACAAAAATTATAGCCATTGCACATCTTTAATCGATCAAAACATTTATGATGATCTATGATTGTTAGGTCCATTTTTTTAAAATAGGAAAAAAGCGGGTTGTTTTGCTCTGGTAAATATCCCACCGCACAATAACTTGAGATTTCATTTTTTCTACTCCATCAAAATTTTGGATCGTTAGGTCATTTGCATGTTAAACATGTTTTAGGCATACATATCCACCACATTTAAAACTTGTTAGGACCAATTAGAAATCTCTTTCTTAAAATTCCACCAAGCCATTAGGGGTTGTACTAGTGGAATTTCCCAAACATGGATAACAAAACTTTGGTGTTCATTTTTAGTGCATGAAATAATTTTCTTCACTTACATTTATTATAGTTTTCAATTTTTTTAATGTATAAACTAAAAAAATTTCATTTTGTTGTCATCTGTTTGCCTTATCTTTTTGTTTATGAGAAAAATGGGATAGTGAAACCTCACGTTTGGATTTGAAAAAAAATTGAACATCCAAAATTGAAATGAACAAATGCTGAGAGTGATAATTCCATAAAGTATCTATGATTTTTAAGGATTGTACACTATTTTAGTTTTTTATATATTTGGATTATAAGGTAATTTGTATCTTCAACATGTTTCTGGTATGCATATCCACCACATTCAAAACATGTGAGGATATATTAGAAATCTCTTTCTTATAAAATTTCATCAAGCTATTAGGGTTGTACTAGTGGAATTTCCCCAACATGGATGACAAAACTTTGGTGTTCATTTCTGGTGAGTGAAATAATTTTCTTCGCTTACATTTATTTTATTTTTTAATTTTTTGTGTACATAAACTCTAAAAATTTCATTTTGTTGTGATCTAATTGCCTTATCTTTTTGTTTACGAGAAAAATGGAAGAATGAAAACTCAAGTTTGGATTTGAAAAAGAATTGAACATCCAAAATGGAAATGCACAAATGCAGAGAGATAATTCCATAAAGGTTCTTTGATTTTTCAGGATTGTATACTCTTTTAGTTTTTTCTATATTGGATTTTGCAATCATTGGAAGAGGGGAGGGGGGGGTGGAGGCATGTTTGACTGAGTGTTGACTCCCACACCATAAATCATTTCTCACAAACATTGTAGCCATTACACAATATCAATCGATCAAAACATTTATGATGATGATCTATGATTGTTAGGTCCGCTTGTTGTAAAATAGGCAAAAAGTGGGTTATTTGGCTCTGGTAAATATCCCACCGCAGGTTAATTTGAGAATTTAATTTTTTCTACACCTTGAAATTTTTGGATCATTAGGTCATTTGAATCTACAAAATATTAGAGACATGCATATCCACCACATTTAAAACATGTTAGGATCAATTAGAAATCTCTTTCTTATAAAATTCCACCAATCCATTAGTGGTAGTACTAGTGGAATTTCCCAAACATGGATAACAAAACTTTGGTGTTCCTTTTTAGTGCGTGAAATAATTTTCTTCACTTACATTTATTTTAGTTTTCAATTTTTTGCATGCATAATTTTTATTTTATTGTGATCTTTTTGCCTTGTCTTTTTGTTTACAAGAAAAATGAGAGAAAGAAAACTCAAGTTTGGATTTGAAAAAAAATATAACATCCATAATGGAAATGCACAAATTCTGAGAGAGATAATTCACAAAAGTATCTGTGATTTTTAAGGATTGTAAACTCTTTTAGTTTTTTTATCTATTAGGTTTTGCAATCATCGGAAAATGGGGGGCGAGGCATTTTTAGCTGACTGTTGACTCTCAAACCATCAGTCATTTCTAACAAATATTATAGCTGTTACACATCATTAATTGATCAAAACATTTATGATGATGTATGATTGTTAGGTCCGCTTTTTGTAAAATAGGCAAAAAGTGGGTTGTTTAGCACATGTAAATCTCCCACTGCATGTTAACTTGGCAATTTAATATTTTTTATTCCTTGAAATTTTTGGATCATTTGGTCATTTGCATCTTCGACATATTTCAGGCATGCATATCCACCACATTTAAAACATGTTAGGATTCAATTACAAATCTCTTTCTTATAAAATTGCACCAAGATATTAGGGGTTGTACTAGTGGAATTTCCCTTACAGGGTTAACAAAACTTTGGTGTTCATTTTTAGTGCGTGAGATAATTTTCTTCAATTAAATTTATTATATATTTCAATTGTTTGCATACATTAATTCTAAAATTTTCATTTTGTTGTGATCTATTTGGCTTATCTTTTCGTTTACGAGAAAAACCAAAAAGGGAAAACTCAATTTTGGATTTGAAAAAAAATTGAATATCCAAAATAGAAATGCCCAAATGGTGAGAGAGATAATTCCAAAAAGTATCTGTGATTTTTATGGATTTTAAATACTTTTATTTTTTAATATATTAGGTTTTGCAATCATCGGAAAAGGGGGGGGGGGGGAGCGTGTTTAACTCAATGTTGACTCCCAAACCTTAAGTTATTTCTCATAAAAATTATAGCCGTTACACTTCATTAATTGATCAAAACATTTACAATGATCTATGATTGTTAGGTCCGCTTTTTGTAAAATAGGCCAAAAGTGGGTGGTTTTGCTCTGGTAAATATCCCACCGCACCTTAACTTGTGAATTTAATTTTTTCTACTCCTTCAAAATTTGGGATCATTAGGCCATTTGCATCTTCAACATGTTTGAGGCATGCATATCCACCACATTTAAAAAATGTTTGGATCAATTAGAAATCCCTTTCTTATAAAATACCACCAAGCCATTAAGGGTTGTACTAGTGCAATTTGTTAAACAGGCATAAAAAAACTTTGGTGTTCATTTTTAGTGCGTGAAATAATTTTCTTCGCTTACATTTATTATAGTTTTAAATTTTTTACGTACATAAACTCTAAAATTTTCATTTTGATGTGATCTATTTGTCTTATTTTTTTGTTTACGAGAAAAATAGGAGAGTGAGAACTCAAGTTTAGATTAGAAACAAAATTGAACATCCAAAAGGGAAATGCAAAAATAATGAGAGAGATAATACCAAAAAGTTTATGTGATTTTTAAGGATTGTAAACTCTTTTACTTTTTTATATATTAGATTTTGCAATCAACGAAAGAGAGGGGGCAAGGCATTTTTAACTGAGTGTTGACTCCCAAACCATAAGTCATTTCTAACAAAAATTATAACCGTTACACATCATTAATCGATCAAAACATTTAGGATGATCTATGATTGTTAGGTCCGCATTTTGTAAAATAGGCAAAAAGTGGGTTGTTTGGCTCTAGTAAATATCCCACCGCACGTTAACTTGAGAATTTAATTTTTTTTGCTCCTTCAAATTTTTGGATTATTAAGTCATTTGCATCTTAAACATGTTTCAGGCATGCATATCCACCACATTTAAAACATGTTAGGATCAATTAGAAATATCTTTCTTAAAAAATTCCACCAACCAATAAGGGTTGTACTAGTGGAATTTCCCAAACATGGATAAAAAAACTTTGGTGTTCATTTTTAGTGCGTGAAATAATTTTCTTCACTTAAATTTATAATAGTTTTCAATTTTTTGCACAAATAAACTCTAAAAGTTTCATTTTGTTGTGATCTATTTGCGTTATCATTTTGTTTTCGTGAAAAACCGAAGAGTAAAAATTCAAGTTTCGATTTGAAAAACAATTGAACATGCATAATGGAAATGCCCAAATGCTGAGTGAGATAATTCCAAAAAGTATCTATGAATTTTTAGGATTGTAAACTCTTTTAGTTTTTTATATATTAGGTTTTGCAATCATTGGAAGAGGAGGGGTGAGGCATTTTTAACTAAGTGTTGATTCCCAAACCTTAAGTCATTTCTAATAAAAATTATAGCCATTACACGTCATTAATCGACCAAAACATTTTTGATGATCTGTGATTGTCAGGTATGCTTTTTGTAAAATAGGCAAAAAGTGGGTTGTTTGGCTCTGGTAAATATCCCACCGCACGTTAACATGAGAATTTAATTTTTTCTACTCCTTGAAATTTTTGGATCAATAGGTCATATCCATCTTCAAAATGTTTGAGGCATGCATATCCACCACATTTAAAACATGTTAGGATCAATTAGAAAACACTTTCTTATAAAATTCCATGAAGCCATTAGGGGTTGTACTAGTGGAATTTCACAAACATGGATAACAAAATTTTGGTGTTCATTTTTAGTGCGTGAAATAATTTTCTTCACTTACAGTTATTATAGTTTTCAATTTTCTGCATACATAAACTCTAAAATTTTCATTTTGTTGTGATCTATTTGCCTTATCTTTTTGTTTACGAGAAAAATGGGAGAGTGAAAACTGAAGTTTGAATTTGAAAAAAAAATTAACATCCAAAATGGAAATGGACAAATGCTGAGAGAGATAATTCCTAAATGTATCTTTGATTTTTAAGGATTTTAAACTCTTTTAGTTCTTTATATGTTAAGTTTTGCAATCATCGGATGAGGGGGGGCGAGGCATTTTTTACTGAGTGTTGACTCCCAAACCATAAGTCATTTCTCATAAAAACTATAGTCGTTCCACATCATTAATCGATCAAAAAATTTACGATGATCTATGATTGTTAGGTCCGGGTTTTGTAAAATATTTGGCTCCAGTAAATATCCCACCGCATGTAAACTTGAGAATTTAATTTTTTCTTCTCTTTGAAATTTTTGGATAGTTAGGTCATTTGCATCTTCAACGTGTTTCAGGCATGCATATCCACCATATTTAAAACGTGTTATGATCAATTAGAAATCTCTTTCTTATAAAGTTCCACCAAGTTATTAGGGGTTGTACTAGTGGAATTTCCCAAACATGGATAATATAAATTTTGTTTCATTTTTAGTGTGTGAAATAATTTTTTTCACTTATATTTATTATAGTTTTCAATATTTTTCATACATAAACTCTAAAATTTTCATTTTTTTGTGCTCTATTTGCCGTATCTTTTTGTTTACGAGAAAAATGGGAGAGGGAAAACTCAAGTTTGGATTTGAAAAATAATTGAACATCCAAAATGGAAATGTACAAATGCTAAGAGATAATTCTAAAATGTATCTTCGAATTTTAAGGATTTTAAAATCTTTTAGTTTTTTTTTATATTCGGTTTTGCAATCATCGGAAGAGGGGGTGTGAGGCATTTTTAATTGAGTGTTGACTCCCAAACCATAAGTCTGTTCTAGCAAAAATAATAGCCGTTACACATCATTAATCGATAAAAACATATTCGATCATCTATAATTGTTAGGTCCACTTTTTGTAAAATCGGCAAAAAGAGGGTTGTTTGGCTCTGGTAAATATCCTACCGCACGTTAACTTGAGAATTTAATTTTTTCTACTCCTTGAAATTTTTGGATCATTAGGTCATTTGCATCTTCAACCTGTTTTAGGCATGCATATCGACCACATTTACAACATGTTTGGATCAATTAGAAATCTCTTTTTTTTTAAAATTCCTCCAAGCCATTAGGGGTTATACTAGTGGAATTTACCAAACATTGCGAACAAAACTATGGTCTTCGTTTTTAGTGTGTGAAATAATTTTCTTCACTTACATTTATTATTGTTTTAAATTTTTTGCATACATAAACTCTAAAATTTTCATTTTTTTGTGATCTATTTGCTTTATCTTTTTGTTTACGAGAAAAATAGGAGAGTAAAAGCTCAAGTTTGGATTTGAAAAAATATTGAACATCCAAAAAGGAAATGCACGAATACTGCAGAAGATATTTCCAAAAAGTATCAGTGATTTTTAAGGATTTTAAACTCTTTTTTTTTGTATATATTAGGTTTGGCAATAATCAGAAGAGGGGGTCGAGGCATTTTCAGCGGAGTGCTGACACCCAAACCATAAGTCATTTCTAATAAAGTTATAGCTGTTACATATCATTAATCGATCAAAACATTTTTGATGATCAATGATTGATAGGACCGCTTTTTGTAAAATATGCAAAAATTGGGTTGTTTGGCTCTAGTAAATATCCCACCGCACATTAACTTGAGAATTTAATTTTTTATATTCCTTGATATTTTTGGATGATTAGGTCATTTGCATCTTCTACATGTTTCAGGCATGCATATTCAACGCATGTAAAGCATGTTAGGATCAATTAGAAATCTCTTTCTTATAAAATTCCACAAAGCCATTAGGGTTGTACTAGTGGAATTTCCCGAACATGCATAACTAAACTTTGGTGTTCATTTTTAGTGCGTAAAATAATTTTCTTCACATACATTTATCATAGTTTTCAATTTTTTAAATACATAAACTGAAAATTTTCATTTTGTTGTGACATATTTGACTTATATTTTTGTTTACAAGAAAAATGGTAGTCGGAAAACTGATGTTTGGATTTGAAAAAAACTTGAACATCTAAAACGGAAATGAACAAATGCTGAGAGACATAATTCCAAAAAGTATTAGTGATTTTTAAGGATTGTAAACTCTTTTAGTTTTTATATATTGGCTTTTGCAATCATCATAAGAGGTGGGCAAGGTATTTTTAACTGAGTGTTGACTCCCAAACCATAAGTCATTTCTAAAAAATATTATAGCCGTTACACATCATCAATCGATCAAAACATTTACGATGATCTATGATTGTTAGGTCTGCAGGTAAATATCCAAACGCACGTTAACTTGAGAATTTAATTTTTCTACTCCTTAAAATTTTTTGATCATTAGGTCATTTGCAACTTTAACATGTTTCAGGTATGCATATCCACAATATTTAAAACATGTTAGGATCAATTAGAAATCTCTTTCTTATAAAATTCCACTAAGCTATTAGGGGTTGTACTAGTGGAATTTCCCAAACAAGGATAAAAAAACTTTAGTGTTCATTTTTAGAACGTGAAATAATTTTCTTCAGTTACATTGATTATTGTTTTCAATTTTTTGTATACATAAAATCTAAAATTTTAATTTTGATGGGATCTATTTGCCTTATCTTTTTGTTTACGAGAAAAATTGGAGAGTGAAAACTGAAGTTTGGATTTGAAAAAAAATTGAACATCCAAAATGGAAATGCACAAATGCTGAAAGAGATACTTCCAAAAGGTATCTCTGATTTTTAAGGATTGTAAACTCTTTTAGTTTTTTATATATTAGGTTTTGTAATCATTAGAAGAGGGTGGGGGGCATTTTTATCTGAGTGTTGACTCCCTAACCATAAGTCCTTTCTAACAAAAACTATATCCATTACACATCATTAATCGATCAAAATATTTACGATGATCTATGATTGTTAGGTCCACTTTTTTTAAAATAGGCAAAAAGTGGTTGTTTGCCTATGATTAATATCGCACCACACGTTAACTTTAGAATTTAATTTTTCTACTCTTTGAAATTTTTGGATCATTAGGTCATTTGCATCTTCAACATGTTTCAGGCATGCATATCCACCACATTTAAAACATGTTTGGATCGATTAGAAATCTCTTTCTTATAAAATTCCACCAAGCCATTAGGGGTTGTACTAGTGGAATTTCCCAAACATGGATAGCAAAACTTTGGTGTTCATTTTTAGTGCGTTAAATAATTTTCTTCAGTTTCATTGTTTATTGTTTTCAATTTTTTGCATACATAAACTCTAAAATTTTTGTTTTGATAGGATCTATATGCCTAATCTTTTTGTTTACGAGAAAAATTAGAGAGTGAAAATTCAAGTTCGGATATGAAAAAAAATTAAACATCCAAAATGGAAATGCACAAATGCTGAGAGAGATACTTCCAAAAGTTATCTATGAATTTTGAGGATTGTAAACACTTTTAGTTTTTTATATATTAGGTTTTGTAATCATCGGAAGAAGGGGGGGGGGGGGGGGGGGGGTGGCATTTTTAACTGAGTGTTGACTCCCTAACCATAAGTCATTTCTAAAAAAAATTATATCTATTGCACATTATTAATTGATTAAAATATTTATGATGATCTAAGACTGTTAGGACCGGTTTTTGTAAAATAGGCAAAAAGTGGGTTGATTGACTTTGGTAAATATCCCACCGCACGTTAACTTGAGAATTTAATTTTTTCTACTCCTTGAAATTTTTGGATCATTAGGCCATTTGCATCTTCAACATGTTTCTGGCATCCATATACACCACATTTAAAACATGTTAGGATCAATTAGAAATCTCTTTCTTATAAAATTCCACCAAGCTATTAGGGGTTGTACTAGTGGAATTTCCCAAACATGGATAACAAAACTTTGGTGTTCATTTTTAGTGCGTGAAATAATTTTCTTCACTTACATTTATTATTGTTTTAGATTTATTGCATACATAAACTCTAAAATTTTCATTTTTTTTGTGATCTATTTGCCTTATCAATTTTTTTACAAGAAAAATGGGAGAGTGAAAACTCAAGTTTCGATTTGAAAAAAAATTGAACATCCAAAATGAAAATGAACAAATGCTGAGAGAGATAATTCCAAAAAGTATCTGTGATTTTTAAGGATTGTAAACTCTTTTAGTTTTTTATATATTAGGTTTAGCAATCAACCGAAGAGGGGCATTGCATTTGTAACTGTGTGTTGACTCCCTAACCATAAGTCATTTCTAACAAAACTTATATCCGTTACACATCATTAATCGATCAAAACATTTATAATGATCTATAATTGTTAGGTCCGCTTTTTATAAAATAGGCAAAAAATTGGGTTCTTTGGCTCTGGTAAATATCCCACCACACGTTTACTTGAGAATTTAATTTTTTATCCCCCTTGAAATTTTTGGGTCATTAGGTCATTTGCATCTTCAACATGTTTCAGGCATACATAACCACCACATTTAAACATGTTAGGATCAATTATAAATCTCTTTCTTAAAAAGTTCCACCAAGCCATTGGCAATTGTATTTGTGGAATTTCCCTAACAAGGATAACAAAACTTTGGTGTTCATTTATAGTACGTGAAATAATTTTCCTCACTTACATTTATTATAGTTTCCAATTGTTTTCAAACATAAACTTTAAAATTTTCATTTTGTTGTGATCTATTTTTGTTATCTTTTTGTTTATGAGAAAAATGGGAGAGTGAAAACTCAAGTTTGGATTTGAAAAGAAATTGAACATCCAACATGGAAATGCACAAATGCTGAGAGAGATAATTTCAAAAAGTATCTATGATTTTTAAGGATTTTAAACTCTTTTAGTTTAGTATATATTAGGTTTTTCAATCATTGGAAGAGGGGGGCAAGGAATTTTTAACTGAGTGTTGACACCCAAACCATTTTTCATTTCTAACAAAAATTATATCCGTTACACATCATTAATCGATCAAAACATTTATGATGAGCTATGACTGTTAGGCCCACTTTTTGTGAAAGAGGCAAAATGTGGGTTGTTTGTCTTTGGTAAATATCCCACCGCACATGAACTTGAGAATTTAATTTTTTCTACTCCAAATTTTGGGATCATTAGGTCATTTGCATCTTCAACATGTTTGTGGCAAGCATATCCACCACATTTAAAACATGTTAGTATCAATTAGAAATCTCTTTCTTATAAAATTCCACCGAGCCGTTAGGGGTTCATTTTTAGTGCGTGAAATAATTTTCTTCACTTTCATTTATTATAGTTTTAAATTGTTTGCATTCATAAACACTAAAATTTTCATTTTTTTATGATCTATTTGCCTTATCTTTTTTTTTACGAGAAAAATGGGAGAGAGAAAACTCAAGTTTGGATTTGAAAAAACATTGAACATCCAAAATGGAAATGCACAAATGCTGAGAGAGATAATTCCAAAAAGAATATGTGATTTTTATGGATTGTAAACTCTTTTAGTTTTTTATATATTAGGTTTTCCAATCATCGAAAGGGGGGGTGAAGCATTTTTACCTGAGTGCGGACTCCCAAACCATAAGTCATTTCTAACAAAAATTATAGCCATTACACTTCATTAAGCGATCTAAACATTGACGATGATCAATCATTGTTAGGTTCGCTTTTTGTTAAATAGGCACGTTAACTTGAGAATTAAATTTTTTCTATTCCTAGAAATTTTTGGATGATAAGGTCATTTGCATCTTTAACATGTTTTAAGCATGGAAGTCCACCACATTTAAAACATGTTAGGATCAATTAGAAATTTCTTTCTCATAAAATTCCACCAAGCCATTAGGGGTTGTACTAGAGGAATTTCCCAAACATAGATTACAAAACTTTGGTGTTCATTTTTAGTGCGTGAAATAATTTTTTTCACTTACATTTATTATAGTTTTAAATTTTTTACATACATAAACACTAAAATTTTTATTTTTTTGTGATCTATTTTCCATATCTATTTGTTTACGAGAGAAATGGGAGAGTGAAAACTCAAGTTTCGATTTGAAAAAAAATTGAACATCCAAAATATAAATGCACAAATGCTAAGAATGATAATTCCAAAAAGTATCTGTGATTTTTAAAGATTATAAACTCCTGTAGTGTTTTATATATTAGGTTATGCAATCATCGGAAGACGGGAGGGGGAGAGGGGGGGGGGGGGGGGGGGGGGGGGGGGGCATTGCATTTTTAACTGAGTGTTGACTCCCAAACCATAAGTCATTTCTAACAAAAATTATAGCCATTAAACTTCATTAATCGCTCAAAACATTTACGATGATCTATGGTTGTTAGGTCCACTTTTTATAAAATTGGCAAAAAGTGGGTTGTTTGGCTCTGGTAAATATCCCACATCACGTTAACTTGAGAATTTAATTTTTTTTACTACTTGAAACTTTTGGATCATCAGGTCATTTGCATCTTCAACATCTTTCAGGCATTCATATCAGCCAGATTTAAAACATGTTAGGATCAATTAGAAATCTCTTTCTTATAAAATTCCACAAAGCTATTAGGGGTTGTACTAGTGGAATTTTCCTAATATGGATAACAAACCTTTGGTGTTTATTTGAGTGTGTGAAATAATTTTCTTCACTTACATTTATTATAGTTTTCAATTTTTTGCATACATAAACTCTTAAATTTTGATTTTTGTTGTGATCTATTTGCCTTATCTCTTAGTTTACGAGAAAAATGGGAGAGTAAAAACTCAAGTTTGGATTTGAAAAAAAATATAACATCCAAAATGGAAATGCACAAATGCTGAGAGAGATAATTCCAAAAACTATCTGTGATTTTTAAAGATTGTAAACTCTTTTAGTTTTTTATATATTAGGTTTTGCAATCATCGAAAAAGGGGGCGAGGCTTTTTTAACTGAGTATTGACTCCCAAACCCCAAGTTATTTCTAACAAAAATTATAGCCGTTGCACTTACATTAATTGACCAAAACATTTACGATGATCTATGATTGTTAGGTCCGCTTTTTGTAAAATAGGCAAAAAGTGTGTTGTTTGGCTCTAGTAAATATCTCATCGCACGTTAACTTGCGAATTTAATTTTTTCTACTCCTTGAAATTTTTGGATCATTAGGTCATTTGCATCTTCAACATGTTTCAGGCATGCATATCCACCACATTTAAAACATGTTAGGATCAATTAGAGATCTCTTTCTTATAAAATTCCACCAAGTTATAAGGTGTTGTACTAGTGGAATTTCCTAAACATTGATAACAAAACTTTGGTGTTCATTTTTAGTGCGTGAAATAATTTTCTTCATTTACATTTATTATTATAGTTTTCAATTTTTTGCATGCATAAACTCTAAAATTTTTAGTTTGTTGTGAACTATTTGCCTTATCTTTTTGTTTACGAGAAAAAAGGGAGAGTGAAAACTCAAGTTTGGTTTTGAAAAAAAATTGAACATCCAAAATGGAAATGTACATATGCTGAGAGAGATAATTCAAAAAAGTATCTGTGATTTTTAACTGGAGTGTTGACCTCCAAAACATAAGTCATTTATAACAAAAATTATAGCCATTTCACATCATTAATCGATCTAAACATTTATGATGATCTATGATTGTTAGGTCCGCTTTTTGTAAAAAAGGTAAAAAGTGTGTTTTTTTGGCTTTGGTAGATATCACACCACACGTTAACTTGAGAATTTAATTTTTTTTACTCAAAATTTTTGGATCGTTAGGTCATTTGCATCTTCAAAATGTTTCAGGCATGCATATCCACCACATTTAAAAGATGTTAAGATTAATTAGAGATCTCTTTCTTATAAAATTCCACCAAGATCTTAGGGTTTGTACTAGTGGAACTTCCCAAACATCGATATAGAAACTTTGGAGTTCATTTTTGGTGCGTGAAATAAATTTCTTCACTTACATTTATTATAGTTTTCAATTTTTTGCATACATAAACTCTAAAATTTTCATTTAATTGTGATCTATTTGCCTTATCTTTTTTATACGTGAAAAATGGGAGAAAGAAAACTCAAGTTTGGATTTGAAAAAAATTGAACATCCAAAATGGAAATGCACAAATGCTGAAAGAGGGGTGAGCGAGGCTTTTTTAACTGAGTGTTGACTCCCAAACCATAAGTAATTTTTTAAAAAATGATAGCCATTACACATCATTAATCGATCAAAACATTTACGATTATCAATGATTGTTAGGCCCGTTTTTTGTAAAATAGGCAAAAAGTAGTTGTTTATCTCTGGTAAATATCCCACCGCACATTAACTTGGAAATTTAGTTTTTTCTACTCATTGAAAATTTTGGATCATTAGGTCATTTGCATGTTCAACATGTTTTAGACATGCATATCCACAACATTTAAAACATGTTAAGGTAAATTAGAAATCTCTTTCTTATAAAATTCCACATAGCCATTAGGGGTTGTACTAGTGGAATTTCCCAAACATGGATAACAAAACTTTGGTGTTCATTTTTAGTGCGCGAAATAATTTTCTTCACTTACATTTATTATTATATTTTTCAATTTTTTAACTACAATACTCTAAAATTTTCATTTTGTTGTGATCTAATTGCCTTATCTTTTTGTTTACGAGAAAAATTGGAGAGAGAAAACTCATGTTTGGATTTGAAAAAAAATTGAACATCTAAAATAGAAATGTACAAATTCTGAGAGAGATAATTCCAAAAAGTATCTATGATTTTTAAGGATTGTAAACTCTTTTAGTTTTTTATATATTAGGTTTTACAATCATCGGAAGACAAGGGGGGCGAAGCATTTTTAATTGAGTGTTGACTCCCAAACCATAAGTCATTTCTAACAAAAATGATAGCCGTTACACATCATTAATAGATCAAAATATTGACAATGATATAAGATTGTTAGGTCCGCTTTTTGTAAAATAGGAAAAAAGTAGGTTGTTTGGCACAAGTAAATATCCCACCGCATGTTAACTTGAGAATTTAATTTTTTGTACTCCTTGAAATTTTTAGATCATCTGGTCATTTGCATCTTCAACATGTTTTAGGCATGCATATCCAAGACATTTGAACATGTTAGGATATATTAGAAATCTCTTTCTTATAAATTCCACCAAGCTATTATGGGTTGTACTAGTGGAATTTCCCAACCATGGATAACAAAACTTTGGTGTTCCTTTGTAGTGCGTGAAATAATTTTCTTCACTTACATTTATTATATTTTTCAATTTTTTGCATACATAAACTCTAAAATTTTCATTTTTTTTGTGATCTATTTTCCTTATCTTTCTGTTTACGAGAAAAATGGGAGAGTGAAAACTTTAGATTGGTTTTAAAAAAAAATTGAACTTCCAAAATGGAACTGCACAAATCATGAGATAGATAATTAAAAAAATTATCTGTGATTTTTAAGGATTGTAAACTCTTTTAGTTTTTTATATATTAGGTTTTGCAATCATCAGAAGAGAGGGGGGCGAGGCATTTTTAACTAAGTGTGGACTCCCAAACCATAAGTCATTTCTAACATAAATTATAGCCGTTACACATCATTAATCGATCAAAACATTTACTATGATATATGATTGTTAGGCCACTTTTTGTAAAATCGGCAAAAAGTGGGTTGTTTGGCTCTGGTAAATATCGCACCATCCTTTAACATAAGAATTTATTTTTTTCTACTCCTTAAAATTTTTGGATCATTAGGTCATTTGCATCTTCAACATGTTTCAGGCATGCATATCCAACACATTTAAAACATATTCGGACTCAGCAAAAAGTAGGTTGTTTGGCTCTGGTAAATATCGCACCGTACTTTAACTTAAGAATTTAATTTTTTCTACTCCTTGAAATGTTTGGATCATTAGGTCTTTTGCATTTTCAACATGTTTCAGGCATGCATATCCAAGGCATTTAGAACATATTCGGACTCATTAGAAATATCTTTCTTATAAAATTCAACCAAGCTATTAGGGGTTGTACTTGTGAAATTTCCCAAACATGAATATAAAAACTTTGGTGTTCGTTTTTAGTATGTGAAATAATTTTCTTCACTTACATTTATTGTAGTTTTCAATCTTTTGTATACATAAACTCTAAAATTTTTATTTTATTTTGATCTTTTTGCCTTGTCTTTTTGTTTACAAGAAAAATGGGAGAAAGAAAACACAAGTTTGGATTTGAAAAAAAAATTGAACATCCATAATGGAAATGCAAAAATGCTGAGAGAGATAATTCCAAAAACTATATGCGATTTTTAAGGATTGCATACTCTTTTAGTTTTTAAATATTAGTTTTTGCAATCACCGGGCATGCATATCTACCACATTTGAAATATGTTAGGATCAATTAGAAATCTCTTTGTTATAAAATTCCACCAAGCCATTAGGGGTTGCACTAGTGGAATTTCCCAAACATGTCTAACAAAACATTGATGTTCATTTTTAGTGCATGAAATTATTTTCTTCACTTACATTTATTATTATAGTTTTCGATTTTTCGCATGCATAAACTCTAAAATTTTCATTTTGTTGTGAACTATTTGCCTTATCTTTTTTTTTTTATTAGAAAAATGAGAGAGTGAAAACTCAAGTTTGGATTTGAAAAATAATTCAACATCCAAAATAGAAATGCAGAAATACTGAGAGAGATAATTCCCAAAAGTATCTGTTATTATTAAGGATTGTAAACTCTTTTAATTTTTTATATATTAGGTTTTGCAATCATCGGAAGAGGGGGGATGAGGCATTTTTAACTGAGAGTTGACTCCAAAACCTTAAGTCATTTCTAACCTAAATTATAACTGATACACTTCATTAATCGATCAAAACAATTACGATGATCTATGATTGTTAGATCTGGTTTTTGTAAAACAGGCAAAAAGTGGGTTGTTTGGCTCTGGTAAATATCGCACCGCACGTTAACTTGAGAGTTTAATTTTTTCGACTCCTTGAAAATTTTGGATAATCAAGTCATGCATCTTCAACATGTTTCAGCCATGCATATCCTCCACATTTAAAATGTGTTAGGATCAATTAGAAATCTCTTTCTTATAAAATTCCACCATGTCATTACGGGTTGTACTAGTGGAATTTCCGAAACATGGTTAACAAAACTTTGGTGTTCATTTTTAGTGCGTGAAATAATTTTATTCCCTTACATTTATTATTATATTTTTCAATTTGTCACATACATAAACTCTAAAATTTTCATTTTGTTGTGATCTATGCCCTATCTTTTTGTTTACGAGAAAAATGGGAGAGTGAAAACTCAAGTTTTGATTTTTAAAAAAAAAATGAACATCCTAAATAGAAATGCACAAATGCTCAGAGAGATAATTCCAAAAAGTATCGGTGATTTTTAAGGATTGTAAATTCTTTTAGTTGTTTATATTTGGTTTTGCAATCTTCGAAAGAGGAGGTGGGCGAGGCATTTTTAACTAACCGTTAATAGCTTGGGGAAATTTTATAAGAAAGAAATTTCTAATAGATTGTAACTATTTTAAATATGGATATACATGCCTGAAACATGTTGAGGATGCAAATGACCTAATGAGCCAAAAATTTCAAGGAGTAGAAAAAATTAAATTTTCAAGTTAACATGCGGTGGGATATTTACCACAGCCAAACAACCCACTTTTTGCCTATTTTAAAAAAAGCAGACCTAACAATCAATGATCATCGTAAATTTTTTGATTGATTAATGATGTGTAACGGCTATAATATTTTTTAGAAATGACTTAAGGTTTGGGAGTCAACACTCAGTTAAAAATGCCTCGCCCCCCCTTTTCCGATGATTGCAAAACATAATATACAAAAAAACCAGAAGAGTTTACAATCCTTAAAAATCACAGATACTTTTATTTATCTCTCTCAGCGTTAGTGCTTTTCCATTTTGGATATTCAATTTTTTTTCAAATCCAAACTTGAGTTTTCACTCTCCCATTTTTCTCGTAAACAAAAAGATAAGGCAAATAGATCACAACAAAATGAAAATTTTAGAGTTTATATGTGCAAAATATTGAAAATCATAATAAATATAAGAGAAGAAAATTATTTCACGCACTAAAAATAAACACCAAAGTTTTGTTATCCATGTTTAGGAAATTCCACTAGTACAAACCCTAATTGCTTAGTGGAATTTTAAAATAATTATCTCTTTTAGGATTGTACAATTCCATTTTGGATGTTCAATTTTTTCTCAAATCCAAAGTTGAGTTTTCTCTCTCCCATGTTTCTTGTAAGAAAAAGATAAGGCAAACTGATCACAATAAAATAAATATTTTTGGTTTTCTCTTTCCCGTGTTTCTTGTAAACAAAAAGATAAGGCAAATAGATCACAAAAAATTGAATATTTTTGAGTTTATGTATACAAAAAATTGAAAGCTATAATAAAAGTAAGTAAAGAAAATTATTTCACGCTCTAAAAATGAACACCAAAGTTTTGTTATCCATGTTTGGGAAATTCCACTAGTACAACCCCAAATTGCTTGATGGAATTTTATAAGAATGCGATTTCTAATTGATACTAACATGTTTTATATATGGATATGCATGTCAGAAACATGTTGAAGATGCAAATGACCTAATGATTCAAAAATTTCAAAGAGTAGAAAAAAATTAAATTCTCAAGTTAACGTGCGGTAGGATATTTACACGAGCCAAACAACCCACTTTTTGCCTGTTTCACAAAAAGCAGACCTAACAATCATAGATCATCATAAATGTTTTGATTGATTAATGATGTGTAATGGCTACAACGTTTTAGTAGAAATGACTTATGCCTCGCCCCCCCTTTTCCGATGATTGCGAAACCTAATATATAAAAAACCTAAAAGAGTTTGAAGCCCTTAAAATCACAGTTACTTTTTGGAATTAGCTCTCACAGCATTTGTGCATTTCCATTTTGGATGTTCAATTTTTTTTCAAAACCAAACTTAAGTTTTCACTCTCCCATTTTTCTCGTAAACAAAAAGATAAGGCAAATAGATCACAACAAAATGAAAATTTTAGGGTTTATGTATGCAAAAAAATGAAAACTATAAGAAATGAAAGTGAAGAAAATTATTTCATGCACTAAAAATGAACACCAAAGTTTTGTTATCCATGTTTGGGAAAAACCACTAGTGTAACCCCTAATAGCTGGGAGAAATTTTATAAGAAAGAGATTTCTAATTGATCCTAAAATGTTTTAAATATGAATAAGCAAGCCTGAAACATGTTGAATATGCAAATAACCTAATGATCCAAAAGTTTCAAGAAGTAGAAAAAAATTAAATTCTCAAGTTAACATGCGGTGGGATATTTACCAAAGCCAAACAACCTTGTTTTTTCCTATTTACAAAAATCTGACCTAAAAATCAAAGATCTCATAAATTGTTTGATCGATTAATAATGTGCAACGACTATAATTTTTGTTAGAAATGACATAAGGTTTGGGAGTAACCACTCAGTTAAAAATGCCTTCCCTCCCCCCCCCCCCCCCCCCCCCCCCTTTTCCGATGATTGCTAAACCTAATATATAAAAAAGTAAAAGAGTTTACACTCAAAAATAACAGATACTTTTTGGAATTATCACTCTCAGCATTTGTGCATTTCCATTTTGGATGCTCAATTTTTTTTCAAGTCCAAACTTGAGTTTTGACAATCCCATTTTTCTCGTAAGCAAAAAGATATAGCAAATAGGTCACAACTAAATGGAAATTTTAGAGTTTATGCATGCAAAAAATTGAAAACAATAATAAAAGTAAGTGAAGAAAATTATTCCACGCACTAAAACTGAACACCAATGTTTTGTTATCCTTGTTTGGGAAATTCCACTAGTACAACCCCTAATAGCTCGGTGGAATTTTAGAAGAAACAGATTTCTAACTGATCCTAACATGTTTTAAATATGAATATACATGCCAGAAACATGTGTAAGATGCAAATGACCTAATGATCCAAAAAATTTAAGGAGAAGAAAACATTAAATTATTAAGTTAACATGCGGTGGGATATTTACTAGAGCCAAACAACCCACTTTTTGCCTATTTTACAAAAAGCGGACCTAACAATCATTGATCATCGTAAATATTTTGATCGATTAATGATGTGTAATGGCTACCATTTCTGTGAGAAATGACTTATGGTTTGGGAGTCAAAACTCAGTTAAAAATGCTCGCCCCCACTTTTTAGATGATTGCAAAACCTAATATATAAAAAAATAAATGATTTTAAAATCCTTAAAATTCACATATACTTTTTGGAATTACCTCTCTCAGCATTTGTGCATTGACATTTTGGATGTTCAATTTTGTTTCAAATCCAAACTTGAGTTTTCTCTCTCCTTTTTTTGTTGTAAACAAAAAGAAAAGGCAAATAGATCACAAAAAAATAAATATTTTTGAGTTTACGTAAGAAAAATATTGAAAACTATAATATATTTAGGTGAAGAAAGTTATTTCATGTACTAAAAATGAACACCGAACTCTTGTTATCCATATTTGGGAAATTCCACTAGTACAACCCCAAATAGCTTCGTGGATTTTTATAAGAAAGAGATTTCTAATTGACCCTACCATGTTGTAAATATGGATATGCATGCCTAAAACAAGCTGAAGATGCAAATGACCTATTGATCCAAAAATTTCAATGAGTAGAAAAAATTAAATTCTCAAGTTAACGTGCAGTGGGATATTTACAATAGCCAATCAACCCACTTTTTGCCTATTGACAAAAAGCAGACCTAACAATCATAGATCAATGTAAATGTTTTGATTGATTAATGATGTGTAACGGTGTTAGGAATGACTTATGGTTGGAGAATCAACACTCAGTTAAAAATGCCACGCCCCCCCGTTTTCAAATGATTGGAAAACCTAATATTGAAAAAAATAAAGAGTTTAAAATCCTTAAAAATCACATATACTTTTTAGAATTATCTCTCTCAGCATTTTTACATTTCTATTTTGGATTTTCAATTATTTTTCAAATCCAAACTTGAGTTTTAAATCTGCCATTTTTCTCGTAAACAAAAAGATAAGGCAAATAGATCACAACAAAATGAAAATTTTAGAGTTTATGTATGAAATAAATTTAAAACTATAATAAATTTAAGTGAAGAAAATGATTTCAAGCACTAAAAATGAACACCAAACTTTTGTTATCCATGATTGGGAAATTCCACTAGTACAACCCCTAATATCTTTGTGGTTTTTTATAAGAAAGAGATTTCAAATTGATCCTAACATGTTTTAAATATGGATGTGCATGCCTGAAACATGTTGAAGATGCAAATGACCCAATGATCCAAAAATTTCATGGAGTAGAAAAAATTGAATTCTCAAGTTAATGTGCGGTGGGATATTTACAATAGCCAAATAACCCATTTTTTGCCTATTGACAAAAAGCGGGCCTAACAATCATAGATCATCGTAAATGTTTTGATTGATTAATGATGTTGAATGACATTAGAAATGACTTATGGTTTGCGAATCAACACTCAGTTAAAAATGCCTCGCACCCCCTTTTACGATGATTACAAAACCAAATATAGAAAACATGAAAAGAGTTTACAATCCTTAAAAATCACATATACTTTTTGGAATTATCTCTCTTAGCATTTGTGCATTTCCATTATGGATGTTCAATTTTTTTTCAAGTTCAAATTTGAGTTTTCTCTCTTCCATTTTTCTCGTAAACAAAAAGAAAAAGGCAAATAGATCACTACAAAATGAAAATTCTAGAGTTTTTGTATGCAAAAAGTTGAAAACTATCATAAATTTAAGTGAAGAAAATTATTTCACGCACTAAAAATGAACACCAAAGTTTTGTTATCCATGTTTGGGAAATTCCACTAGTACAACACCTAATAGTTTGGTAGAATTTTATAAGAAAGAGATTTCTAATTTATCCTAACATGTTTTAAATATAGATGTGCATGCCTGAAATATGTTGAAGATGCAAATGACCTAATGATCCAAAAATTTCAAGGAGTAGAAAAAATTGAATTCTCAAGTTAATGTGCGTTGGGATATTTACATTAGCCAAATAACCCACTTTTTGCCTATTGACAAAAAGCAGACCTAACAATCATAGATCATCATAAATGTTTTGATCGATTAATGATATGGAACGGCATTAGAAATGACTTATGGTTTGTGAGTCAGCACTGTTGAAAATGCCTCGTGCCCCTTTTTACGATGATTACAAAACCTAATATATAAAACACGAAAAGAGTTTACAATCCTTAAAAATCACATATACTTTTTGGAATTCTCTCTCTCAGCATTTGTCCATTTCCATTTTGGATGTTCAATTTTTTTTCAAGTCCAAACTTGAGTTTTCACTCTCCCATTTTTCTCATAACCAAAAAGATATGGAAAATAGATCACTACAAAATGAAAATTCATCACTACAAAATGAAAATTTTAGAGTTTATGTATGCAAAAAATTGAAAACAATAATAAATTTAAGTGAATAAAATTATTTCACGCACTAAAAATGAACACCTAAGTTTTGTTATCCATGTTTGGGAAATTCCACTAGTACAATACCTAAAAGCTTGGTGGAATTTTATAAGAAAGTGATTTCTAATTGATCCTAACATGTTTTAAATATGAATTTGCATGCCTGAAACATGTTGAAGATGCAAATGACATAACTAAAATAGGCAAAAGTGGGTTGTTTGGCTGAGGTAAATAACCCACCACACATGAAAAAATTAAATTCTCAAGTTTATGTGCGGTGGGATATTTACCTCAGCCAAACAACTCACTTTTTTCCGATTTTACAAAAACCGGACCAAACAATCATAGATCATCATAAATGTTTTGATCGATTAATGATGTGTAACGGCTATAATTTTTGTTAGAAATGACTATTGGTATGGGAGTCAACACTCATTTAAAATGCCTTGGCCCCCCCTTTTCAGATGATTGCATAAACTAATATTTTAAAAACTAAAAGAGTTACAATCCTTAAAAGTCACATATACCATTTGGAATTATCTCTCTCAGCATTTGCGCATTTCCAGTTTGGATGTTCATTTTTTTTTCAAGTCCAAACTTGAATTTTCACTCTCCCTTTTTTCAAGTAAACAAAAAGATACGGCAAATAGATCACAACAAAATGAAAATTTTAGAGTTTATATATGCAAAAAATTGAAAACTATAACAAATTTGAGTTAAGAAAATTATTTGACCCACTAAAAATGAACACCAAAGTTTTGTTGTCCATGGTTGGGAAATTCCAGTAGTTCAACACCAAATTGCAACATGGAGTTTTATAAGAAAGAGATTTCTAATTGATCCTAACATGTTTTAAATATGGATATGCATGGCTGAAACATGTTGAAGATGCAAATGACCTAATGATCCAAAATTTCAAAGAGTATAAAAGATTAAATTCTCAAGTAACGTGTGGTGGGATATTTACAATAGCCAAACAACCCACATTTTACCTATTAAAAAAAGAGGACCTAACAATCATAGATAATCGTAAATGTTTTGGTCGATTAATGATGTGGAACGGCATTAGAAATAACTTATGGTTTGGGAGTCAACAATTAATTAAAAATGCCTCTCCCTTTCTTTTACGATGATTACAAAACCTAATATATATAAAACTAAAAGAGTTTACAATCCTTAAAAATCACATATACTTTTTGGAATTATCTCTCTCAGCATTTGTGCATTTCAATTTTGGGTGGTCAATTTTTTTTCAAGTCCAAACTTGAATTTTTGCTCTCCCATTTTTCTTGTAAACGAAAAGATAAGGCAAATTGAGCAAAACAAAATGAAAATGCTAAAAATTGAAAACTATAATAAATTTAAGTGAAGAAAATTATTTCATGCACTAAAAATGAACACCAAAGTTTTGGTATCTATGTTTGGGAAATTCCCCTAGTACAACCCCTAATGGCTTGGTGGAATTTTATATGAAAGAGATTTCTAATTGATCCTAACATGTTTTAAATATGGATATGCATGCTTGAAACATGTTGAAGATGCAAATGACCTAATGATCCAAAATTTTCAAGGAGTAGAAAATTTTATTTCTCAAGTTAACGTGCGGTGGGATATTTACTAGAGCCACGCAACCTAATTTTTGACTAGTTTACAAAAAGCGGACCTAACAATCATAGATCATCATAAATTTTTTGATCGATTAATGATGTGTAACGGCTATAATTTCTATAAGAAATGACATATGGTTTGGGAGTCAACACTCAGTTAAAAATGCCTCGCCCTCCCTTTTCAGATGATTGTAAAACCATATATATATAAAAAAAGATTTTACACTCCTTAAAAATCACAGATTCTTTTTGGAATTATCTCTCTTAGCATTTATGCAAAGCCATTTTGATGTTCATTTTTTTTTCATATGCAAACTTGAGTTTTCTCTCTCCCATTTTTCTCATAAACAAAAAGAAAAGGCAAATAGATCACAACAAAATAAATATTTTTGAGTTTAAGTATGAAAAAAATAGAAAGCTATAATAAATGTAAGTGAAGAAAATTATTTCACACACTAAAAATGAACACCAAACTTTTTTTATCCTTATTTGGGATATTCCACTAGTACAACCCCTAATAGCTTGGTGGAATTTAATAAGAAAGAGATTTCTATTTGATCCTAACATGTTTCAAATATGGATATTCATGCCTGAAACATGTTGAAGATGCAAATGACCTAATGATCGTAAAATTTCAAGGAGTAGAAAAAATTAAATTCTCAAGTTAACGTGTGGTGGAATATTTACAATAGCCAAACAACCTACTTTTTTCCATTTGACAAAAAGCGGACCTAACAATCATAGATCATCGTAAATGTTTTGATTGATTAATGATGTGTAACAGCTATAATTTCTATTACAAATGACTTATGGTTTGGGAGTCAACACTCAGTTAAAAATGCATCCCCCCCCTCCCCCCCTTCCCCCTCCCCCCTTCCCCCCTATTTTCAAATGATTGTAAAACCTAATATATAATAAACTAAAAGAGTTTAAAATCCTTAAAAATCACAGATTCTTTTTGGAATTATCTCTCTCAGCATTTGTGTATTTCCATTTTGGATGTTCAATTTTTTTTCAAATCCAAATTTCAAATTACATTCTCCCATTTTTCTCGTAAACAAAAGGATAAGGCAAATAGATCACAACAAAATGAAAATTTTAGAGTTTATGTATGCAATAAATTGAAAACTATAATAAATGTAAGTGAAGAAAATTATTTCAACCACTAAAAAAGAACACCAAAGTTTTGTTATCCATGTTTGGGAAATTCCACTAGCACAACCCCTAATAGCTTGGTGGAATTTTGTAAGAATGAGATTTCTAATTGATCCTAGCATGTTTTAAATATGGATATGCATGCCTGAAACATTTTGAAGATGCAAATGACCTAATCATCAAAAAATTTCAAGGAGTAGAAAAAATTAAATTCTCAAGTTAACGTGCGGTGGGATATTTACATTAGCCAAACCCAAATTTTGCCTTTTGACAAAAAGCGGACCCAACAATCATAGATCATTGTAAATGTTTTGATTGATTAATGATGTGTAACAGCATTAGAAATGACTTATGGTTTGGGAGTCAACACTCAGTTAAAAATGCCTCACCCCCCCTTTTCAGATGATAGCAAAACCTAATATATAAAAAACTAAAAGAGTTCACAATCCTTTAAAATCACAGATACTTTTTGGAATTATCTCTCTCGTCATTTGTGTATTTCCCTTTTGGAAGTTATTTTTTTTTCAAATCCAAACTTGAGTTTTCACTAACCCTTTTTCCTTGTAAACAAAAACATAAGGCAAGTAGATAACAACAAAATAAAAAATTTAGAGTTTATGTATGTAAAAAATTGAAAACTATAATAAATGTAAGTGAAGAAAATTATTTCACGCACTAAAAATGAACACCAAAGTTTTGTTATCCTTGTTTGTGAAATTCCACTAGTACAACCCATAATAGCTTGGTGGAATTTTATAAGAAAGAGATTTCTAATTGATCCTAACTAGTTTTAAATATGGATATCCATGCCTGAAACATGTTGAAGATGCAAATGACCAAATGATCAAAAACTTTCAAGGAGTAGAAAAATTAAATTCTCAAGTTAACGTGTGCAAGGGTATTTACCAGAGCCAAACAACCTACTTTTTGCCTATTTTTCAAATAGAGGACCTAACAATCATAGATCATCGTAATTATTTTGATCGATTAATGATGTGTAACGGTGTTAGAAATGAGTTATGGTTTGGGAGTCGACACTCAGTTAAAAATGCCTCTCCCCCCCTTTTCCGATGATTTCAAAACCAAATATATAGAAAACTCAAAGAGTTTACAATCTTTAAAAATCATAGATATTTTTTCGAATTATCTCTCTGACCATATGTGCATTTCCATTTTGGATGTTCAATTTTTTTTCAAATCCAAAATTCAGTTTTCACTCTCCCTTTTTTCTCGTAAAGAAAAAGATAAGGAAAATTGATCACAAGAAAATGAAAATTTTTGAGTTTATGTATGTTAAAAATTGATAACTATAATAAATGTAACTGAAGAAAATTATTTCACGCACTAAAAATGAACACCAAAATTTTGTTATCCATATTTTGGAAATTCCACTTGTACAATGCCTAATAACTTTGTGGAATTTTATAAGAAAGAGATTTCTAATTGATCCTATCATGTTTTAAATATGGATATGCAAACCTGAAACATTATGAAGATGTGAATCACCTTAGTGATCCAAAAATTTCAAGGAGTAGAAAAAATTAAATTCTCAAGTTAACTTGCAGTGGGATATTTACGAGTGCCTAACAACCATCTTTTTGCCTATTTTACAAAAAGTGGACCTATCAATTATAGATCATCATAAATGTTTTGATCGATTAATGAAGTGTAACGACATTATAAATGACTTATAGTTTGGGAGTGTACACTCAGTTCCAAATGCCTCACCCCCCCTTTTCCGATGATTGCAAAACCAAATATATGAAACACTAAAAGAGTTTAATTTCCATAAAAATCACAGATACTTTTTGGAATTATCCTTCTCAGCATTTTTACAATTTTATTTTGGACGTTTAATTTTTTTTCAAATCCAAACTTGAGTTTTCACTCTCCCATTTCTCGTAAACAAAAAGATAAGGTAAATATATCACAACAAAATGAAATTTTTATAGTTTATGTACGTAGAAAATTGAAAAATATAATAAATGTAAGTGAAGAAAAGTATTTCATGCACTAAAAATGAACACCAAAGTTTTATTATCCATGTTTGGAAATTTTCACTAGTACAACCCCTAATAGCTTGGTGGAATTTTATAAGAAAGAGATGTCTAGTTTATCCTAACATGTTTTAAATATGGATATGCATGCCTGAAACATTTTGAAGATGCAAATGACCAAATGATCCACAAATTGCAAGGAGTAGAAAAAATTCAATTCTCAAATTAACATACGATGGCATATTTACAAGAGCCAAACAACCCACTTTTTGCCCATTTTACAAAAAGCGGACCTAACAATCATAGATCATCGTAAATGTTTTGATCGATTAATGATGGGTAACGGCTATAATTTTTGTTAGAAATGACTTACGGTGTGGGTGTCAACACTCAGTTAAAAATGCCTCGCCCCTCTTTTTCCGATGATTGCAAAACCTAATATACAATAAAACAAGAAGAGTTTACAATCCTTAAAAATCATAGATACTTTTATGAATTATCTCTCTCAGCATTTTTTTCTTTTCCATTTTGGATATTCAATTTTTTTTCCAATCCAAACTTGAGTTTTCACTCTCCTATAATTTTTGAGTTCATATATGCAAAATATTGAAAACTGTAATGAAAATAAGAGAAGAAAATTATTTCACGCACTAAAAATGAACACGAAAGTTTTGTTATCCATGTTTAGGAAATTCCACTAGTACAACCCCTAATTGCTTAGTGGAATTTTATAAGAAAGATATTTCTAATTAACTCTAACATGTTTTAAATATTGATATGCATGCCTGAAACATGTTGAAGACGCAAATGACCTCATGATGCAAAAATTTCAAGGAGTAGAAAAAATAAAATACTCAAGTTAACATGTGGTGGGATATTTACCCGAGCCAAACAACCCACTTTTTGCCTATTTTAAAAAAATTTTGTAAATGTTTTTATCGATTAATGATGTGTAACGACTATAATTTTTGTTAGAAATGACTTATGGTTTGGGGGTGAACACTCAGTTAAAAATGCCTCGCCCCCCCCCCCCCCCACCTTTTCAGATGACTGGAAAACCTAATATATAAAAAACTAAACGAGCTTACAAACCTTAAAATCACATGTACTTTTTGGAATTATCTCTCTGAGCATTTGTACATTGCCATTTTGGATGTTCAATTTCTTTTGAAGTCCAAACTTTGAGTTAATCATTGAAAAATATTGAAAACTATAATAAATTTAAGTGGGGAAAAATATTTCACGTACTAAAAAGGAACACCAAAGTTTTGTTATCTATGTTTGGGAAAATTCCACTACTACAACTCCTAATAGCTTGGTGGAATTTTATAAGAAAGAGATTTCTAATTGATCCTAGCATGTTTTAAATATAGATTTGCATGCCTGAAACAAGTTGACGACGCAAGTGACCTAATGATCCAAAAATTTCAAGGAGTAGAAAAAGTTAAATTCTCAAGTTAACGTGCGGTGGGATATTTACCAGAGGCAAACAACCCACTTTTTGCCTATTTTACAAAAAGCGGACCTAACCATCATAGATCATCATAAATGTTTTGTTCGATTAATGATGTGTAACGACTATAATTTTTATAGAAATGACTTATGGTTTGGGAATCAACATTCATTTAGCAATGCGTCGTCTGACAATTGCAAAACTTAATATATAAAAAACTAAAATATTTTAATATCCTTAAAAATCACAGATACTTTTTGAAATTATCTCTCTCAGAATTTATGCATTTCCATTTTGGATATTAAATTTTTTTTCAAGGAGTAGAAAAAATAAAATTCTCTACTTAACGTGCGTGGGATATTTGCCCGAGCCAAATAACTCTGTTTTTGCATATTTTAAAAATGTGGACCTAGCAATCATAGATCATCATAAATGTTTTGATCATTTACTGATGTGTAAAGGCATTAGAAATAACTTATGGTTTGGGAGTCAACACTCAGTTAAAAATGCCATGCCCCCCCCCCGTTTCAAATGTTTGCAAAACCAAATATATAAAAAACTAAATGAGTTTAAAATCCTTAAAAATCACATATACTTTTTGGAATTGTCTCTCTCTGCATTTTTGCATTTCCATTTTCGATGTACAATTTTTTTTCAAATCCAAACTTGAGTATTCACTCTCCCATTTTTTCTCGTAACAAAAATGAAAAGGCAAATAGATAACAACAAAATGAAAATTTTAGAGTTTACGTTTGCAAAAAATTGAAAACTATAATAAATGTAAGTGAAGAAAATTATTTCACACACCAAAAATGAACACCAATATTTTGTTATCCATGTTTGGGAAACACTCGTACATACCCTAATAGCTCGGTGGAATTTTATAAGAAAGAGATTTATAATTGATCCTAACATGTTTTAAATATGGATATGCATGCCTGAAACATGGTGAAGATGCAAATGACCTAGTGATCCAAAAATTTGAAGTAGTTGAAAAAATTAAATTCTCAACTTAACATGCGGTGGGATATTTACCAGAGCCAAACAACCAACTTTTTGCCTAGTTTACTACAAGCGGACCTAACAATCATAGATCATTGTAAATGTTTTGATTGATTAATGATGTGTAACAGCCAAATTTTTTGTTAGAAATGACTTATGGTTTGGGAGTCAACTCTCAGTTAAAAATGCCTCGCCTCCCCCCCCCCCCCTTTTTCGGTGATTGCAAAACCAAATATATAGAAAACTCAAAGATTTTACAATCTTTAAAAATCACAGATAATTTTTCAAATTATCACTCTCAACATTTGTGCATTTCCATTTTGGATGTTCAATTATTTTTCAAATCAGAAGTTGAGTTTTCACTCTCCCTTTTTTCTCGTAAACAAAAAGATAAGGATTATAGATCACAATAAAATGAAATTTTAAGAGTTTATGTATGTAAAAAATTGAAAACTATAATAAATGTAAGTGAAGAAAATTATTTCACACACTAAAAATGAACACTAAAGTTTTGTTTTCCTTGTTTATGAAATTCCACTAGTACAATCCATAATAGCTTGGTGGAATTTTATAAGAAAGAGATTTCTAAGTGATCATAACATGTTTTAAATAAGGATATGCATATCTAAAACATTTTGAAGATGCGAATGACCTTAATGATCCAAAAATTTCAAGGAGTAGAAAAAGTTAAATTCATTAGTTAACGTGCGGTGGGATATTTATGAGAGCCAAACAACCCTCTTTTTGCCTATTTTACAAAAAACCGACCTAACAATCATAGATCATCATAAATGTTTTGATCGATTAGTAATGTGTAATGACGTTAGAAATTTCTAATGGTTTAGGAGTCAACACTCAGTTCAAAACGCCTCGCCCCCCCTCTTCCGATGATTGCAAAACCTAGTATATAAAACACTAAAAGTGCTTACAATCCATAAAAATCACAGATACTTTTTGGAATTATCTCTCAACATTTTTGCATTTTTAATTTGGATGTTAAATTTTTTTTCAAATCCAAACTTGATTTTTCACTCTCGTATTTTTCTCATAAACATAAAGATAAAGAAAATAGCTCACAACAAAATGAAAATTTTAGAGTTCATGTATGCAGAAAATTGGAAACTTTACTAAATGTAAGTGAAGAAAATTGTTTCACGCACTAAAAATGAACACCAAAGCTTTGTTATCCATGTTTTCTAAATTCCACTAGTACAACCCCTAATATCTTGGTGGAATTTTATAAGAAAGATATTTATAATTGATCCTAACATGTTTTAAATATAGATATGCATGCTTGAAACATGTTGAAGATGCAAATGACCAAATGATCCAAAAATTTCAAAGAGTAGAAAAAATTAAATTCTCAAGTTAACGTGCAGTGCGATATTTACTAGAGCCCAACAACCCACTTTTAGCTAATTTTACAAAAAGTGGACTTAACAATCATAGATCATCATAAATTTTTTGATCGATGAAGGATGTGTAATGGCTATAATTTTTCTTTGAATGACTTATCGTTTGGAGGTCAAAACTCAGTTAAAAATACCTCACCCCCACCCCCCCCCCCCCCCCCCCCCCCCCCCCCCCCCTTTTCCTATGTTTTCAAAACCTAATATAGAAAAAAACTAAAAGATCTTACAATCCTTAAAAATCATAGATACTTTTATGAATTATCTCTCTCAGCATTTGTGCTTTTCCATCTTGGATGTTCAATTTTTTTTCAAATCCAAACTTGAGTTTTTAGTCTCCCTTTTTTCTCGTCAACAAAAAGATAAGGCAAATAGATCACAAAAAAATGAAAACTTTAGAGTTTATATATGCAAAATATTGAAAAAAATAATAAATGTAAGAAAAGAAAATTATTTCACGCACTAAAAATGAACACCAAATTTTTGTTATCGATGTTGAGGAAATTCCACTAGTACAAGCCCAAATTGCTTGGTGGAATTTTATAAGAAAGATATTTGTAATTAATCCTAACTTGTTTTAAATATTGATATGCATGCCTAAAACATGTTGAAGATGCAAATTACACAATGATACAAAATTTCAAGGAGTAGAAAAAAAAAAATTTCTCTAGTTAACGTGCGGTGGGATATTTACCCAAGCCAAACAACCCACTTTTTGCCTATTGAAAAAAAGCGGACCTAAAAATCTTAGATTTTCGTAAATGTTTTGATCGATTAATGAGGTGTAACGGCTATAATTTTTGTTAGAAATGACTTATGGTTAGGGAGCTCAAATACTTTTTGGAATTACCACTCTCAGCATTTGTGCATTTCCATTTTGGATGTTCAATTTTTTTTCAAATCCAAACTTCAGTTTTCTCTCTCCCATTTTTCTCGTAAACAAAAAGAAAAGGCAAATAGATCACAACAAAATGAAAACTTTAGAGTTTATGAATGCAAAAAATAGAAAAAAATAATAAATGTAAGTGAAGAAAATTATTTCACACACTTAAAACGAACACCAAAGTTTTGTTATCCTTGTTTGGGAAATTCCACTAGTACAACCCCTAATAGCTTGGTGGAATTTTATAACAAGGAGATTTCTAATTGATCCTAACATGTTTTAAATAAGGATATGCATGCTTGTAACATGTTGAAGATGCAAACGACCTAATGATCTAAAACTTTCAAGTAGTAGAAAAACCTAAATTCTCTAGTTAATGTGCAGTGGGATATTTACCAAAGCCTAACAACCCATTTTTTGCCTATTTTGGAAAAAAAAGAACCTAACAATCATAGATCATCATAAATGTTTTGATCGATAAATGATGTTTAGTAGCATTAGAAATGACTTGTGGTTTTGGAGTCGACACTCAGTTAAAAATACCAATATATAAAAAACTGAAAGAGTTTACAATCCTTAAAAATCACCGATACGTTTTGGAATTATCTCTCTCAGCATTTGTGCATTACCATTTTGGATGTTCAATTGTTTTTCAAATCCAAACTTGAGTTTTCACTCTCCCTTTTTTCTCGTAAACAAAAAGATAAGGAAAATAGATCACAACAAAATGAAATTTTTAGAGTTTATGTATGTAAAAAATTGAAAACTATAATAAATGTAAGTGAAGAAAATTAATTCACACACTAAAAATGAACACCAAAGTTTTGTTTTCCATGTTTATGAAATTCCACTAGTACAATCCATAATAGCTTGGTGGAATTTTATAAGGAAGAGATTTCTAATTGATCCTAACATGTTTTAAATAAGGATATGTATATCTGAAACATTTTGAAGATGCGAATGACCTTAATGATCCAAAAATTTCAAGGAGTAGAAAAAGTTAAATTCACTAGTTAACGTGCGGTGGGATATTTATGAGAGCCAAACAACCCTCTTTTTGCCTATTTTACAAAAAACTGACCTAACAATCATAGATCATTGTAAATGTTTTGATCGATTAGTAATGTGTAATGACGTTATGAATTTCTAATGGTTTAGGAGTCAACACTCAGTTAAAAACGCCTCGCGCCCCCTCTTCCGATGATTGCAAAACCTAATATATAAAACACTAAAAGACCTTACAATCCATAAAAATCACATATACTTTTTGGAATTATCTCTCTCAACATTTGTGCATTTTTAATTTGGATGTTAAATTTTTTTTCAAATCCAAACTTGAGTTTTCACTCTCGTAGTTTTCTCATAAACATAAAGATAAAGAAAATAGATCACAACAAAATGAAAATTTTAGAGTTCATGTATGCAGAAAATTGGAAACCTTAATAAATGTAAGTGAAGAAAATTGTTTCACGCACTAAAAATGAACACCAAAGTTTTGTTATCCATGTTTTGGAAATTCCACTTGTACAACCCCTAATATCTTTGTGGAATTTTATTAGAAAGATATTTATAATTGATCCTAACATGCTTTAAATATGGATATGCATGCCTAAAACATGTTGAAGATGCAAATGACCAAATGATCCATAACTTTCAAAGAGTAGAAAAAATTAAATTCTCAAGTTAACGTGCGGTGCGATATTTACTAGAGCCCCACAACCCACTTTTAGCTAATTTTACAAAAAGTGGACCTAACAATCATAGATCATCATAAATGTTTTGATCGATGAAGGATGTGTAATGGCTATAATTTTTGTTAGAAATGACTTATCGTTTGGGGGTCAAAACTTAGTTAAAAATAAGTCACCCCCCCCCCCCCCCCCCCCCTCTCTTTTCCGATGTTTTCAAAACCTAATATAGAAAAAAACTAAAAGAATTTACAATCCTTAAAAATCACAGATACTTTTATGAATTATCTCTCTCAGCATTTGTGCTTTTCCATTTTGGATGTTCAAATTTTTTTCAAATCCAAAGTTGAGTTTTATAAGAAAGATATTTCTAATTAATCCTAACTTGTTTTAAATATTGATATGCATGCCTGAAACATGTTGAAGATGCAAATGACCCAATGATACAAAATTTCAAGGAGTAGAAAAAAAAATTTCTCTAGTTAACGTGTGGTGGGATATTTACCCAAGCCAAACAACCCACTTTTTGCCTATTGAGAAAAAGCGGACCTAAAAATCATAGTTTTTCGTAAATATTTTGATCGATTAAAGATGTGTAACAACTATAATTTTTGTTAGAAATGACTTATGGTTAAGGAGTTCAAATACTTTTTGGAATTACCACTCTCAGCATTTGTGCATTTCCATTTTGGATGTTCAATTTTTTTTCAAATCCAAACTTCAGTTTTCTTTCTCCCATTTTTCTCGTAAACAAAAAGATAAGGCAAATAGATCACGACAAAATGAAAATTTAAGTGTTTATGAATGCAAAAAATAGAAAAAAATAATAAATGTAAGTGAAGAAAATTATTTCACGCACTTAAAATGAACACCAAAGTTTTGTTATCCTTGTTTGGGAAATTCCACTAGTACAACCCCTAATAGCTTGGTGGAATTTTATAACAAAGAGATTTCTAATTGATCCTAACATGTTTTAAATAAGGATATGCATGCTTGTAACATGTTGAAGATGCAAATGACCTAATGATCTAAAACTTTCAAGTAGTAGAAAAACCTAAATTCTCTAGTTAACGTGCGGTGGGATATATACCAGAGCCTAAGAACCCACTTTTTGCCTATTTTAGAAAAAGAGAACCTAACAATCATAGATCATCATAAATGTTTTGATCGATAAATGATGTGTAGTAGCATTAGAAATGACTTGTGGTTTGGGAGTTTACAATCCTTAAAAAACTGAAAGAGTTTACAATCCTTAAAAATCACCGATACTTTTTGGAATTATCTCTCTCAGCATTTGTGCATTACCATTTTGGATGTTCAATTTTTTCTCAAATCCAAACTTTAGTTTTCTCACTCCCATTTTTTCTTGTAAAAAAATATAAGGGAAATAGATCACAAAAAATGAAAATTTTAAAGTTTATGTATGCAAAAACTGGAAATCTATAATATATGTAAGTGAAGAAAATTATTTTACGCACTAAAAATGAACACCAATGTTTTGTTATCCATGTTTTTGAAATTCCACTAGTACAACCCCTAGCAGCTTGGTGGAATTTTTTAACAAAGAAATTTCTAATTGATCCTAACATATTTTAAATATGGATATGCATGCCTGAAACATGTTGACGATGCAAATGACCTAATGATCCAAAAATTTCAAGGAGTAGAAAAAATTAAATTTTCAAGTTCACGTGCAGTGGGATATATACCAGAGCCAAACAACCAATTTTTTGCCTATTTTACTTTCCAACCTAACAACCATAGATCATCTTAAATGTTTTGATCGATTAATGATGTGTAACTGTGTTAGAAATGACTTATGGTTTGGGAGTCGACACATAGTTAAAAATGGCTCGACCCCCCTTTTCCGATGATTGTAAAACCTAATATATATAAAACTAAAAGAGTTTACAATCTTTAAAAATCCCAGATACTTTTTTGAATTATCTCTCTCAGCATTTGTGCATTTCCATTTTGGATATTCAATTTTCTTTCAAATCGAAAATTGAGTTTTCACTCTCCCTTTTTTTCTCGTAAACAAAAAGATAAAGAAAATAGATCACAAAAAAATCAAATTTTAGAGTTAATGTACATAAAAAATTGAAAACTATAATAAATGTAAGCAGAGAAAATTATTTCACGCACTAAAAATAAACACCAAAGTTTTGTTATCCATGTTTAGGAAATTCCACTAGTACAACCACTATTAGCTTGTTGGAATTTTATAAGAAAGAGATTTCTAATTAATCCTAACATGTTTTAAATAAGGATATGCATGCCTGAAACATGTTGAAGATGCGAATGATGTAATGATCCAAAAATTTCAAGGAGTAGATAAAATTAAATTCTCAAGTTAACATGCGGTGGGATATTTTCCAGAGCCAAACAACCCACTTTTTTCCTATTTTACAAAAAGTGGACCTAACAATCATACATTATCGGAAATGTTTTGATCGATTAATCATGTGTAACGCCGTTAGAAATGACTTATGGTTTGGGAGTCGATACTCAGCTAAAAATGCCTCCCCCCTTTTTTCGATGATTACAAAACCTATTATATATAAAATTAAAAAAGTTTACATTCTTTAAAAATCACAGATACTTTTTCGAATTATCTCTCTTAGAATTTGTACATTTCCATTTTGGATGTTCAAGTTTTTTCAATTCCAAACTTGAGTTTTCACTCTCCCTTTTTTCTTGTAAACAAAAAGATAATGAAAACAGATCACAACAAAATGAAAATTTTAGAGTTTAAGTATGTAAAAAATTGAAAACTATAGTAAATGTAAGTGAAGAAAATTATTTTACTCACTAACATTGAACCCAAAATTTTGTTATCCATGTTAGGGAAATTCCACTAATACAACCACTAATAGCTCTGTGGAATTTTATAAGAAAGAGATTTCTAATTGATCCTAACATGTTTTAAATAAGCATATGCATGCCTGAAACATGTTGAAGATGCAAATGACCTAATGATCCAAATATTTCATGTAGTAGAAAAAATTAAATTCTCAAGTTAACGTGCGGTGGGATATTTACCAGACCTAAACAACCCACTTTTTGCCTATTTTACAAAAACTGGACCTAACCATCATTGATCATCGTAAATGTTTTAATCGATTAATGATGTGTAATGGGGTTAGAAATGACTTATGGTTTGGGAGTCGACACTCAGTTAAAAATGCCTCGGCCCCCCTTTTTTTATGATCGAAAGCCTAATATATATATAACTAAAAGGGTTTACAATCATTAAAAATCACAGGTACTTTTTCAAATTATCTCTCTTAGCATGTGCATTTCCAATTTGAATGTTCAATTTTTTTTCAAATCCAAACTTGAGTTTTCGCTCTCCCATTTTTCTTGTTAAGCAAAAGATAAGGGAAATAGATCACAACAAAATGAAAATTTTAATGTTTATGTATGCAGAAAATTGAAAACTATAATGAATGTAAATGAAGAAAATTATTTCACGCACTAAAAATGAACACATAAGTTTTGTTATCTATGTTTGGGAAATTTCACTTGTACAACCCCTAATAGCTTGGTGGAATTTTATGAGAAAGAGATTTTTAATTGATCCTAACATGTTTTAAATATAGATATGCATACCTAAAACATGCTAAAGATGTGAATGACCTTAATGATCCAAAAATTTCACGTAGTAGAAAAAATTATGTTCTCAAGTTAACGTGCAGTGGGATATTTACCAGAGCCAAGCAACCCACTTGTTACCTATTTAACAAAAAGCGGACCTAACAATCATAGATCATCGTAAATGTTTTGATTGATTAATGATGTGTAAGGACGTTAGAAATGACTTATGGTTTGGGAGTCAAAACTTGGTCAAAAATCCTCGCCCCCCTTTTCAGATGATTGCAAAGCCTAATATATAAAAAACTAAAAGTGCTTACAATCCATACAAATCCCAGATACTTTTTGGAATTATCGCTCTCAGCATTTGTGCATTCCCATTTTGGAAGTACAATATTTTTTCAAATCCAAACTTGAGTTTTCAGTCTCCCTTTTTTCTCGTAAACAAAAATATAAGCCAAATAGATCACAACAAAGTGAAAATTTTAGAGTTTAAGTACCCAAAAAATTGCAAACTTAAATAAATATAAGTGAAGAAAATTATTTCATTTACTAAAAATGAACACCAAAGATTTGTTATCCATGTTTGGGAAATTCCACTAGTACAACCCCTAATAGCTTGGTGAAATTTTGTAAGAAAGTGATTTCTAATTGATCCTAACATGTTTTAAATATGGATATGCATCCCTGAGATATGTTGAAGATGCAAATGGCCTAATGATCCAAAAATTTTGAGAAGTAGAAATAATTAAATTCTCAAGTTAACGTGCGATGGGATATTTACCAGACCCAAAGAACCCACTTTTTGCCTATTTTAAAAAAAGCGAACCAAACAATCATAGATCATCGAAATTGTTTTGATCGATTAATGATGTGTAATGATGTTAGAAATGACTTATGATTTGGGAGTCAACACTCAGTCAAAAATACCTCCCCCCCCCCCCCCCCCCCCCCCCCCCCCCCCTCTTTTTCTGATGATTACAAAACCAAATATATAAAACAACTAAAAGATTTTACAATCCTTAAAAAACACAGATATTTTTATGAATTATCTCTCTCAGCATTTGTGCATTTCCCTTTTGGATGTTCAATTCTTTTTCAAATCCAAAATTGAGTTTTCACTCTCCTATTTTTCTCGTAAACCAAAAGATAAGGCAAATAAATTACCACAAAATGACAATTTTAGAGTTTATGTATGCAGAAAATTGAAAACAATAATAAATTTAAATGAAGAAAATTTTTTCACACACTAAAAATGAACACCAAAGTTTTGTTATCCATGTTTGGGAAATTCCACTAGTACAACCCCTAATAATTTGTAGAATTTTATCAAAAAGATATTTCTAATTGATCCTAACATGTTTCAAATATGGATTTGCATGCCTGAAAAATGTTGAAGATGCAAATGACCTAATGATCAAAAAATTTCAAGGAGTTGAAAAAATTAAATTCTCAAGTTAACATGCCGTGGGATATTTACCAGAGCCAACATAACCGACTTTTTTCCTATTTTACAAAAAGCCGACCTAACAATCATATATCATCATAAATGTTTTGATCGATTAATGATATGTAACGGCTAAAAATTTGGTTAGAAATGACTTATGGTTTGGGAGTCAACACTCAGTTAAAAATGACTCGCCTCCCTTTTTTAGACTATTGCCAAACCATATATATAGAAAAGTAAAAGAGTTTAGAATCCTTTAAAATCCGAGATACTTTTTTGAATTATTTCTCTCAACATTTGCGCATTTCTGTTTATGATGTTCAATTTTTTTTCAAATCCAAACTTGAGTTTTCACACTCCCATTTTTCTCGTAAACAATGAGATAAGGCAAATAGATCACAACAAAATGAAAATTTTAGAGTTTATGTATGCTAAAAATTGAAAAATATAATAAATGTAAGTGAAGAAAATTATTTCACGCATTAAAAATGAACACTAAAGTTTTGTTATCCATGTTGCGGAAATTTCACTAGTACCACCCCTAATAGCTTGGTGGAAATTTAGAAGAAAGAGATTTCTAATTGATCATAACATGTTTTAAATAAGGATATGCATGCTTGAAACATGTTGAAGATGCAAATGACCAAATGATCCAAAAGTTTCAAGGAGAGAAAAAAATTAAATTCTCAAGTCAACGTGTGGTGGGATATTTACCTGAGCCAAACAACCCAGTTTTTGCCTATTTTACAAAAAGTGGACCTAAAAATCATAGATCATCATAAATGTTTTGATCGATTAATGATGTGTAACATCGTTAGAAATGACTTATGGTTTGGGTGTCAACACTCAGTTAAAAATTCCTCGCTCCTTCTCTTCCTACGATTCCAAAAATTTAATATATAAAAAACTAAAAGAGTTTACAATCCTGAAAAATTTATTGATACTTTTTGGAATTATCTCTCTCAGCATTTGTGCATTTCCATTTTTGATGTGCAATTTGTTTTTAAATCCAAACTTGAGTTTTCACTCTCCCTGTTTTCTGGTAAACAAAAAAATAAGGCAAATAAATCACAACAAAATGAACATTTTAGAGTTTATGTATGAATAAAATAAAAGATATAATTAATTTAAGTGAAGAAAAATATTTCACGCACTAAAAATGAGCACCAAAGTTTTGTCATCCATGTTTGGGAAATTCTACTAGTACAATCCCTAATAGATTGGTGGAATTTTGTAAGAAAGAGATTTCTTATTGGTCCTAATATGTTTTACTTATGGATATGCATGCCTAAAACATGTTGAAGATTCAAATGACCTAATAATCCAAATAATTCAAATAGTAGAAAAAATTAAATTCTCTGGTTAACATGTGGTGGGATATTTACCAAAGCCCATCAACCATCTTTTTGCTTATTTTACAAAAAGCGTTACCTAACATTCATAGATCATCGTAAATTTTTTGATCAATTAATGATGTGTAACGGCGTTAGAAATGACTTATGGATAGGGAGTCAACACTCAGTTAGACCCTCCCTTTTCCATTGATAGCAAAACCTAATTTATAAAAAACTAAAAGAGTTTACAATCCTTAAAAATCACAGATACTTTTTGGAATTACCTCTCTCAGCATTTGTTCATTTCCATTTTGGATGTTCAATTTTATTTTGAAATCCAAACTTGAGTTGTCATTCTCCTATTTTTATTGTAAACAAAAAGATAAGGTAAATAGATCACAACAAAATGAAAATTTTAGAGTTTGTGTATGCAAAAAATAGAAAAATATAATAAATGTAAGTGAAGAAAATTATTTCATGCACTAAAAATGAACACCAAAGTCTAGTTATCCAGGTTTGGGAAATTCCGCTAGTACTACCCCTAATAACTTGGTGGAATTTTGTAAGAAAGAGATTTCTAATTGATCCTAACATGTTTTAAATATGGATATGCATGCCTGAAACATGTTGAAGATGCAAATGACCTAATGATCCAAAAATTTCAAGGACTAGAAAAAAATTAAATTCTCAAGTTAACATGGATTTGATATTTACCAAAGCCAAACAACCATCTTTTTGCCTATTTTACAAAAAGCGGACCTAAAAATCATAGATCATCGTAAATGTTTTGATCGATTAATGATGTGTACCGGTGTTAGAAATGATTTATGGTTTGAGAATCAACTCTCAGTTAAAAATGCCTCGCCCCTTCTTTTCCAATGATTGCAAAACCAAATATATAAAAAACTAAAAGTGTTTACAATCCTGAAAAAGTCACTGATACTTTTTGAAATTATCTGTCTTAGCATTTGTGCATTTCCATTCTAGATGTTTTATTTTTTTTCTTAAATCCAAACTTGAGTTTTCACTCTCCCATTTTTCTCGTAAAAAAAAAAGATCTGGCAAATAGATTATAAGAAAATTAAAATTTTAGACTTTATATGTGCAAAAAATTGAAAACTATAATAAATTTTAGTGAAGAAAATTATTTCACAGACTAAAAATGGGTACCAAAGTTTTTTTATCCACGTTTTGGAAATTCCACTTGTACAACCCCAAATATCTTTGTGGAATTTTATATGAAAGAGATTACCAATTGGTCCTAACATGTTTTACATATGCATACGCATGCCTGAAACATGTTAAAGATACAAATGACCTAATGATCCAAAATTTCAAGGAGTAGAAAAAATTAAATTCTCAAGTGAACGTGTATGGGATAATTACGAGAGCCAAACAACCCATTTTTTGCCCATTTTAAAAAAATGCGAACCTAACAATCTTAGATCATCGTAAATGTCTTGATCGATTAATGAAGTGTAACAGCGTTAGAGATGACTTATGGTTTGGGACTCAACACTTAGTTAAAAATGCCTCGCCCCCCCTTTTTCTGATGATTGTAAAACCTAATATATGAAAAAATAAACGAGTTTACAATCCTTACAAATCACAAATAATTTTTGGAATTGTCTCTCTCAGCATTTGTGCATTTCCATTTTGGATGTTCTATTTTTTTTTCAAATCCAAAATTTACTTTTCTCTCTCCCATTTTTCTCGTAAAAAAAAAAGATAAGACAAATTGAGGACAAAAAATGAAAATTTTGGAGTTTATGTATGTAAAAGATAGAAAACAATAATAAATTTAAGTGAAGAAAATTATTCCAGGCACTAAAAATAAGCACCAAAGTTTTGTTATCCATGTTTGGCAAATTCCACAAGTCAATCCCTAATAGCTTGGTGGAATTTTGTAAGAAAGAAATTTCTAATTGATCCTAAAATGTTTTAAATATGGATATGCATGCCTACAACATGTTGAAGATGCAAACAACCTATTGATCCAAAAATTTCAAGGAGTAGAAAAAATTAAATTCTCTAGTTAACGTGTGGTGGCTTATTTACTAGAGCCAAACAACGCACTTTTTGCCTATTTTACAAAAAGCAGACCTAACAATCATAGATCCTCGTAAATATTTTGATTGATTAATGAGGTGTAATGGCATTAGAAATGACTTATGGTTTGGGAGTTGACACTCAATTAAAAATGCCTTGTCCCCCCTTTTCCAATGATTGCGAAACCTAATATATATAAAATAGAAAGAGTTTACAATCTTTAAAAATCAAAGATACTTTTTCGAATTATCTCTCTCAGCATTTATGCATTTCCATTTTGGATGTTCAATTTTTTTTCAAATCCAAACATGAGTTTTCACTCCCCCTTTTTTCTCATAAACAAAAAGATATGGAAAATAAATCACAAAAAAATAAAAAATTTAGAGTTTATGTATGTAAAAAATAGAAAACTATAATAAATGTTGGTGAAGAAAATTATTTCACGCACTAAAAATGAACACCAATGTTTTGTTATCGACGTTTGGGAAATTCCATTAGTACAACCACAAATAGCTTGGTGGAATTTTATAAGAAAGAGATTTCTAATTGATCAAAACTTGTTTTAAATATGAATATTCTTGCCTAAAACATGTTGAAGATGCAAAAATTTCAAGGAGTAGAAAAAATTAAATTCTCAAGTTAACGAGCAGTAGGATATTTACCAGAGCCAAACAACCCACTTTTTGCTTATATTACAAAAAAGTGGACCTAAAAATCATAGATCATTGTAAATGTTTTGATCGATTAATGATGTGTAATGGCAATAATTTTTTTAGAATTGACTTTTTGTTTGGGAGTCAACACTCTGTTAAAAATGCCTCGCCCCACCTTTTTTGATGATTGCAAAACCTAATATATAAAATACAAAAGAAGTTTACAACCATTAAAAATCACAGATACTTTTTGGAATTATCTCTATTAGCATTTGTGCATTTTCATCTTGGATGTTCAATTTTTTTTCAATTCCAAAGTAAAGTTTTCACTCTCCCATTTTTATCGTAAAAAAAAAAACATAAGGCAAATAGATCACTACAAAATGAAAATTCTAGACCTTATGTATGCAAAAAATTGAAAACTATAATAAATGTATGTGAAGAAAATTATTTGACGTACCACTCTTAATAGCTTGGTGGAATTTTATAAGAATGAGATTTCTTATTGATCCTAACAAGTTTTAAATATGGATATGCATGACTGAAACAATGTTGAAGATGCAAATGACAAAATGATCCAAAAATATCAAGTAGAAAGCATTAAATTCTCAACTTTACTAGAGCCAAATATCCAACTTTTTGCCTATTTTAAAAAAGGGGACCTAAGAATCATAGATCATCGTAAATGTTTTGATCGATTAATGATGTGTAACGGTGTCAGAAATGACTTATGGTTTGGGAGTCAACACTCAGCTAAAAATGCCTCGCCCCCCCACCGCACTAAATGTTAGAGATGAAAATTATTTCACGCACTAAAAAGGAACACCAAAGTTTTGTTATCCATGTTGGGGAAATTCCACTAGTACTTCCGCTAATAGGTTGGTGGAATTTTTTAAGTAATATATTTCTAAATTATCCTAACATGTTTTAAATATGGATATGCATGCCTGAAACATGTTGACGATGCAAATGACCTAATGATCCAAAAATTTCGAGTAAAAAAAATTAAATTCACAAGCATGCGGGGGATAGTTACTAGAGCCAAACAATCCACCTTTTTCCTTTTTTACAAAAAGCAGACCAAACAATCATAGATCATCGTAAATGTTAGAAATGACTTATGGTTTGGGAGTCAACACTCACTTAAAAATGCCTCGCCCCCCCCTTTTCCGATGATTTCCTAACCTAATATATAAAAAAACTAAAAGATTTTACAATCCTTAAAAATCACAGATAGTTTTAAGAATTATCTCTCTCAGCATTTGTGCATTTCCATTTTGGATGTCCAAATTTTTTTCAAATCCAAACTTGAGTTCTACTCTCCCTTTTTTCTGATAAAAAAAAGATAAGGAAAATAGATCACAACTAAATGAAAATTTTAGAGTTTATATATGCAAAAAATTGAAAACTATAGTAAATATAATTGAAGAAAATTATTTCATGCACTAAAAATGAACACCAAAGTTTTGTTATCCATGTTTGGGAAATTCCACTAGTACAACTCCTAATAGCTTAGTGAAATTTTATAAGAATGAAATTTCTAATTGATCAAACATGTTTTAAATATGGATATGCATGACTGAAACAAAGTTGAAGATGCAAATGACCAAATGATCCAAAAATATCAAGGAGTAGAAAAAATTAAATTCTCAAGTTAACTTGCGGTAGGATATTTACCAAAGACAAACAACCCACTTTTTGCCTATTTTACAAAAAGGGGAACTAAAAATCATAGATCATCATAAATTTTTTGATTGATTAATGATGTGTGATGGCATTAGAAATCACTTATGGTTTGGGAGTCAGCACTTAGTTAAAAAAGCATTGCCCTCCCCCCCTTTTTCCGATGATTGCAAAACCTAATATATTAAAACCTAAGAGAGTTTAAAATCCATAATAATCACATATACTTTTTGGAATTATCTCTCTCGGAATTTTTGCATTTCCATTTTGGACGTTCAACAAAAATATAAGGCAAATACATCATAAAAAATGAAAATTTTAGAGTTTATGTATGCAAAAAATTGAAAACCATAATAAATGTAAGTGAAGAAAATTATTTCATGCACTCAAAATGAACACCAAAGTTTTGTTATCCATGTTTGGGAAATTCCACTAGTACAACCCTTAATAGCTTGGTGGAATTTTATATTAAATAGATTTCTAAATTATCCTAACATGTTTTAAATGTGGATATGCATGCCCGAAACATAATGATGATGCAAATGACCTAATGATCCAAAAATTTTGAGTAGAAAAAACTAAATTCTCAAGTGAACATTCGCGTGATATTTACTTGAGCCAAACAACCCACTTTTTTCCTATTTTACAAAACGCAGACCTAACAATCATAGATCATCGTAAATGTTTTGATTGATTAATGATGTGTAACAGCGTTAGAAATGACTTATGGCTTGGGAGTCAACACTCAATTAGAAATGCCTAACCTCCCCTTTTCCGATGATTCAAAAATCTAATATATAAAAAACTAAAAGAATTTACAATCCTTAAAAATTACAGATGCTTTTTAGAATTATCTCTCTTAGAGTTTGTGCATTTCCATTTTGGATGTTCAATTTTTTTTCAATTCCAAACTTGAGTTTTCACTCTCCCATTTTTCTCGTAAACAAAAAGATAAGGCAAATAGATCACAACAAAATGAAAATTTTAGAGTTTAGGTATGCAAAAAAATGTAAACCATAATAAATGTAAGTAAAGAAAATTATTGCACGCACAAAAAATGAACACAAAAGTTTTGTTATCCTTTTTTGGGAAATTCAACTAGTACTACCCCTAATAGGTTGGTGGATTTTTATAAGAAAGATATTTCTAAATTATCCTAACATGTTTTAAATATGGATATGCATACCTGAAACATGTTGAAGATGCAAATGACCTAATGATCCAAAAATTTTGAGTATAAAAAATTAAATTCTCAAGTTAACATCCGGGGTATATTTACCAGAGCCTAACAACCCACTTTTTGCCTATTTTACAAAAAGCAGACCTAACAATGATAGATCATCGTAAATGTTTTGATCGATTAATGATGTGTAACAGTGTTAGAAATGATTTATGATTCGGGAGTCAACACTGAGTTAAAAAAGCCTCGCCCCCCTTTTCCGATGATTGCCAAACCTCATATATAAAAAACTAAAAAATTTTACAATCCTTAAAAATCACATATACTTTTTAGAATTATTTCTCTCTGCCTTTGTGCATTTCTAATTTGGATGTTCAATTTTTTTTCAAATCCAAACTGGAGTTTTCACTCTCCCATTTTTCTTGTAAACAAAAATATAAGGCAAATAGATCACAACAAAATGAAAATTTTAGAGTTTATGTATGAAACAAATTGAAAACCATAATAAATGTAAGTGAAGAAAATTATTTCACGCACTAAAAATGAACACCAAAGTTTTGTTATCCATGTTTGGGAAATTCCAATAGTACTACTGCTAATAGGTTGGTGGAATTTTATAAGAAAAATATTTCCAAATTATCCTAACATGTTTTAAATATGGATATGCATGCTTGAAACATGTTGAAGATGCAAATGACCTAATGATCCAAAAATTTCGAGAAGAAAAAATTAAACTGACAAGTTAACATGCGTGGGATAGTTACTAGAGCCAAACAATCCACTTTTTGCCTATTTCACAAAATGCAGACCAAACAATCATAGATCATCGTAAATGTTTTGATAGATTAATGATGTGTAACAGCGTTAGAAATAACTTATGGTTCGGGAGTCAACACACAGTTAAAAAAGCCTCACCTTCCCTTTTCCGATGATTGCCAAACCTAATATATAAAAAACTAAAAGAGTTTACAATCCTTTAAATCACAGATTCTTTTTAGAATTATCTCTCTCAGTATTTGTGCATTTCCATTTTGGATGTTCAATTTTTTTTCAAATCCAAACATGACATTTCACTCTCCTATCTTTTAGAGTTTATGTATCCAAAAAATTGAAAACTATAGTAAATGTAAGTGAAGAAAATTATTTCATGCACTAAAATTGAACACCAAAGTTTTGTTATCTTTGTTTGGGAAATTCCACTAGTAAAACCCCTAATAGCTTGGTGGAATTTTTTAAGAATGAAATTTCTAATTGATCCTAACATTTTTAAATATGGATATGCATGATTGAAACAATGTTGAAGATGCAAATGACCAAATGATCCAAAAATATCGAGTAGAAAAAATTAAATTCTCAAGTTAACTTGCGGTGGGAAATTTACCAGAGCCAAAGAACCCACCTTTTGCCTATTTTACAAAAAGGGGACCTAAAAATCATTGATCATCATTAATGATGTGTAACGGCATTAGAAATGACTTCTGGTTTGGGAGTCAGCACTCAGTTAAAAATGCCTCGCCCCCCTTTTCCAATGATTGCAAAACCTAATATATAAAAACCTAAAAGAGTTTACAATCCTTAATAATCACATATACTTTTTGGAATTATCTCTCTCAGAATTTGTGCATTTCCATTTTGGATGTTTAATTTTTTTTCTAATCCAAACTGGAGTTTTCACTCACCCATTTTTCTCGTAAACTAAAAGATAAGGCAAAGAGATCACAAAAAATGAAAATTTTAGAGATTATGTATGCAAAAAATTGAAAACCATAATAAATGTAAGTGAAGAAAATTATTTCACGCACTAAAAATGAACACCAAAGTTTTGTTATCCATTTTTGGGAATTTTCACTAGTACAACCCTTAATAGCTTGGTGGAATTTTATAAGAAATAGATTTCTAAATTATCATAACTTGTTTTAAATATGGATATGCGTGCCTGAAACGTATTGAAGATGCAAATGTCCTAATGATCCAAATATTTGGAGTAGAAAAAAATTAAATTCTCAAGTTAACATGCGGGGGATATTTACTTGAGCCAAACAACCCACTTTTTGCCTATTTTACAAAAAGCAGACTTGACAATCATAGATCATCATAAATATTTTGATCGATTAATGATGTGTAATAGTGTTAGAAATGATTTATGGTTTGGGAGTCAACACTCAGTTAAAAATGCCCCCCCCCCCCTTTTCCGATGATTTCCAAACCTCATATATAAAAAACTAAAAGAGTTTAGAATCCTTAAAAAGTCACAGATACTTTTTAGAATTATCTCTCTCAGTGTTTGTGCATTTGCATTTTGGATGTTCAATTGTTTTTAAAATCCAAATATGACTTTTCACTGTCCCATTTTCTCAAAAACAAAATGATAAGGAAAATAGACCACAAAAAATGAAAATTATAGAGTTTATTTATGCAAAAAAATTGAAAACTGTAATAAATTTAAGTGAAGTAAATTACTTCACGCACTAAAAATGAACACCAAAGTTTTGTTATCCATGTTTGGAAAATTCAACTAGTACAACCCCTAATAGCTTGGTGGAATTTTATAAGAAAGAGATTTCTAAATTACCCTAACATGTTTTAAATAATGATATGCATTCCTGAAACATGTTGAAGATGTAAATAACCTAATGATCCAAAAATTTCGAGTAGAAAAACTTAAATTCTCAAGTTAACATTCTGGGGATATGTACGAGATCCAAACAACCCACTTTTTACCTATTTTACAAAAGCGGGTCTAACAATCATAAATCATCATAAATGTTTTGATCAATTAATGATGTGTAACAACGTTAGAAATGACATATGATTTGGGAGTCAACACATAGTTACAAATGCCTAGCCCCCCCTTTTATCAAGATTTAAAAACCAAATATTTAAAAAACTAATAGAGTTTACAATCCTTAAAAATTATTGATACTTTTTGGAATTATCTCTCTTAGCGTTTGTGCATTTCCATTTTGGATATTCAATTTTTTTTCAAATCCAAACTTCACTTTCACTCTCCCATATTTCTCGTAAAGAAAAAGATAAGGCAAACAGATCACATCAAAATGGAAATGTTAGAGTTTATGTATGCAAAAAATTAAAAACTATAATAAATGTAAGTAAAGAAAATAATTTCACACACTAAAAATAAACACCAAAGTTTTGTTATCCATGTTTGGAAAATTCCACTAGTACAACCCCTAATAGCTTGGTGGAATTTTATAAGAAAGAGATTTTTAAATTATCCTAACATATTTTAACTATGATTATACATGCCTGAAACATGTTGAAGATGCAAATGAGTGAACGATCCAAAAATTTCAACGAGTAGAAAAAATATAATTGTCAACTTAACGTGCAAGGGATATTTACCAGAAGCAAACAACCCACTTTTTGCCTATTTTACAAAACCTAACAATCATAGATTATCATAAATGTTTTGATCGATTAATGATATGTAACAACGTTAGAATTGACTTTTGGTCCCCCCCCCCCCCCCCCTTTTCCGATGATTGGAAAACCTAATATATAAAAAACTAAAAGAGTTTACAATCCTTAAAAATCATAGATACTTAGGGGAATTATCTCTCTCAGCATTTGTGCATTTCCATTTTGGATGTTCAATTTTTTTCAAATCCAAACTCGAGTTTTCATTCTCCCATTTGTCTCGTAAAGAAAAAGTTGAGGCAAATAGATCACTTCAAAATGAAAATTTTAGAGTTTATGTATGTAAAAAATTGAAAACTATAATCAATGTAAGTGAAGAAAATTATTTCATGCTCTAATAATGAACACCAAAGTTTTGTTATCTATGTTTGGCAAATTGCACTAGTACAACCCCTAATAGCTTGGTGGAATTTTAAAAGAAAGAGATTTCTAATTGATCCTAACATGTTTTAAATATGGATATCCATACCTTAAACGTGTTGAAGATGCAAATGACCAAATGATCCAAAATTTTCAAGGAGTAGAAAAATTTTAATTCTCAAGTTACCGTGCGGTCGGATATTTACCATGGCCAAACAACCCACTTTTTGCTTATTTAACAAAAAGCATACCTAACAATCATAGATCATCATAAATGTTTTGATCGATTAATGATGTGTAACAGCGTTAGAAATGACTTATGGTTTGGGCGTCAAAACTCAGTTAAAAATGCCTCACCCACCCTTTTCCGATGATTGCAAAACCTTATATATAAGAAACTAAAAGAGTTTGCAGTCCTTAAAAATCACTAATAATTGTTGGAATTATCTCTCTCAGAATTTGTGCATTTCCATTGTGGATGTTCAATTGTTTTTCAAATCCAAAGTTGAGTTTTCACTCTCCCATTTTTTTCGTAAACAAAAAGATAACGCAAATAGATCACAACAAAATGAAAATTTTAGAGTTCATGTATGAAAAAAATTGAAAACTATAATGAATGTATGTGAAGAAAATTATTTCACGCACTAAAAATGAACACCAAGTTTTGTTATCCTTGTTTGGAAAACTCCACTACTACTACCCCTAATAGCTTGGTGGAATTTTATAAGAAAGAGATTTCTAATTGATCCTAGCATGTTTTAAATAAGGGTTAAGCATGCCTGAAACAAGTTGATGATGCAAATGACCTAAAGAACTAAAAATTTCAAGCAAAATAAAATATTAAATTCTCATATTAACGTGTGATGGGATATTTACCAGAGCCAAACAACCCACTTTTGCCTATTTCACAAAAAGCGGACGTAACAATCATAAATCATCGTAAATGTTTTGGTCGGTTAATGATGTGTAATGGAAATAATTTTTGTTTCAATTGACTTATGGTTTGGGAGTCAACACAGTTAAAAATGCCTCGCCCCCCATTTTGTAATGATTGCAAAACCTAATATATAAAAAAATAAAAGAGTTTACATTCCTTAAAAATCACCGATACTTTTCTGAATTATCTCTCTCAGCATTTGTGCATTTCCATGTTGGATGTTCAATTTTTTTTCAAAACCAAACTTGAGTTTTTACTCTCCCATTTTTCTCGTAAACAAAAAGATACGGCAAATACATCACAACAAAAATAAAAATACAGAGTTTATGTATGCAAAAAATTGAAAACTATAATAAATGTAAGTGAATAAAATTATTTCACGCACTAAAAATTATCACCAAAGTTTTGTTATCCTTGTTTGGGAAATTCCAATAGAACACCGCCTAATGGCTTGGTGGAATTTTATAACAAAGAGATTTATAATTGATCCTAACAGGTTTTAAATATGGATATGTATGCCTGAAACATGTTGAAGGTGCAAATAACCAAATGATCCAAAAATTGCAAGGAGTAGAAAAAATAAAATTCTCAAGTTAACGTGCAGTGGGATATTTACGAGAGCCAAACCACCCACTTTTTTCCTATTTTAAAAAAAGCAGACCTAACATTCAAAGATCGTCATAAATGTTTTTATCGATTAATGATGTGTAACAACGTTAGAAATGACTTATTGTTTCGGGGTTAACACACAGTTAAAAATGCTTCACCCGCACCCCCCCCCCCCCCCCCCCCTTTTTCGATGATTGCGAAAGCCAATATATAAAAAACTAAAAGAGTTTAAAATCCTTAAAAAACACAGATACTTTTTGGAATTATCTCTCTCAGCTTTTGTGCATTTCTATTTTGGATGTTCAATTTTTTTTCACAACAAATCTTTTGTTTTCTCTCTCCCATTTTTCTCGTAAAAAAAAACTATAAGGCAAATAGATCACAACAAAATGAATATTTTAAAGTTTATGTAAGCCAAAAATTGAAAACTAAACGAATGTAACTGAAGAAAATTATTTAACGCACTAAAAATGAACTCCAAAGTTTTGTTATTCATGTTTAGGAAATTCCACTAGTACAACCCCTAATAGCTTGTTGGAATTTTATACGAAAGAGATTTCTAATTCATCCTAACATGTATTAAATATGGATATACATGCCTGAAACATGTTGACGATGCAAATGATCTAATGATTCAAAAGTTTCAAAGAGTAGAAAAAATAAAATTCACAAGTTAACATGCGGTGGGATATTTTCCAGAGCCAAACCACCCACTTTTTGCCTATTTTACAAAAAGCAAACCAAACAATCAAAGATCATCATAAATTTTTTTCTCAATCAATGTTGTGTAAGAGCGTTAGAAATGACTTATTGTTTGGGAGTTAACACACAGTTAAAAATGCTTCGCCCACACCCCTCCCCCCTTTTTCGATGATTGCGAAAGACAATATATAAAAAACTAAAAGAGTTTAAAATTTTTAAAAAATAGAGATACTTTTTGGAATTATCTCTCTCAGCATTTGTGCATTTCGATTTTGGATGTTCAATTTTTTTTCAAAACAAAACTTTTGTTTTCTCTCTCCCATTTTTCTCGTAAAAAAATGATAAGGCAAATAGATCACAACAAAATGAAAGTTTTAGAGTTTATGTATGCCAAAAATTGAAAACTAAATGAATGTAACTGATGAAAATCATTTAACGCACTAAAAATGAACTCCAAAGTTTTGTTATCCATGTTTGGGAAATTCCACTAGTACAACCCCTAATAGCTTGTTGGAATTTTATACGAAAGAGATTTCTAATTCATCCTCATATATTAAATATGGATATACATGCCTGAAACATGTTGACGATGCAAATGATCTAATGATTCAAAAATTTCAAAAGAGTAAAAAAAAAAAAAATTCACAAGTTAACGTGCGGTGGGATATTTACCCAATCCCAACAACCACTTTTTGCATATTTTACAAAAAGCGGAGCTAACAATCATAGATCATCATAAATTTTTTGTTCGATTAATGATGTGTAATGGTGTTAGAAATGACTGTTGGTTTGGGAGTCAACATTCAGTTAAAAATGCCTCACAAGCCGCCCCTGCCCCCCCTCCCCTTTCTGTTGATTGCAAAAGCTATTATATAAAAAACTGAAAGAGTTTACAGTCCTTCAAAATCACATATACATGTTGGAATTATCTCTCTTTGCATTTGTGCATTTCCATTTTGGATGTTCAATTTTTTTTTAAAATCCAAACTTCATTTTTCACTTTCCCATTTTTCTCGTAACCAAAAAGATAAGGCAAATAGATCACATCAAAGTGAAATTTTTAGAGTTTTTGTATGAAAAAAATAGAATAATATAATAAATGTAAGTGAAGAAAATTATTTCACGCACTAAAAAAAACATCAAAGTTTTGTTATCCATGTTTGGCAAATTCCACTAGTAAACCCCTAATAGCTTGGTGGAATTTTATTCGAAAGAGATTTCTAATTGATCCTAACATGTTTTAAATATGGATATTCATGCCTACAACATGTTGAAGATGCAAACAACCTAATGATCCAAAAATTTAAAGGAGTAGAAAAAATTAAATTTTCTTGTTAACTTGCGGTGGGATATTTACAAGAGCTGAACAACCCACTTTTTGCCTATTTTACAAAAAGCGAACGTAACAATCATAGATCATCATAAATGTTTTGATCGATTAATGATGTGTAACGGATATAATTTTTGCTGGAAAAAACTTATGGTTTGGTGATCAACACTCAATAATAAATACCTCGCCCCCCCCCCCCCCCCCCCCCCCCCCTATTCCAATGATTGCAAACCCTGATATACAAAAAAACTAACAGAGTTTAAAATCCTTAAAAATCACAGATACTTTTATGAATTATCTCTCTCAGCATCTATTCAATTTTTTTTCAAATCCATACTTGATTTTTCACTCTCCCATTTTTCTCGTAAACAAAAAGATAAGGCCAATAGATCACAACAAAATATAAATTTTAGAGTTTAAATGTGCAAAATATTGAAAACTATAATAATTTTAAGTGAAGAAAATTATTTCAAGCACTAAAAAAGAACACCAAAATTTTCTTATCCATGTTTGGCAAATTCCACTAGTACAACCCCTAATAGCTTAGTGGAATTTTATTAGAAAGAGATTTCTAATTGATCCTAACATGTTTTAAATATGGAGATGCATGCCTACAACATGTTGAAGAGGCAAACGACCTAATGATCCCAAAATTTTTAGGTGTAGAAAAAATTAAATTCTCTAGTTAACTTGCAATGGGATATTTACCAGAGCCAAAAACCCACTTTTTGCCAATTTTATAAAAAACGGACCTAACAATCAAAGATCATCATAAATGTTTTTATCGATTAATGATGCGTAACAGCGTTAGAAATGACTTATTTTTTGGGAGTTATCACATAGTAAAAAATGCCTCGCCCACCCCCCCCCCCCTTCCAAAATCTCTTGTTAACTAGCAATGGGATATTTATCAGAGCCAAACAACCCACTTTTTTCCAATTTTACAATAAATGGACCAAACAATCAAAGATCATCATAAATGATTTTATCAATTAATGATGCATAACAGCATTAGAAATGACTTATTGTTTGGGAGTTATCACACAGTAAAAAGTGCCATGCCCGCCCCCTTCCTCTTTTCCGATGATTGCAAAAGCCAATATATAAAAAAAAAAAAAAGGGTTTAAAATCCTTAAAAATCACAGATACTTTTTGGAATTATCCCTCTCAGCATTTGTGCATTTCTATTTTGGATGTTCAATTTTTTTTCAAATCCAAACATGAGTTTTCACTCTCCAATTTTTCTCATAAACAAAAACATAAGTAAAATCGATCACAACAAAATGAAAATTTTAGATTTTATGTATGTAAAAAATTGAAAACTATAATAAATGTAAGTGAAGAAAATTATTTCACGCACTAAAAATGAACACCAAAGTTTTAAAATCCATGTTTGGGAAATTCCACTAGAACAACCCCTAATAGCTTGGAGGAATTTTATAAGAAAGAGATTTCTAAATTATCCTAACATGTTTTAAATATGGATATGCATTCCTTAAACATGTTGAAGAGGCAAATGACCTAATGATTCAAAAATTTCGAGTACAAAAAATTCAATTCTCAAGTTAAAATGCGGGGAATATATACGAAAGCCAAACAACCCACTTTTTGCCTATTTTAAAAAAAGTGGACCTAACAATCATAGATTATCGTAATTGCTTTGATTGATTAATGATGTGTAACAGTGTTAGAAATGACTTATGGTTTGGGAGTCAACACTCAATTGAAAATGCCTTCCCCCCCCCCCCCCCCCCCCCCCCCCCCCCCCACCCCCTTTTCCGATGTTTGAAAAACCAAATATATAGAAAACTAAAAGAGCTTACAATCCTTAAAATTCACAGATACTTTTTGAAATTATCTTTCTCAGTGTTTGTGCATTTCCTTTTTGTATGACCAATTATTTTTCAAATCCAAACTTTAATTTTCATTCTCCCATTTTTCTCGTAAAGAAAAAGGTAAGGCAAATAGATCACATCAAAATGAAAATTTTAGAGTTCATATATGCAAAAAAATTTAAAGTATAAAAAATTTAAGTGAAAAAAATTATTTCAGGCACTAAAAATGAACACCAAAGTTTTGTTATCTATGTTTTGAAAATTCAACTAGTACATCGCCTAATAGCTTGGTAAAATTTTATAAGAAAGAGATTTCTAAATTATCCTAACATGTTTTAAATATGATTATGCATGCCTGAAACATGTTGAAGATGAAAATGAGCTAATGATCCCAAATTTTCAAGGAGTTTAAAAAATTAAATTCTCAACTTAACGTGTGGGGGATATTTACCAGAGCCAAACAACCCACTTTTTGCCTATTTTAAAAAAAGCGGACCTAACAATCATAGATCATCGTAAATCTCTTGATCAATTAATGATGTCTAACGGTGTCAAAAAAGACTTAAGTTTGGGAGTCAACACTCAGTTAAAAATGCATCGGCCCCCCTTTTCCGTTGATTGCAAAACCTAATATATTAAAAACTAAAAGAGTTTAGAATCCATACAAATCACAGATACTTTTTGGAATTATCTCTCTCAACATTTGTGCTTTCCATTTGGGAAGTTCAATTTTTTTTCAAATCAAAACTTGAGTTTTTACTCTCTCATTTTTCTCGTAAACAAAAAGATAAGGCAAATAGATCACAACAAAGTGAAAATTTTAGAGTTTATGTATCCAAAAAATTGAAAACTACAATAAATTTAAGTGAAGAAAATTATTTCTCGCACTAAAAACTAACACCAAAGTTTCTTTCTCCTTTTTTGGTAATGCCACTAGTACAACCCCTATTAGCTTGGTGGAATTTTATTAGAAAAGAGATTTCTAATTGATCCTAACATGTTTTAAATATGGATATGCATGCCTGAAACATGTTAAAGATGCAAATGACCAAATGATCCAAAAATTTGAAGGTGTAGAAAAAATTAAATTCCCAAGTTAACGTGTGGTGGGATATTTACCAGAGCCAAACAACCCAGTTTGTGCCTATTTTACAAATAGCAGACCTAACAATCATAGATCATCGTAAATGTTTTGATCGATTAATGATGTGTAACAGCGTTAGAAATGGCTTATGGTTTGGGAGTCAACACTCAGGTGAAAATGACTCACCCCTCCTTTTCCGATAATTGCAAAACCTAATATATAAAAAACTAAAAGAGTTTATAATCCTTAAAAATTGGAGATACTTTTGGAATTATCTCTCTCAGGATCTGTGCATTTCCATCTTGGATGTTATATTTTTTTTCAAATCCAAACTTTGAGTTTTCACTCTCCCATTTTTCTCATAAACAGTGAGATCAGGCAAATAGATCACAACAAAATGAAAATTTTAGAGTTTATGTATGCAAAAAAATTAAAAATATAATAAATGTAAGTATAGAAAATTATTTCACGCGCTAAAAATGAACACCAAACTTTTGTCATCCATGTTTGGGAAATTCCACTAGTACAACCACTAATAGCTTGGTGGAATTTTATAAGAAAGAAATTTTTAATTGATCCTAACTTGTTTTAAATATGGATATTCATGCCTGAAAATGTTGAAGATGCTAATGACCTAATGATCCAAAAATTTCAAGGAGTAGTAAAAATAAAATTCTCAAGTTAACATGCGGTGGGATATTTACCCGAGCCAAACAACCCACTTTTTTTCTATTTTACAAAAAGTGAACTTAAAACTCATACATCATCGTAAATGTTTTAATCAATTAATGATGTGTAAAAAATTTAATTTTTTTCAGAAATCACATATGGTTTGGGAATCAACACTCAGTAAAAAATGCCTCACCCCCCCTTTTTCCTTTGATTGCAAAACCTAATATATAAAAAACTAAAAGAGTTTACAATCCTTAAAAATCACATATACATTTTGGATTTTTCTCTCTCACCATTAGTGCTTTTCCATTTTTGATCTTCAATTTTTTTTTCAAATCCAAACTTGAGTTTTCACTGTCCCATTTTTCTCGTAAGCAAAAAGATAAGACAAATAGATCACTATAAAATGAAAATTTTAGAGTTTATGTATGAAAAAAATAGAAAACTATAATAAATGTAAGTGAAAAAAATTATTTCACGCACTAAAAATGAACACCAAAGTTTTGTTATCCATGTTTGGCAAATTCCACTAGTGCAACCCCTAATAGCTTGGAGGAATTTAATAAAAAAGAGATTTCTAATTGATCCTCTCATGTTTTAAATATGGATATGCAAGCAAGAAACATGTTGAAGATGAAAATGACCAAATGATCAAAAACTTTCAAGGACGAGAAAAAAATTAATTCTCAAGTAAACATGCGTTGGAAATTTACTAGAGCTTAACAACCTACTTTTTGCATAATTTACAAAAAGTGTACCTAACAATCATAGATCATCATAAATGTTATGATCGATTAATGATGTGTAACATCATTATAAACGGCTTATGGTATGGGAGTCAACACTCAGTTAAAAATACCTCGCCCCCCCCCCCCCCCCCTTTCCGATGATTGCAAAAGCCAACATATAAAAATCTAAATGAGTTTAAAATCCTTAAAAATCATAGATACTTTGTTTTCTATCTCCCAGATTTCTCGTAAAAAAAAAAGATAAGGAAAACATATCACAACAAAATGAAAATTTTAGTGTTTATGTATGCAAAAAATTGAAAACTATAACAAATGTAAGTGAAGAAAATTATTTCACGCACTTAAAATGAACACCAAAGTTTTGTTATCCATGTTTGGGAAATTCCATTAGTACAACCCATAATAGCTTGTTGGAATTTTATAAGAAAGAGAATTCTAATTGATTCTAACATGTTTTAAATATGGATATGCATGCCTGAAACATGTTGAAGATGTAATGACCTAATGATCCAAAAATTTCAAGGAGTAGAAAAAATTAAAATCTCAAGTTAATGTGCGGCGGGATATTTACTAGAGCCAAACAACCCACTTTTTGCCTATTTTAAAAAAAGCGGACCTAACAATCATAGATCATCGTAAATCTCTTGATCGATTAATGATGTGTAACGGTGTCAAAAAAGACTTAAGGTTTGGGAGTCAACACTCAGTTAAAAATGCATCGGCCGCCCTTTTCCGTTGATTGCAAAACCTAATATATTAAAAACTAAAAGAGTTTAGAATCCATACAAATCACATATACTTTTTGGAATTATCTCTCTCAACATTTGTGCTTTCCATTTGGGAAGTTCAATTTTTTTTCAAATCAAAACTTGAGTTTTTACTCTCTCATTTTTCTCGTAAACAAAAAGATAAGGCAAATAGATCACAACAAAGTGAAAATTTTAGAGTTTATGTATCCAAAAAATTGAAAACTATAATAAATTTAAGTGAAGAAAATTATTTCTCGCACTAACAACTAACACCAAAGTTTTTTTCTCCTTTTTTGGTAATGCCACTAGTACAACCCCTATTAGCTTGGTGGAATTTTATTAGAAAAGAGATTTCTAATTGATCCTAACATGTTTTAAATATGGATATGCATGCCTGAAACATGTTAAAGATGCAAATGACCAAATGATCCAAAAATTTGAAGGTGTAGAAAAAATTAAATTCCCAAGTTAACGTGTGGTAGGATATTTACCAGTGCCAAACAACCCAGTTTGTGTCTATTTTACAAATAGAAGACCTAACAATCATAGATCATCGTAAATGTTTTGATCGATTAATGATGTGTAACAGCGTTAGAAATGGCTTATGGTTTGGGAGTCAACACTCAGGTGAAAATGACTCACCCCTCCTTTTCCGATAATTGCAAAACCTAATATATAAAAAACTAAAAGAGTTTATAATCCTTAAAAATCAGAGATACTTTTGGAATTATCTCTCTCAGGATCTGTGCATTTCCATCTTGGATGTTATATTTTTTTTCAAATCCAAACTTTGAGTTTTCACTCTCCCATTTTTCTCATAAACAGTGAGATAAGGCAAATAGATCACAACAAAATGAAAATTTTAGAGTTTATGTATGCAAAAAAATTAAAAATATAATAAATGTAAGTATAGAAAATTATTTCACGCGCTAAAAATGAACACCAAACTTTTGTCATCCATGTTTGGGAAATTCCACTAGTACAACCACTAATAGCTTGGTGGAATTTTATAAGAAAGAAATTTTTAATTGATCCTAACTTGTTTTAAATATGGATATTCATGCCTGAAAATGTTGAAGATGCTAATGACCTAATGATCCAAAAATTTCAAGGAGTAGTAAAAATAAAATTCTCAAGTTAACATGCGGTGGGATATTTACCCGAGCCAAACAACCCACTTTTTTTCTATTTTACAAAAAGTGAACTTAAAACTCATACATCATCGTAAATGTTTTAATCAATTAATGATGTGTAAAAAATTTAATTTTTTTCAGAAATCACATATGGTTTGGGAATCAACACTCAGTAAAAAATGCCTCACCCCCCCTTTTCCTTTGATTGTAAAACCTAATATATAAAAAACTGAAAGAGTTTACAATCCTTAAAAATCACATATACATTTTGGATTTTTCTCTCTCACCATTAGTGCTTTTCCATTTTTGATCTTCAATTTTTTTTTCAAATCCAAACTTGAGTTTTCACTGTCCCATTTTTCTCGTAAGCCAAAAGATAAGACAAATAGATCACAATAAAATGAAAATTTTAGAGTTTATGTATGAAAAAAATAGAAAACTATAATAAATGTAAGTGAAAAAAATTATTTCACGCACTAAAAATGAACACCAAAGTTTTGTTATCCATGTTTGGCAAATTCCACTAGTACAACCCCTAATAGCTTGGAGGAATTTAATAAAAAAGAGATTTCTAATTGATCCTCACATGTTTTAAATATGGATATGCAAGCAAGAAATATGTTGAAGATGAAAATGACCAAATGATCAAAAACTTTCAAGGACGAGAAAAAAATTAATTCTCAAGTAAACATGCATTGGAAATTTACTAGAGCTTAACAACCTACTTTTTGCATAATTTACAAAAAGTGTACCTAACAATCATAGATCATCATAAATGTTATGATCGATTAATGATGTGTAACATCATTATAAACGGTTTATGGTATGGGAGTCAACACTCAGTTAAAAATGCCTCGCCCCCCGCCCCCCCCCCCCCCCCCCCCCCCCCCCTTCCGATGATTGCAAAAGCCAACATATAAAAATCTAAATGAGTTTAAAATCCTTAAAAATCATAGATACTTTGTTTTCTATCTCCCAGTTTTCTCGTAAAAAAAAAAGATAAGGAAAACATATCACAACAAAATGAAAATTTTAGTGTTTATGTATGCAAAAAATTGAAAACTATAACAAATGTAAGTGAAGAAAATTATTTCACGCACTTAAAATGAACACCAAAGTTTTGTTATCCATGTTTGGGAAATTCCATTAGTACAACCCATAATAGCTTGTTGGAATTTTATAAGAAAGAGAATTCTAATTGATCCTAACATGTTTTAAATATGGATATGCATGCCTGAAACATGTTGAAGATGTAATGACCTAATGATCCAAAAAGTTCAAGGAGTAGAAAAAATTAAAATCTCAAGTTAATGTGCGGCGGGATATTTACTAGAGCCAAACAACCCACTTTTTGCCTATTTTAAAAAAAGCGGACCTAACAATCATAGATCATCATAAATCTCTTGATCAATTAATGATGTGTAACGATGTCAAAAAAGACTTAAGGTTTGGGAGTCAACACTCAGTTAAAAATGCATCGGCCCCCCTTTTCCGTTGATTGCAAAACCTAATATATTAAAAACTAAAAGAGTTTAGAATCCATACAAATCACAGATACATTTTGGAATTATCTCTCTCAACATTTGTGCTTTCCATTTGGGAAGTTCAATTTTTTTTCAAATCAAAACTTGAGTTTTTACTCTCTCATTTTTCTCGTAAACAAAAAGATAAGGCAAATAGATCACAACAAAGTGAAAATTTTAGAGTTTATGTATCCAAAAAATTGAAAACAATAATAAATGTAAGTGAAGAAAATTATTTCATGTACTAAAAATGAACAGCAAAGCTTTTTTATCCATGTTTGGGAAATTCCACTAGTACAACCCCTAATAGCTTGGTGGAATTTTTTAAGAAAGGGATTTCTAATTGATCCTAACATGTTTTAAATATGGATATGCATGCCTAAAACATGTTGAAGATGTAAGTGACCTAATAATTTGAAAATTTCGAGTATAGAAAACTATATTCTCAAGTTAATGTGTGGTGGGATATTTACTAGAGCCAAACAACCCCCTATTTACCTAACAATCATTGATCATTGTAAATGTTTTGATCGATTAATTATGTGTAATGGTGTTAGAATTGACTCATGGTTTGGGAGTCAACACTAAGCTAAAAATGCCTCGCCCCCCTTTTCCGTTGATTTTAAAACCTAAGATATAAAAAACTAAAAGAGTTTACAATTCATAAAACTAAAAGATACTTTTTGGAATTATCTCTCTTAGCATTTGTGCATTTCCATTTTGGATGTTGAATTTTATTTTCAAATCCAAACTTGAGTTTTCACTCTTCCATTTTTCTCGTAAACAAAAAGATAAAGCAAATAGATCACAACAAAATGAAATTTTTAGAGTTTATGTACCCAAAAAATAGAAAACTATAATAAATGTAAGTGAAGAAAATTATTTCACGCACTAAAAATGAACACCAAAGTTTTGTTAACCATGTTTAAGAAATACCACTAGTACAACCCCTAATAGCTTGGAGGATTTTTATAAGAAAGAGATTTCTAATTGATCATAACATGTTTTCAATATGGATATGCGTGCCTGAAACATGTTGAAGATGCAAATGACCTAATGATCAAAAAATTTCAAGGAGTTGAAACAATTAAATTCTCAAGCTAACGTGCGGTGGGATATTTACCAAAGCCAAACAACCCACTTTTTGCCTATTTTAAATAACATGAACCTAACAATCATAGATCATCATAAATGTCTTGATCGATTAATGATGTGTAACAGCGTTAGAAATGACTTATAGTTTGGGAGTCAACACTCAGTTAAAAATTCCTCACCCCCCCTTTTCTGATAATAGTAAAACCTAATATATAAAAAACTAAAAGAGTTTACAATCCTTACAAATCACAAATACTTTTTGGAATTATTTCTCTTAGGATTTGTGCATTTCAATTTTGGAAGTTCAATTTTTTTTCAAATCCGAACATGAGTTTTCACTCTCCCATTTTTCTCGTAAACAAAAAGATAGGGTAAATAGATCACAAAAAAAAATGAAAATTTTAGAGTTTAAGTATCCAAAAAATTGTAAAAAAAAATAAATGTAAGTGAAGAAAATTATTTCATGTACTAAAAATGAACACCAAAGTTTCGTTATCCATGTTTGGGAAATTCCACTAGTACAACCCCTAATAGCTTGATGGAATTTTATAAGAAAGAGATTTCTAATTGATCCTAACATGTTTTAATTATGGATATTCAGGCCTTAAACATGTTGAAGATGCAAATGACCTAATGATCCAAAAATTTGAAGGAGTTTAAAAAATTAAATTCTCAGGTTAAAGTGTGGTCGGATATTTACCAGAGCCAAACAACCCACTTTTTGGCTATATTTACAAAAAGTGTTACCTAACAATCATAGATCATCGTAAATGTTTTGATCGATTAATGATGTGTAACGACGTTAGAAATGACTTATGGTTGCGTAGTCAACACTCAGTTAAAAAAGCCTCGCCCCCCCTTTTCGTTGATTGCAAAACCTAATATTTAAAAAACTAAAAGAGTTTACAATCCTTAAAAATCACAGATACTTTTTGGAATTATTTCTCTCAACATTTGTGCTTTTCCATTTTGGATGTTCAATTTTGTTTTCAAATCCAAACTTGAGTTTTCACTCTCCCATTTTTCTCATAAACAAAAAGATAAGGCAAATAGATAACAACAAAATGAAAATTTTAGAGTTTATGTATGCAAAAAAATAAAACTATAATAAATGTAAATGAAGAAAATTATTTCACGCACTAAAAATGTGGGAAATTCCACTAGTACAACCCCTAATAGCTTGGAGAAATTTTATAAGAAAAAGATTTCTAATTGATCCTAATATGTTTTAAATATGGATATGCATGTCAGAAACATGTTGAAGATGCAAATGACCTAATGATCCAAAAATTTCAAGGACTAGAAAAAATTAAAATATCAAGTTAACATGCGTTGGATATTTACCAGAGCCAAACAACCAATATTTTGCCTATTTTACAAAAAGCAGACCTAATAATCATTGATCATCAAAAATGTATTGATCGATTAATGATGTGTTACAGTGTTAGAAATGACTTATGGTTTGGGAGTCAACACTCAGTTAAAAATGCCTTGCCACCCTTTTCCAATGATTGCAAAAGCCAATATATAAAAAACTAAAGGAGTTTACAATCTTTAAAAATCATGGATACTTTTTGGAATTATCTCTCACAGCATTTGTGCATTCCCATTTTGTATGTTCAATTTTTTTTCAAATCCAAACTTTAGTTTTCTCTCTCCCTTTTTTCTCGTAAACAAAAAGATAAGGCAAATAGATCACAACAAAATGAAAATTTTAGAGTTTATGTTTGCAAAAAATTGAAAACTATAATAAAAGTAAGTGAAGTATTTTTTTTCACTCACTAAAAATGAACACCAAAGTCTTGTTATCCATGTTTGGGAAATTCCACTAGTACAACCACTAATAGCTTGGTGGAATTTCATGAGAAAAATATTTCTAGTTGATAATAACATGTTTTAAATATCGAAATGCATGCCTGAAACATGTTGATGATGCAAAAGACCTAATGATCCAAAAATTTCGAGTAGAAAAAATTAAATTCTCAACTTAACGTGCGGTGGGATATTTACTAAACAATGCACTTTTTGCCTATTTTACAAAAAGGGGACCTAACAATTATAGATCATCGTAAATTTTTTGATCGATTAATGATGTGTAACGCCGTTAGAAATGACTTATGGTTTTGGAGTTGACACTCAGTTAAAAATACCTCGCCCCCTGTTTTCCGATGATCGCAAAACCTAATATATTTAAAACCGAAAGAGTTCACAATCTTTAAAAATCACAAATACTTTTTTGAATTATCTCTCTCAGGATTTATGCATTTCCATTTTGGATGTTCATTTTTTTTTCAAATCCAAACATGAGTTTACACTCTTCCTTTTTTCTCGTAAACAAAAAGATAAGGAAAATAGGTCACAACAAAATAAAAATTTTAGAGTTTATGTATGCAAAAAATAGAAAATTAAATTAAATGAAAGTGAAGAAAATTATTTCTCACACTATAAATAAACACCAAAGTTTTGTTATCCGTGTTTGGAAAATTCCACTAGTACAACAACAAATAGCTTGGTGGAATTTTATAAGAAAGAGATTATTATTTGATCCTAACATGTTTTAAATATGGATATGCATGCCTGAAACATGTTGAAAATGCAAATGACCTAATGATCCAAAAATTTTACGGAGTAGAAAAATTAAATTCTCAAGTTAACGAGCGGTAGGATTTTTACCAGAGCCAAACAACCCACTTTTTGCCTATATGACAAAACAGTGGACCTAACAATCATAGATCATTGTAAATGTTTGATCAATTTATGTGTGTACTGCTATAATTTTTGTTAGAATTGACTTATGGTTTGGCAGTAAACACTCAGTTAAAAATGCTTCGCCACCCCCCCCCCTTTTCGATGATTCCAAAACCTAATAAATAAATAAAAAAATATTACAATCCTTAACAATCACAGATACTTTATGGACTTATCTCTATCAGCATTTGTGCATTTCCATCATGGATGTTCAAACTTTTTTCAATACCAAACTAGAGTTTTAACTCTCCCATTTTTATCGTAAACAAAAAGATAAGGCAAATAGATCACAACAAAATGAAAATTTTAGAGCTTATGTATGAAAAAAATTGAAAACTATAATAAATGTAAGTGAAGAAAATTATTTCATGAATTAAAAATGAACACCAAAGTTTTGTTATCCATGTTTGGGAAATTCCACTAGTAGAACCCCTAATTGCTTGGTGGAATTTTATAACAACGCGATTTCTAATTGATCCTAACGTCTTTTAAATATGGATATGCATGACTGAAACAATGTTGAAGATGCAAATGACCAAATGATCCAAAAATATCAAGGAGTAGAACAAATTAAATTCTCAAGTTAACGTGCGGGGGGATATTTACCAAAGCCGAACAACCCACTTTTTGCCTATGTTACAAAAAGGGGACCTAACAATCCTAGATCATCGTAAATGTTTTGTTCGATTAATGATGTGTAACGGCATTAGAAATGACTTACGGTTTGGGAGTCAACACGCAGTGAAAAATGCCTCGCCCCTCCTTTTCCAATGATCGCAAAACCTAATATATAAAAAATAAAAGAGTTTACAATCCTTAAAAATCACTGTTACTTTTTAGAATTATCTCTTTCAGCATTTGTTCATTTCCGATTTGGATGTTCAATTTTTTTTTCAAATCCAAACTTGAGTTCTCACTCTCCCAGTTTTCACATAAACAAAAAGATAAGGCAAGTAGATCACAACAACATTAAAATTTTAGAGTTTATGTATGAAAAAAATTGAAAACTATAGTAAATGTAAGTGAAGAAAATTATTTCACGCACTAAAAATGAACACCAAAGTTTTTTTTTCCATGTTTGGGAAATTCCACTAGTACAACCCCTAATAGCTCGGTGGAATAATCTAAGAAAGAGATTTCTAATTGATCCTAACATGTTTTACATATGGATATGTATGCCTGAAACATGTTGATGAAGCAAATGACCTAATGATCCAAAAATTTGGAGTTGAAAAAATTAAATTCTCAAGTTAACAAGCGATGGGATATTTACCAGAGCAAAACAACCCACTTTTTGCCTATTTATAAAAAGTGGACCTAACAATTATTGATCATCGTAAATGTTTTGATCGATTAATGATGTGTCCCGGCTGTAATTTTTGTTAGAAATGACTTATGGTTTTGGAGTCAACAGTCAGTTAAAAATGCCTCACCCCCTCTTTTCCATTGATTGCAAAACCTAATATATAAAAAGCTAAAATAGTTTACAATCCTTCAAAATCACAAATAGTTTCTGGAATTATCTCTCTCAGCATTTGTGCATTTCCATTTTGGATGTTCAATTTTTTTTCAAATCCAAACTTGAGTTTTCATTCTCCCATGTTTCTTGTAAAGAAAAATATCAGAAAAATACATTACATCAAAATGAAAATTTTAGAGTTTCTCTATACAAAAAATTCAAAACTATAATAAATGAAAGTGAAGAAAATTATTTCACGCACTAAAAATGAACACCAAAGTTTTGTAATACTTGTTTGGGAAATTCCACTAGTACACCTAATAGCTTGGTGGAATTTTATAAGAAAGAGATTTCTAATTGATCGTAACATGTTTTAAATATGGATATACATGCCTGAAACATGTTGAATATGCAAATCAGCTAATGATTCAAAAATTTCTAGGGCTTGAAAAAATTAAATTCTCAAGTTAACGTGCGGGGGATATTGACTAGGGCCAAACAACCCACTTTTTGCCTATTTTACAAAAAGCAGACCTAACAATCCTAGAACATCATAAATGCTGTGATTGATTAACGATGTGTAACAGTGTTAGAAATGACTTATGGTTTGGGAGTAACCACTCAGTTAAAAATGCATCCCCCCCCCCCCCCCCCCCCCCCCCCCCCCCCCCTTTTCTGATGATTGCAAAAACCTAATATATAACAAACTAGAAGATTTTACAATCCTTAAAAATCACATATACTTTTTGGAATTATCTCTCATAGCATTTGTGCATTTCCTTTTTGGATGTTTGATTTTTTTTTCAAATCCAAACTTGATTTGGATAACAAATAGATCACAACAAAATGAAAATTTTAGAGTTTAAGTATGAAAAAATTTAAAACTATAATGAATGTAAGTGAAGAAAATTATTCCACGCACAAAAAATGAACACCAAAGTTTTGGTATCCATGCTTTGGAAATTCCACTACAACCCCTAATAGCTTGGTGGAATTTTATAAGAAAGAAATTTCTAATTGATTCTAACATGTTTTAAATATGGATATGCATGCCTGAAACATGTTGACGATGCTAATGACCTAATGATTTTAAATGTTCAATGAATAGAAAAAATAAATTCCCAATTTAACGTGCGGTGGGATATTTACCAGAGCCAGACAACCCACTTTTTACCTATTTTAAAAAAGTGGGACTAACAATCATTGATCATCGTAAATGTTTTGATCGATCGATGATGTGCAACGGCGTTAGAAATGTCTTATGGTTTGGGAGTCAACACTCAGTTAAAAATGCCTCGCCCCCACCTTTTCTAGTGATTGGAAAACCTAATATATAAAAAACTAAAAGAGTTTACAATCCTTTAAAATCACAGATACTATTTGGAATTATCTCTCTCAATATTTGTGCATTTCCAATATGGATATTCAATTTTTTTTAATATCCAAACTTGAGTTTTCACTCTTCCATTTTTCTCGTAAACGAAAAGATAAGGCAAGTAGATTACAACAAAATGAAAATTTTAGAGTTTATATATGGTAAATTTTGAAAACTGTAAAAATTTAAGTGAAGAAAATTATTTCACGCTCTAAAAATGAACACAAAAGTTTTGTTATCCATGTTTGGGAAATTCCACTAGTACAACCCCTTATAGCTTGGTGAAATTTTCTAAGAAAGAGATTTCTAATTGATCCTACCATGTTTTAAATATGGATATGCATGCCTGGACCATGTTGAAGATGCAAATGACATAATGATACAAAAATTTCAAGGATTAAAAAATTTCAATTCCCAAGTTATCGTGCAGAGGGATATTTACTAGAGCCAAACAACCCGCTTTTTGCCTATTTTACAAAAAGCAGACCTAACAATCGTAGATCATCGTAAATATTTTGACCGATTAATGATGTGTAACGGCGTTAGAAATGACTTAAGGTTTGGGAGTCAACACAGTTAAAAAAGCCTCGCCCCTCCTTTTTCGATGATCGCAAAACCTAATATATAAAAAACTAAAAGAGTTTACAATCCTTAAAAATCACAGATACTTTTTGGAATTATCTCTCTCAGTATTTGTGCATTTACATTTTGGATGTTCTATTTTTTTAAAAATCCAAACTTGAGTTTTCACTCTCCCATTTTTATCGTAAAAAAAAAAAAGATAAGGCAGGTAGACCTCAACAACATTAAAATTTTAGAGTTTATGTATGCAAAAAATTGAAAACTATAACAAATGTATGTGAAGAAAATTAATTCATGCACTAAAAAAGAACACCAAAGTTTTGTTATCCACGTTTGGATAGTTCCACTAGTAAAACCCCTAATAGCTTGGTGGAATTTTATAAGAAAGAGATTTAAAATTGATTGTAACATGTTTTAAATATGTTTTGTATGCCTAAAATATGTTGATGATGCAAATGACCTAATGGTAAAAAAATTTCAAGGAGTAGAAAATATTAAATTCTCAAGTTAACGTGCAGTGGGATATTTACTAGAGCCATACAACCCACTTTTGCATATTTTAAAAAAATCGAACGTAACAATCGTAGATCATTGTAAATTTTTTGATCGGTTAAGGATGTGTAATGGCAATAATTTTTGTTAGAACTGACTTTTGGTTTGCGAGTCAACACTTAGTTAAAAATGCCTCACCCCCCCTTTTTCGATGATTGTAAAACCTACTATATAACAAAACTAAAAGATTTTACATTCCTTAAAAATCACATATACTTTTTGGAATTAACTCTCTGACCATTTTTACATTTTCATTTTGGACGTTCAATTTTTTTAAAAATCCAAACTTGAGTTTTCACTCTCCCATTTTTCTCGTAAACAAAAAAGATACGACAAATACATCACAACATAATGAAAAATACAAAGTTTATGTATACAAAAAATTGAAAACTACAATAAAAGTAAGTGAAGAAAATTATTTCATGCTCTAAAAATGAACACCAAAGTTTTGTTATCCATGTTTGGGAAATTCAACTAGTACAACCCTTAATAGCTTGGTGAAATTTTATAGAAAGAGATTTCAAATTGATACTAACATGTTTTAAATATGGATATGCATGCCTGAAACATGTTGAAGATGCAAATGACCAAATGATCCAAAAATTTCAAGGAGTAGAAAAAATTAAATTATGAGGTTAACGTGCGGTGAGATATTTACCATAGCCAAACAACCCACTTTTTGCCTATTTGACAAAAACCGAACCTAACAATCATAGATCATCGTAAATGTTTTGATCGATTAATGATGTGTAACAACGTTAGAAATGACTTATGGTTTGGGAGTCAACACTCAGTTAAAAATGCCTCGCCCCCCTTTTTTGATGATTGCAAAACCTAATATATAAAAAACTAATAGTGTTTACAATCCTTAAAAATCACAGATTCTTCTTGGAATTATCTCTCAGCATTTGTGCATTGCCATTTTGGATGTTCAATTTTATTTCAAATCCAAACTTGAGTTTTCACTCTCCCATTTTTCTCGTAAACAAAAAGAAACGTAAAATACATCACAACAAAATGAAAATTTTAGATTTTATGTATGGAAAAAATTGAAAACTATAATAAATGTAAGTGAAGAAAATTATTTCACATACTAAAAATGAACACAAAAGTTTTGTTATCCATCTTTGGGAAATTCCATTAGTACAACCCCTATTAACTTGGTGGAATTTTGTAAGATAGATATTTCTAATTGATCCTAACATGTTTTAAATATGGATATGCATGCCTGAAACATGTTGATGAAGCAAATGACCTAATGATCCAAAAATTTCAAGTTGAAAAAATTAAATTCTAAAGTTAACAAGTGATGGGATATTTAGTAGAGCCAAACAACCCATTTTTTGTCTATTTACAAAAAGCGGACCTAACAATCATATATCATCATAAATATTTTGATCGATTAATGATGTGTAACAGCTATAATTTTTGTTAGAAATGACTTATGGTTTGGGAGTTTACAATCAGTTAAAAATTGCCTTGCCCCCTTTTTTTCAATGATTGCAAAACCTAATATATAAAAAACTAAAAGAGTTTACAATCCTTCAAAATCACAGATAGTTTTTGGAATTATCTCTCTCAGCATTCGTGCATTTCCATTTTGAAAGTTCAATTTTTTTTCAAATCCAAACCTATGTTTTCACTCTCCCATTTTTTTCATAATGAAAAAGATAAGGCAAATAGATCACATCAAAATGAAAATTTTAGAGTTTTTGTATCCGTAATGGCTGAGTAGAAAAGAGGGAACCGACCGGTGGCACAGTCGGTAACTTCGGGAGTTATGTAGATAAATAGTTTTTCTTTCCCTTTTTTAAGGGTATGTATTTAGTTGTTTTATTTTGTTTGAACAATGTTTTTATATATTCCGCATGTTTGTAATATTGTGATTCGTACAATTGTTGTTATCACTATTCATGTTCCACATCTTTATCTATCATCTCCACAGTGTTTGTTTTTTACTGTTCCAAAGTTACTATTCAAAAGTACCGGTCATTTTACTATTCATGTTACTCTTCATGTTTATTGTTCACTCGTAAAAAAGAAATAGCATCGAAATAGTGCCAAATAGGATAGAAGCTAGAGACTTGGAATTATTCGGCTACGCTATGAGGTAGAAAAAGAAACAGAGTTGTGCTCTACCCTACTGAAGTAGGCATGGAGCCGCAACAGTTAATAGGAATGGCTTGGGGCCCTCTGGAGACCGTGAGGACCGCATTGACGGATTGCCCATGTGGTGGTAAGTTGGCAGGAATAGGGTCAAACCCCGAAGAAGTTGTAAGTAGCAGCAGAAGTCATGTTGGGCCTATTAGATAGCTATGAAAATAGACACAAACGAGTACATAGCAGTGACATGTGGTAGGAAGCAGGAGTAATATAATGGTGAAATGATAAGATGTATGAAGAGTGACTACCAAAATAGTATTGTGTGAGTCATTGTTATTTTCCGCTGCCTATAGTCAATGTGTAATTGTGATCCCTAGGTTCACCCTAATATCCGCTGTGTCTGTTTATTTTTAATTGGTATCAGAGCAATAGTGCTTTTGGTATCAGTATTCTATGTTAAATTCTAGTAGAGACTTGTTTTTTTTAAAATGGTATCAAATTGTAGGTGTAAACGTCCTATAGAGCCAAGTATTAGACTTGAGCCAATATGTGTTAAAGAATTCAAAGCTTAACTTTAATTCTTTATGTTTAGGTATACATACTCAAAAATAGTTATGACCCAAATCGGTCACATCCGATGTACCATTGGTATTCTACAAATTTAGTAATGTACCAAAGACCCCAACTGGCGGGTCAGAAGGAACTCAACGGTTCTTATGACACCATGTTAAAAACTAGACACACAAATATTTGTCCCATAATAGGCTATCCACATGGATGGCATGATAAGAATAATCCAATATTAAATGATATAATGGATTTAGTTGGTGATATACATCACAACTTCTTTATGAAAAGATGCTGGGAAAAATACATCGCAAAAAATGTTGCTTTCCTATGCGTAGCAATAGAAAGTGACGTCAATGAACAAGTACAAAAACTAAAGAGAAGAATTAATGTCCATCTTGAGGTACTTAAAATAGGAAATACAGAAGAAATAGTACATTTCCTTACAGATCTACAAAGCTATGTAGATCAAGAAATAAATCACTTTAGGATCTTAGAACCAATCCGAGAAGTGAAAACTAAAATGGTTAACAACAAACCATGTAGAAAAGAATTACAAGAAGTTATTTGAAAAATAGCTTCTGTAAAATCTCATCAAGGAACAAATAGAGATCATCTTATACGAGACATTTGTGGCTTAGCTCAAAATGAGGAATTGAGAGAACTAGTTATACAATACATCTCTCCTTTCATCACTTTGTATCAATTGGAATGACTGATTGAAATCTTGTTCCAAAAATTAGAAGAGACCTCAACCTTCTAAAATTCCTAAATGTCTGAAAAAATAGGAATAGAATGTACTTATCTCCAAAACAGTGTTCATGTACATCATGAAACATAGGGAGGATATGATGAACATCCTAATCTTATGCAGGATGGACAAAAGTAGATAATAAGTATCCCTAGGAGAACTGAAGTCTACAACAAAGATTGGATTGAGTTCCAAAAGAAATCTTTCGTCTTTCAGAAGGAACTATCTTTAGAAATACAGGATACCAACTTAGGTACCTTTTGCTACAGATTATTAAGTGAATCTGACTTAGCTAAGCTAAAAAGATTCAAATATGTCCATTATGGACTAGTTCGTATAGGATTAGACCCCTTAATACGAATCAATCAGAATTTACCTTTCATAACAGCTATAGTAGATAACTTTGTGAAGAATAATTTTGAAAAAGCCCTACTCGGAGGTGTTAGAGCTAACTTAGGATTAGGCCCAGTATCCTTTACAACATGGCCCAATCTACAAATAGATTTAGAAGACATGCACATCCAAGATACCTTGTCCCTAAAAATCTATACAGACAACTGGTCGAAAAAAGGATTTCAACCAGGAAGAAGAGTTATGCGCATACTTGTATACATAGTAGCCCGAGGAATCAACACTGGAAAGGTTCCAGTTAAAGATTTTAAGAAACTCACAAAATTAGCCAAAAATATTGGTTATTTTGAGAGCTTGACCATAGAAGAACTCGACCCCAGAGAGTTAACATGGCCAAAAAAATGGGTAGCCCAACCTTTGGCACCCAGACACCTTCCCCTCTCCCGAAAAACCATAAGGGAGATAGAAGGAAAATTAGTGATCACAAACACTAGATCCGGCCTTTTCATTGAACAGGATAGGCCCTCTACCTTAACAAGTAGAACCTCAAACGGTCCCCATTTCGAAGGAATAGGAAATCCAAGGCCCAATGATTATGTTCCTCTTCACATCGATGATGGCACATAACCCATATAAAGCCTTAGGCCCACCAATAGGAAATAGTGACATCGTCACCAATTCCAATCAAATCTTAGAGTCTTATGGTAAGAGCTTTAATAGGTTAGAAAAAACTGTTGAGAATCTCCAATAGAAAATAGGTTTCCTCTATGATGAACATAAACATAGAGAAATAATAAAGTGTCAAAACATCCTAGAAAATATTCTAGAAAAGATTGACCATGGAAATAGTCCTGTTTTCTTCAAAGATTTAACAGAACTAAACCAAAGTTTAAATAATCTAAACAAAGATAAAATGCAAGAACTTTTAACAGAAGTCTTAGCATTAAAAGAACATCTAGGTTCAAAACAACGTCTAGGTTCTCCAGGTCCATCAAGGTATAAAACACCTTTTACACCTTGGACACCAGAATGATCTATAAAAAGAAACTTTTAGATCGTTTAAAATTAAAACGAGAAAGCCTTGACCTTGCTTTACTCCAAAGAAATACTCTTCAACCAGAAGATAATACAATCCCAGCAATGGTATGATATTACTATTTTTGGGAAAGATATACTGATTGCATCTATAACCTTAGTTGCAAGATCAAGAAAATCAAACAAAAGCTAAACCTTTTAGCTTTGTAAAATGATCTGTAGAGAAAGACTACTAGATCAAATTCGTCTGGTACCCTCAGTGAAAGACCAAAATTGGCAAGCCAGAGAAAATTTCAGACCAATGAATGAAACCGATATAGCTGATCGAGCATATCTGATTGAATGGTGGAGATTAACCCATAGAGAAATTCTACTACGATATATGATCAGAAGACTTCAAAGGAAACTTCAAGAAATAGCTCTATGACAGATTTTTTCTATTTAATGGATATGGAAACTCCATTCCCATTAGGCCTTCCTGACATCACCGGATGGCTTAAAAACCTAGTGTACTTTGCAACACCTTGCATAGCACCTAGAAAAAAGGATCCAACACCACCTGCTTTTAGGATCGCTTCCAAATCATCATCCTCCACCGATGATGAAATTTACGTAGAATATAATACTTTCGGTCGCCAACTGAATTATTATGTTCAAGAGGAAAAAACTTTCCTCTAGAAAACAACAAGAGCAACACGACAGTGAACTAGAAGCCTGGGAATCTGATGAAGTTGCAGAAGAAAATACCAAGAAAATAGACTATTCTGCTAAAGACAAAAAGGCAGATGATCTTGGTGAAAGATTTAGAATGCTTCATGGTAGCGACCATTTTGAAGCAGAAACATCAAGGGTACTAGATACCCACATGGAAGATAAGTTTCAAAATACCTTTCGAAACCGTACTGTGGTTCACCCGCAAGAACGATAAAGTTTCTCCCACTCCAAAATATCCCTCGGAGGACAAAGGTATTCGACAAAATACACAAATCTCGATCCTTCAAATGCTACTAAGGGACACACATCCATAGATAGCATAAACCCTTATGGATTTTATCTCAACTTGGATTGCCCCAAGGATTGAGAAAAAGTCCTTAAAGAATGTGAAAGAAGCATGAGCAATGCTACAAATATGCATGAATCTTGGGACAAAGATTCAAAATTTAATTTCTTTACCCATGCTTTACAGGGTAATGTAGCTCATTGGTGGGACAACCTTCCTGAAGACCAAAAACAAGCTAATACCTTAATATCTATAGCCAATATCTTGAAGGGATTGGTAGCTAAGATATCAAAAGAATTTCTAGGAAAACATCCAACCCTAGAAGTTTACAATGAGATTACTAAAAAAAGAAAACGTTTAGAAACCCTTCAGAAATTAAACAAGTTACAAATCTTTAACATTTGTTTCTATGAGAAGTATTATTGAGAATTTGCAAGTTACTTCTATAAACTGTAAAAAGAAGATCAGAAACCTTATCTATCTATCTTTTATGCAAAATTACCAGAATCTTTTGCACATGTAGCTAAAAAAGACTACATTAAAAAATATTGGCAAAATAATCCAGAACTTGGTACTCTAACCATGGATAATTTCCTAAACTTTGACACTTTAGGAAGAAGACACAGATTTGTACAAGACATGTTGGCAAATCTTTGTGAAGCCCAAAAACTACAAAAGAAAAGTAGTAAGGCAAATAAACAAACATTATGTTGTTCAAACCAGAACAAAAAGGTAGGAGCTTATGGTTGTGAAACCAACTCCCATAAGCAATGAAAATATCCTAAGAAATTTCAACAGAAAAAATTTAGGATACAAAAAATTTCTAAAACTAGGTATACTCCCAACAAGAGATACTTTAGAAAAAGAACAAATTTTGGCCCTACCACATTCAGTAACGGGTCAAATGCATATTGCCCAAAGGGGAAACCCCCAAGCAAATGCAAATGCTGGATAAGCCAAAAAGAAGGACATTTTGCAAAAAATTGTCCAAACACTGAGAAAACACGGCAGTACAAAACCTACATGCTACTCGCCGAAGAAAATGGATTGGACATCATCCATTATGATGATATCCAGTCAGATGTTGAAATATTTGAACTTCATCTCGAAATTGAGTCTTCTTTAGCCAAAAACTCAGAAAATATGAGTGACTCTTCAGGCACAACCTTTGCCTAATCGATTTCTTATATTTGGTTATGCTTTAGCCTTCCCGATATATAACATGGCAGCAAGCGTGGTGATTTATATCCCACTATTGTCATAGAAAGATTTCTCTGCTACTGCATCATGCATTTATAGAGAACTTGATAAATAACCTGATACTCTTACCACTCGAAGAATTTTCTTGTATTACAGACAGGTAAAATGGATCCACTCAACAACACACTGACGGAGCTAACAACAGCAATTGCCACTCTCACGGTATTGCTCTCAACCATACAGTCACTATTCAACAGTCTTTTAGTTCTCTCAAAAAGAGGAGACATACATGAGAATTGTGCCCGATACGGGTTAAGTGGAGAACTCTTACAACTCAAGGTTAAGAAATTAACTGAAGAGTTAAAAGAACTCACCAAACAGCATGATATGCCAAGCTCCTTCGGGACTTCTACCGGATCTCCATCGCGAGAAAAGGAAGCCACAACGTCAGCTAATCAGCAGACGGATGACTTTAGTGTTTTGATAAACACATGTCGACCTAGGATTTCTACCAGTCAAAGGAAGTCACAACCCAATCTTCTTTGAAGATAGGGGAATCAGGAATTTCTACCTGCCAGTCTAGAGCTGGAAAGGAAACCTTAACGATTTCGATCAAATCAGAATCAGGGACTTCTACCTGTCAGTCTCGATCTGAAAAGGAAGTCTTAACGGATCCATCCCTGATGGAAACAGACTTCTCTAGTAATGAGAAAACATTCAAGACAAAATTGGTTACCCCATTTGAGTTTACAAGGTTGAAAAGCCTAAATAAACCAGATAAAACATGTTTTAATGAGTTTGAGTTTTTAAAGAATTTTAAACCTATGCAAAAAAATTCAAAAATATAATAAATGAAAGTGAAGAAAATTACTTCACGTACTAAAAATGAACACCAAAGTTTGGTAATATTTGTTTGGGAAATTCCACTAGTACACCTAATAGCTTGGTGGAAATTTATAAGAAAGATTTCTAATTGATCCTAAAATGTTTTAAATATGGATATGCATGCCTAAAACATATTGAATATGCAAATGAGCTAATGATTCAAAAATTTCAAGGAGTGGAAAAAATTAAATTCTCAAGTTAATGTGCGGGGATATTGACTAGAGCCAAACAACCCACTTTTTGCCTATTTTACAAAAAGCGGAAATAACAATCATAGATCATCACAAATGTTTTGGTCAATTAATGATGCGTAACAGTGTTAGAAATAACTTATGGTTTGGGAGTCAACACACAGTTAAAAATGCCACGCCCCCCCTTTTCCGATGATTGCAAAACCTGATATATAAAAAACTAAAAGAGTTTAGAATCTTTAAAAATCACATATTCTTTTTGGAATTATCTCTCTTAGCATTTGTGCAATTCCATTTTGGATGTTCAATTTTTTTTTCAAATCCAAACATGATTTGGATAACAAAAAGATAAGGCAAATAGATCACAACAAAATGAAAAATTTAGAGTTTAAGTATGCAAAAAAATGAAAACTTATAATAAATGTAAGTGAAGAAAATTATTTCACGCACAAAAAATGAACACCAGAGTTTTGTTATACATGTTTTGGAAATTCCACTAATACAGCCCCTAATAGCTTGGTGGAATTTAATAAGAAAGAGATTTCTAATTGATCATAACATGTTTTAAATATGGATATGAATGCCTGACATATGTTGACAATGCAAATGACCTAATGATCCAAAAATTTCAATGAAAAGAAAAAATTAAATTCCCAAGTTAACGTGTGGTGGGATATTTACCATAGCCAAATTTTTGCCTATTTTACTAAAAGTGGGAATAACAATCATAGATCATCATAAATGTTTTGAATGATTGATGATGTGTAACGGTGTTAGAAATGACTTATGGTTTGGGAGTCAACATTCAGTTAAAAATGCCTCGCCCACCCCTTTTCCGATGATTGCAAAACCTAATATATAAAAAACTGAAAGATTTTACAATCCTTTAAAATCATAGATAATATTTGGAATTATCTCTTTCAGCATTTGTGCATTTCCATTATGCATGTTCAATTTATTTCAAATCCAAACTTGAGTTTTTAGTCTCCCATTTTTCTCGTAAACAAAAAGATAAGGCAAATAGACCAAAATAAAATGAAAATTTTAGAGTTTATGTATGCAAAAAAATTGAAAACTATAATCAGTGTTAGTGAAGAAAATTATTTCACTCACTAAAAATGAACACCAATGTTTTGTTATCCATGTTTTGGAAATTCCACTAGTACAACCCCTAATAGCTTGGTGGAATTTTATAAGAAAGAGATTTCTAATTGATCCTAACATGATTTAAATATGGATATCCATGCCTGGAACGTGTTGAAGATGCAAATGACCAAATGATCCAAAACTTTCAAGGAGTAGAAAAAATTAAATTCTGATGGTACCGTGCGGTGGGATGTTTACCATAGCCAAACAACCCACTTTTTGCCTATTTTACAAAAAGCAGACCAAACAATCATAGATCATCATAAATGTTTTGATTGATTAATGATGCGTTAGAAATGGCTTATGGTTTGGGATTCAATAATCAGTTAAAAATGCCTCGACCCCCCCTTTTCGATGATTTAAAAACCTAATATATGAAAAGCTAAAAGAGTTCACAATCCTTAAAAATCACAGATACCTTTGGGAATTATCTCTCTCAGCATTTGTACATTTCCATTTTGGATGTTCAATTTTTTTTCAAATCCAAACTTGAGTTTTCACACTCCCATTTTTCTCGTAAACAAAAAGATAACGCAAATAGATCACAAAAAATGAAAATTTAAGAGTTTATGTATGCGAAAAATTGAAAACAATAATAAATGTAAGTGAAGAAAATTATTTCACATATTAAAAATGAACACAAAATTTTTGTTGTCCATCTTTGGGAAATTCCACTAGTACAACCCCTAATAGCTTGGTGGAATTTTATAAGAAACAGATTTCTAATTGATCCTAACATGTTTTAAATATGGATATGAATGCAAGGAACATGTCGAAGATGCAAATGACATAATGATACAAAAATTTCAAGGAGTAGAAAAAATTAAATTCTCAAGTTAACGTGCGGTGGGATATCTTCCAGAGCCAAACAACCCACTTTTTGCATATTTTACAAACAGCGAACCTAACAATCATAGATCATCGTAATTTTTTTGATCGATTAATGATGTGTAACGGCGTTAGAAATGACTTAAGGTTTGGGAGTCAACACTCAGTTAAAAAAGCCTCACCCCTCCTTTTCGATGATCGCAAAACCTAATATATAAACAACTAAAAGAGTTTACAATCCTTAAAAATCACATATACTTTTTGGAAATATCTCTCTCAGAATTTGTGCATTTCCATTTTGAATGTTCAATTTTTTTTACAAATGTAAACTTGAGTTTTCACTCTCTCATTTTTATCGTAAAAAAAAAAGGTAAGGCAAGTAGACCACAACAACATTAAAATTGAAAACTATAACAAATGTAAAGAAATAAAATTATTTCATGTTTTGTTATTCATGTTTGGGAAATTCCACTAGTACAAAACCTATTAGCTTGGTGGAATTTTATAAGAAAGAGATTTAAAATTGATCGTAAGATGTTTTAAATATGTTTTGCTTGCCTGAAACATGTTGACGATGCAAATGACCTAATGGTCAAAAAATTTCAAGGAGTAGAAAATATTAAATTCTCAAGTTAACGTGCAGTGGGATATTTACCAGAGCCAAACAACCCACTTTTTGCCTATTTTACAAATTGCCAACATAACAATCGTAGATCATTGTAAAAGTTTTGATCGGTTAATGATGTGTAATGGCTATAATTTTTGTTAGAATTGACTTATGGTATGCGAGTCATCACTCAGTTAAAATGCCTCGGCCCCCCTTTTTCAATAATTGCAAAACTTATTATATAAAAAAATAAAAGAGTTTACATTCCTTAAAAATGATAGATACTTTTTGGAATTATCTCTCTGAGCATTTGTGCATTTCCATTTTGGATGTTCAATTTTTTTAAAAACCAAACTTGAGTTTTCATTCTCCCATTTTTCTCGTAAACAAAAAGATACAGTACATCACAATAAAATGAAAAATAAGAGTTTATGTATGCAAAAAAGTGAAAACTATAATAAATGTAAGTGAAGAAAATTATTTCACACACTAAATATGAACACCAAAGTTTTGTTATCCATTTATGGGAAATTCAACTAGTACAACCCCTAATAACTTGGTGGAATTTTACAAGAAAGAGCTTTCTAATTGATCTTAACTTGTTTTAAATATGGAAATGCATGCCTGAAACATGTTGAAGATGCAAATGACCAAATATTCCAAAAATTTCAAGGAGTAGAAAAAATTAAATTCTAAGGTCAACGTGCGGTGGGATATTTACCAGAGCCAAACAACCTACTTTTTTCCTTTTGACAAAAAAAGGACCTAACAATCATAGACCATCATAAATGTTTTGATCGATTAATGACGTGTAACAATGTTAGAAATGACTTATGGTTTGGGAGTCAACACTCTGTTAAAAATGCCTCGTGCCTCCTTTTTCGATGATTGTGAAACCTAATATATAAAAATCTAAAAGAGTTTACAATCCTTAAAATCACAGATACTTTTTGGAATTATCTTTCTCAGAATTTCTGCATTTCCATTTTGGATGTTCAACTCTTTTTCAAATCCAAACTTGATTTTTCACTCTCCCATTTTTCTCGTTCACAAAAAGATAAGGCAAATAGATCACAACAAAAAGAAAATTTTAGATTTTAAGTATGCAAAAAATTGAAAACTATAATAAATGTAAGTGAAGAAAATTATTTCACGCACTAAAAATGAACATCAAAATTTTGTTATATCATGATTAAGAAATTCCACTATTACAACCCTAATGGCTTGGGGGAATTTTATAAGAAAGGGATTTCTAATTGATCCTAACATGTTTTAAATATGGACATGCATGCCAAAAACATGTTGACGATGCAAATGACCTAATGATCCAAAAATTTCAAGGAGTATAAAAAACTAAATTCTTAAGTTAACGTGTGGTGGGATATTTACCTGAGCCAAACAACCCAGTTTTGGCCTATTTTACTATAAGCGTTACCTAAAAATCTAAGATCATCATAATTGTTTTGACCGATTAATGATGTGTAAGAGCGTTAGAAATGACTTAATGTTTGGGAGTCAACATTCAGTTAAAAATTCCTAGCCCCCCCTTTTCCATTGATTGCAAAACCTAATATATAAAAAACTAAAAGAGTTTACAATCCTTAAAAATCACAGATACTTTTTTGAAATATCTCTCTCAGCATTTGTGCATTTCCATTTGGGATGTTCAATTTTATTTTCAAATCCAAACTTAAGTTTTCACTCTCCCATTTTTCTCGTAAACAAAAAGACACGGCAATTAGATCACAACAAAATGAAACTCGCAAAAAATAGAAAAATATAATAAATTTAAGTGAAGAAAATCATTTCACGCACTAAAAAAGAACACCAAAGTTTTGTTATCCATGTTTGGGAAATTCCACTAGTACAACCCCTAATAGCTTGGAGGAATTTTATAAGAATGAGATTTGTAATTGATCCTAACGTGTTTTAAATATTGATATGCATGCCTGAAACAAGTTGAAGATGCAAATGACCTAATGATCCAAAAATTTCTAAGGAGAAGAAAAACTTAAATTCTCAAGTTAACATGCGTTGAATATTTACAAGAGCCAAACAACCCACTTTTTGCCTATTTTACAAAAAGCGGACCTAACAATCATCGATCATCATAAATGTTTTGATCGATTAGTAATGTGTAACTGCGTTAGAAATGACTTATGGTTTGGGAGTCAACACGCAGTTAAAAATGCCTCGCCCCTTCTTTTCCGATGATTGCAAAACCTAATATATAAAAAAAAAGAGTTTACAATCCTGAAAAAGTCACTGATACTTTTTGGAATTATCTCTATCAGCATTTGTGCATTTCCATTTTGGATGTGCAATTTTTTTTTAAATCAAGACTTGAGTTTTCACTCTCCCATTTTTCTCGTAAAAAAAACGATAAGGCAAATAGATCACAAAAAATGAAAATTTTAGAGTTTATGTAACAAAAAAATTGAAAACTTTAACAAATTTAAGTGAAAAAAATTATTTCACGCACTAAAAATGAGCACCAAAGTTTTGTCATCCATGTTGGGGAAATTCCAGTGGTACAACCCCTAATAGCTTGGTGGAATTTTATAAGAAAGAGATTTCTAATTGGTCGTAACATGTTTTACATATGGATATGTATGCTTGAAACATGTTGAAGATGCAAATGACCTAATGATCGAAAATTTTCAAGAAGTAGAAAAAATTAAATTCTCAAGTTAACGTGCGATGGGATATTTACCAAAGCCCAACAACCAAATTTTTGCGTATTTTAAAAAATGCGGACCTAATAATCGTAGATCATCGTAAATGTCTTGATCGGTTAATGATGTGTAATAGTGTTATAAATGACTTATGGTTTAGGAGTCAACACTCAGTTAAAAATGTCTCACCGTCTTTTTCGATGAATGCAAAACCTAAAATATAAAAAATTGAAAGACTTCACTATCCTTACAAATCTCAGATAAGTTTTTTGAATTATCTCTCTCAGCATTTGTGCATTTCCATTTTGCAAGTTCAATTTTTTTTCAAATCCAAACTTGAGTTTTCAAACTCTCATTTTTCTAGTAAATAAAAAGATAAAGCAAATATATCACAAAAAAATGAAAATTTTAGAATTTATGTATCCAAAAAATTGAAAACTATAATAAATATAAGTGAAGAAAATTATTTCATGAACTAAAAATGAACACAAAAGTTTTGTTATCCATATTTGGGAAATTCCACTAGTACAACCCCTAATAGCTTGGTAGAATTTAATAAGAAAGAGATTTCTAATTGATCTTAACATGTTTTAAATATGGATATGCGTGCCTAAAACATGTTGAAGATACAAATGACCAAATGATCCAAAAATTTCAAGGTGAAGAGAAAATTAAATTCTCAAGCTAACGTGCGGTGTGATATTTACAAGTGCCAAACAACACACTTTTTGCATATTTTCAAAAAGTGGACCAAACAATCATAGATCATCGTAAATGTTTTGATCGATTAATGATGTGTAATGGCGTTAGAAATGACTTATGGTTTGGGAGTCTACTCTCAGTTAAAAATTCCTCGCCCCTCCTTTTTCGATGATCGTAAAACTTAATATACAAAAACTAAAAGAGTTTACAATCCTTAAAAATCACAGATACTTTTTGGAATTATCTCTCTCAGCATTTGTGCATTTCCATTTTGGATGTTCAATTTTTTTTCAAATCCAAACTTGAGTTTTCACTCTGCCATTTTTATCGTAAACAAAAAGATAAGGCAAGAAGATCACAACAACATTAAAATTTTAGAGTTTATGTGTGAAAAAAATTGAAAATTATAATAAATGTAAGTGAAGAAAATTATTTTATGCTCTAAAAATGAACACCAAAGTTTTGTTATCCAAGTTTAGGAATTTCCACTAGTACAACCCTAATAACTGGTTGGAATTTTATAAGAAAGATATTTCTAATTGATCCTAACATGTTTCAAATATGGTTATGCATGCCTGAAACTTGTTGATGATGCAAATGCCCTAAAGATCCAAAAATTTCAAGGAGTAGAAAATATTAAATTCTCAAGTTAACATGTGGTGGGATATTTATCAGAGCCAAATAACCCACTTTTTGCCTATTTTACAAAAAGAGGACGTAACAATCATAGATCGTTGTAAATGTTTTGATCAATTAATGATGTGTAATAGCTATTATTTTTGTTAGAATTGACTTATGGTTTGGGAGTCAACACTCAGTTAAAATTGCATCACCCACCCCCCCCCCCCCCCCCCCCCCCCCCCCTCTTTTGTGATGATTGCAAAACCTAATATATTATAGAAAAAGAGTTTACAATCCTTAAAAATCACAGATAGTTTTTTGAATTATCTCTGTCAGCATTTGTGCATTTCAATTTTGGATGTTCAATATTTTTTCAAATGAAAACTTGAGTTTTCACTCTTCTTTTTTGCTCGTAACCAAATAGGTACGGTAAATACATTACAAAAAAATGAAAATTTTAGAGTTTATTTATGAAAAAATTTGAAAACTATAATAAATTTAAGTGGAGAAAAATATTTCACGCACTAAAAATGAACACTAAAGTTTGTTATCCATATTTTGGAAATTCCACTAGTACAACCCCAAATAGTTTGGTGGAATTTGATAAGAAAGAGATTTCTAATTGATCCTCACATATTTTAAATATAGATATGCATGCTTGAAAAATGTTGATGAAGCAGATAACTAATGATCAAAAATATTCAAGGAGTAGAAAAAATTATATTCTCAAGTTAACGGGTGGTGGGATATTTACCAGAGCCAAAAAATCCACTTATTGCCAATTTTACAGAAAGTAGACCTAACAATTATAGATCATTGTGAATGTTTTGATCGATTAATGATGTCTAACATCGTTAGAAATGACTAATGGTTTGGGAGTCAACACTCAGTTAAAAATACCTCACCCCTCCTTTTCCTATGATTGCAAAACCTAATATATAAAATACTAAAAGAGTTTACAATCCTTAAAAATCATAGATACTTTTTGGAATTATCTTTCTCAGCATTTGTATATTTCAATTTTGGATGTTCGATTTTTTTTCAAATCCAAACTTGAGTTTTCACTCTACTATTTTTCTTGTAAACAAAAAGATAAGGCAAATAGATCACAACAAAATGAAACTTTTAGATTTTATGTATGCAAAAAATTATAAACTATAATAAATCTAAGTGAAGAAAATTATTTCACGCACTAAAAATGAATACCAAAGTTTTGTTATCCATGTTTGGAAAATTCCACTAGTACAACCCCTAAAAGCATGGTGGAATTTTATAAGAAAGATTTTTCTTATTGATCCTTACACATTTTAAATATGGATATGCATGCCTCGAACATGTTGACGATGCAAATGACCTAATGACCCAAAAGTTTGAAGGAGTAGAAAATATTAAATTCTTAACTTAACATGCGGTGGGATATTTACCAGAGCTTAACAACCCACTTTTTGCCTATTTTACCAAAGGCGGACGTAACAATCATAGATCGTCGTAAATGTTTTGATCGATTAATGATGTGTAATGGCTATAATTTTTGTTAGAATTGACTTATGGTTTGGGAATAGGGTCAAACCCCGAAGAAGTTCTAAGTAGCAGCAGAAGTCATGTTGGGCCTATTAGATAGCTATGACATAGACACAAACGAGTATATAGCAGTGACATGTGGTAGGAAGCAGGAAAGTGATATGATGGTAAACTGATAGGACTGACGAAGTGTGATTGTCGGAATAGTATTGTGTGACTCATTGTTGTTTTTCACTACCCGTAGATGTTTTCTGCTGCCTGTAGCTAGACGGATAGGTAGAAATCCCTAGGATCCTAGTTCCGCTGCCCTCATCCCTAGGTTCTCCGTGTGTACAAGTCTATTAGAGACTTTATGTCGTTGATATCATAGCAATAGTGCTTTTGGTATCAGTATTCCGCTGTCAAAGTCTGCTAGAGACTCATTTTTTTAAATTGGTATCAGAGCAAAGTATTAGATTTAGTTTTATATGTGTCAAAGATGTCAGAGCTTAACTTTGATTCTTTCTGTTTAGGTATACTCCCAAACAATTACGACCCATACCGGTCACATCCCATGTAACATTTGTAAGGAACAAATGTTCAAAACCAAAAGTCCATTATGGAATACAATAGGTCTACGCCATCAATAAGACTTATAAATTATTCGCGACTGCGAGAATATATCATGACCAAAAGGTATGATAATCAAATCGAATTCTAGAGGGTCTGGATTCGACAGTTAAAAGATCGACTCGCACGAGTTCAAGCCAAACTCAAAGAGCTCGAAGAAAATCCTTTAGTTGTAAAAAATAACAACGAAGGAAGAAGGATAATCCGAGATGGACGATTCTTAGGACTCGGTCCAATAGGATTAAAACAAGTTATCAAAGACCTGAAACACCAAATCAAGATTGAACAACTTGAACTTCAAGAATATGCTATCTAAGCAATTCTTAGAAGATTTGGATATCATTCTACAAAGAGAAATCTACAGAATGACCCCAGAAGAAACCGTATCTGGTAAATATCCCACCGCACGTTAACTTGAGAATTTAATTTTTTTCTACTCCATGAAAGTTTTGGATCATTAGATCATTTTCATCTTCAACATGTTTCAAGCATACATAGCCACCACATTTATAACATGTTAGTTTCAATTAGAAATCTCTTTCTTATCAAATTCCACCAAGCTATTAGGGGTTGTACTAGTGGAATTTCCCAAACATGGATAACAAAACTTTGGTGTTCATTTTAAGTGCATGAAATAATTTTATTCACTAACATTTATTATACTTTTCAATTTTTTGCATACATAAACTCTAAAAGTTTTATTTTGTAGTTATCTATTTGTCGTATCTTTTTGTTTACTAGAAAAATGGGAGAGTGAAAACTCAAGTTTGGATTTGAAAAAACATGTGACATAAAAAATGGAAATGCACAAATGATGAGAGAGATAAATCCAAAAAGAATCTTTGATTTTTAAGGATTTTAAACTCTTTTAGTTTTTTATATATTGGGTTTCGCAATCATCAGAAGAAGGGGGGGGGGGGGGGGGGGGGGTATTTTAATTGAGTGTTGACTCCCAAACCGTAAGCCATTTCTAGCAAAAATTATAGCCGTTACACATCATTAATCGATTAAAACATTTACGATGATCTATGATTGTTAGGTCCTCTTTTTGTAAAAAAGGCAAAAAGTGGGTTGTTTGGCTCTGGTAAATATCCCATCGCAAATTAACAAGAGAATTTAATTTTTGCTACTCCATGAAATTTTTGGATCATTAGGACATTTTCATCATCAACATGTTTCAGGCATGCATATCCACCACAATTAAAACATGTTAGGATCACTTAGAAATGTCTTTCTTATAAAGTTCCACCAAATTATTAGGGGTTGTACTAGTGGAATTTCCCAAACATGGATAACAAAACTTTGGTGTTCATTTTTAGTGCATGAAATAATTTTCCTCACTTAAATTTAATATAATTGTCAATTTTTTGCATACATAAACTCTGAAATTTTCATTTTGTTGTGATCTATTTGCCTTATCTTTTTGTTTGCGAGAAAAATGGGAGAGTGAAAACTCTAGTTTGGATTTGAAGAAAAAATGAACATCCAAATTTGAAATGCACAAATGCTGAGAGAGATAATTCCAAAAAATATCTGTTATTTTTAAGGATTGTAAACTCTATCGATTTTTTATAGATTGGGTTTTGCAATCATCAGAAGAGGGAGGGGGCGAGGCATTTTTAATCGAGTGTTGACTCCCAAACCATAAGTCATTTCTAAAATAAATTATAGCAGTTACACATCATTAATCAATCAATTTTTTTTTATAATCTATGATTGTTAGGTCCACTTTTTGCAAAATAGGCAAAAAGTTGGTCGTTTGGCTCTGGTAAATATCCCACTGCTTGTTAACTTGAGAATTTAATTTTTTTCTTGTCCATGAAATTTTTGGATCATTACATCATTTACATCTTCAACATGTTTCAGACATGCATATCTACTACATTTATAACAAGTTAGTTTCAATTAGAAATCTTTTTCTTATCAAATTCCACCAAGCTATTAGGGGTTGTACTAGTGGAATTTCCCAAACATAGATAACAAAACTTTGGTGTTCATTTTTAGTGCGTGAAATGATTTTCTTCACTAACATTTATTATACTTTTCAATTTTTTGTATACATAAACTCAAAAATTTTCATTTTGTAGTTATCTATTTGTCGTATCTTTTTGTTTACGAGAAAAATGGGAGAGTGAAAACTCAATCTTGGATTTGAAAAAAAATGTTACATCCAAAATGGAAATGCACAAATGGTGAGAGAGATAATTCCAAAAAGAATCTGTGATTTTTAAGGATTGTTAACTCTTTTAGTTTTTTATATATTGGGTTTCGCAATCAGCAAAACACGGGAGGGGGGGGGGGGGGGGGGGGGAGGCATTTTTGCATGTGTTGACTCCCAAACCATAAATCATTTCTAAAAAAATTATATCCATTACACATGACTAATCCATCAAAACATCTATGATGATCTATGATTATTAGGTCCGCTTTTTTGTAAAATAGGCAAAAATTGGGTTGTTTAGCTCTGGTAAATATCCCGCCACACGTTAACTTGAGAATTTAATTTTTTCTACTCCTCAAAATTTTTGGATCATTAGGTCATTTGCATCTTACACATGTTTCAGACAAGCATATCAACCACATTTAAAACATGTTAGGATCAATTAGAAATCTCTTTCTTATAAAATTCCACCTAGCTATTAGGGGTTGTACTAGTGGAATTTCCCAAACATGGATAACAAAACTTTGGAGTTCATTTTTAGTGCGTGAAATAATTTTCTTTACATACATTAATTATAGTTTTTAATTTTTTGTATACATAAAATCTATAATTTTCATTTTTTTGTGATCTATTTGCCTTATCTTTTTGTTTACAAGAAAAATGGGAGAGTGAAAACTCAAGTTTGGATTTGAAAAGAAATTGAACGTCAACAATGGAAATGCACAAATTCTGAGAGAGATAATTCCAAAAAGTATCTGTGATTTTTAAGCAATGAAAACTCTTTTAGTTTTTTATATTTTGGGTTTTGCATTCATCAGAAGTTGGTGGGTTGGGGGGGCAAAGAATTTTTAACTTAGTGTTGATTCTCATACCATAGGTCCGCATTTTGTAAAATAGGCAAAAAGTGGGTTGTTTGGCTCTGGTAAATATCCCACCACACGCTAACTTGAGAATTTAATATTTTCTACTCCTTGAAAATTTTGGATCTTTAGGTCATTTGCATCTTCAACATGTTTCAGGCTTGCATATCCACCACATTTAAAATATGTTAGGACTCAATTAGAAATCTCTTTCTTATAAAATTCCACCAAGCAATTAGGGGTTGTACTAGTGGAATTTCCCTAACATGGAAAAATAACTTTGGTGTTCATTTTTAGTGCGTGAAATAATTTTCTTCACTTACATTTATTATAGTTTTCATTTTTTGCATACATAAACTCTAAAATTTTCATTTTTTGTGATCTATTTGCCTTATCTTTTTCTTTACGAGAAAAATGGGAGAGAGAAAACTCAAGTTTGTATTTGAAAAACAATTTAACATCCAAAATGGAAATGCACAAATTTTGTGACAGATAATTCCAAAAAGTATCTGTGATTTTTAAGAAATGTAAACTCTTTAGGTTTTTTATATATTGGGTTGTTGAATCATTGGAAGATGGGGGGCGAAGTATTTTTAACTGAGTGTTGACTCCCGAACCATAAGTCATTTGTAAAAAACATTATAACCATTACACATCATTAATCGATCAAAACATTTGATGATCTATGATTGTTAGGTCCACTTATTTAAAATAGGCAAAATGTGAGTTGTTTGGCTCTAGTAAATATCCCACCGCACGTTAACTTGAGAATTTAATTATATCTTCTCCTTGAAAATTTTGGATCATTAGGTCATTTGCATCTTCGACATGTTTCAGGCATGCTTATTGACCACATCTAAAACATGTTAGGACTCAATTAGAAATCTCTATCTTATAAAATTCCACCAAGCTATTAGGGGTTGTAGTAGTGGAATTTCCCAAACATTGATTACAAAACTTTGGTGTTCATTTTTTGTGCGTGAAATAATTTTCTTCACTTACATTTATTATAATTTTTAATTTTTTGTATTCATAAACTCTACCATTTTCATTTTATTGTGATCTTTTTGCCGGATCTTTTTGTTAACGAGAAAAATGGGAGAGTGAAAACTCAAATTTGGAATTGAAAAAAAAATGAACATCCAAAATGGAAATGCACAAATGCTGTGAGAGACAATTCCAAAAAGTATCTGTGGTTTTTAAGGATTGTAAACTCTTTCGATTTTTTATATATAGGGTTTTGGAATCAATGGAAAAGGGGGGGGGGGGGGGGGGGGGGGGTGCGAGGCATTTTAATTGAGTGCTAACTCCCAAACCATAAGTCATTTCTAATAAAAATTATAGATGTTACACATCACTAATCGATCAAAACATTTACGATGATCTAAGACTGTTAGGTTAGTATTTTATAAAATAGGAAAAAATGGGTTTTTTGGCACTTGTAAATATCCCACCGCATGTTAACTTGAGAATTTAATTTTTTTCTACTCCTTGAAATTTTTGGATCATTAGGTCATTTGCATCTTCAAAATGTTTCAGGCATGTATATCTGCCACAGTTAAAACATGTTAGGATCAATTAGAAATCTCTTTCTTATAAAATTCCACCTAGCTATTTGGGGTTGTACTAGATGAATTTCCCAAACATGGATAACAAAACATTGGTGTTCATTTTTAGTGCATGAAATAATTTTCTTCACATACATTAATTATAATTTTCAATTTTTTCAAACATAAAATCTAAAATTTTCATTTTGTTGTCATCTATTTGCCTCATCTTTTTTTTGTGAAAAAATGGGAGAGTGAAAACTCAAGTTTGGATTTGAAAAAAAAATTGAACGTCCACAATGGAAATGAACAAATTTAGAGAGAGATAATTCCAAAAAGTATTTGTGATTTTTAAGGATTGAAAAGTCTTTTAGTTTTTTATATATTGGGTTTTGCATTCATCAGAAGGGGGGGGGGGCTGGAATTTTTAACTAAGTGTTGACTCCCATACCATAAGTATTTTCTAACAAAAATTATAGCCGTTACACATCTTTAATCGATAACGATATTTACTATTATCTATGACTGTTAGGTTCACATTTTGTAAAATAGACCAAAAGTGGATTGTATGGCTCTGGTAAATATCCCTCCGCACGTTAACTTGGGAATTTAATTTTTTCTACTCTTTAAATTTTTTGGATCTTTAGGTCATTTGCATCTTCAACATGTTTCAGGCATACTTATCCACCACAATTATAATATGTTAGGACTCAATTAGAAATCTCTTTCTTATAAAATTGCACCTAGCAATTAGGGGTTGTACTAGTGGAATTTCCCTAACATGGATAACAAAAATTTGGTGTTCATTTTTAGTGTGTGAAATGATTTTCTTCACTTATATTTATTATAGTTTTCAATTTTTTGCATACATAAACTCTAAAATTTTCATTTTGTTCTGATCTATTTGCCTTATCTTTTTCTTTACGAGAAAAATGGGAGAGAGAAAACTCAAGTTTGGAACTGAAAAAAATTCGACATCCAAAATGGAAATGCACAACTGCTGAGAGAGATAATTCCAAAAAGTATCTGTGATTTTTAAGATTTGTAAACTCTTTCAGTTTTTTATATATTGGGTCTTGCAATCAACGGAAGAGGGGGGCGAGGCATTTTAATTGTGTGTTGACTTCCAAACCATAAGTCATTTCTAACAAAAATTATTGCTGTTACACATCACTAATCGACCGAAACATTTGCGATGATCTATGAATTTTAGGTCCACTTTTTTTAAAATAGGAAAAAAGTGGGTTTTTTGGCACTTGTAAATATCCCACCCCACGTTAACTTGAGAATTTAATTTTTTCTACTCCATGAAATTTTTGGATCATTAGGTCATTTGCATCTTCAACATGTCTCAGGCATGCATATCTACCACATTTAAAACATGTTAGGATCAATTAGAAATCTCTTTCTTATAAAATTCCACCAAGCTATTAGGTGTTGTACTAGTGAAATTTCCCAAACATGGATAACAAAACTTTGGTGTTATTTTTTAGTGCGTGAAATTATTTTTTTACTTAAATTTATTATAGTTTTTAATTTTTTTCATACATAAAATCTAAAATTTTCTTTTTTTTGTGATCTATTTGCCATTTTTTTTGTTTACAAGAAAAATGGGAAACTGGAAACTCAAGTTTGGATTTGAACAAAAATTGAACATCCAAACTGGAAATGCACAAATGTTGTGCAAGATAATTCCAAAAGTATTTGTGATTTTTAAGGATTGTAAACTCTTTTAGTTTTTTATATATTGGGTTTTGCAATCGTCGGAAGAGGGCGTGCAAGGCATTTTTAATAGTGTTGACTCCCAAACCATAAGTCATAACAAAAAAAAAATTATAGCCATTACACATCAATAATCGATCAAAACATTTACGATGATCTATGATTGTTAGGTCTGCTTTTTTGTAAAATAGGCAAAAAGTGTGTTGTTTGGCTCTAGTAAATATCCCACCGCACGTTAACTTGAGAATTTAATTTTTTTCTACTCCTTGAAATTTTTGGATCATTAGGTCATTTGCATCATCAACATGTTTCGGGCTTGCATGTCCACCACATTTAAAAGATGTTATCAACAATTAGAAATCTATTTCTTTTAAAATTTCACCAAGCTACAAGAGGTTGTACTAGTGGAATTTCCCTAACGTGGATAAGAAAACTTTGGTGTTCATTTTTAGTGCGTGAAATAATTTTCTTCACTTAAATTTGTTATAGTTTTACATTTTTTGCATACATAAACTCTACAATTTTCATTTTATTGTGATCTATTTGCTTTATCTTTTTGTTTACGATGAAAATGGGAGAGTGAAAACTCAAGTTTAGATTTGAAAAAAAAGTGAACAAACAAAATGGAAATGCACAAATGCTGAGAGAGATAATTCCAAAAAGTATCTGTGATTTTTAAGGATTGTAAACTCTTTTAGTTTTTTATATATTGGGTTTTGCATTCATCTGGGGGTGAGACATTTTTAACTGAAGGATGACTCCCAAACCATAAGTCATTTCTAACAAAAATTATAGCTGTGACACAACATTAATCGTCCAAAACATTTACGATGATCTATGATTGTTAGGTCAGCTTTTTGTAAAATAGGCAAAAAGTGGTTGTTTGGCTCTGGTATATCCCACCACACGTTAACTTGAGAATTTAATTTTTTTTACTCCTTGAAATTTTTGGATAACTAGGTCATTTGAATCTTCAACATGTTTCAGGCATACATATCCACCATATTTAAACATGTTAGGACTCAATTAGAAATCTCTTTCTTATAAAATTTGACCAAGCAATTAGGGGTTGTACTAGTGGAATTTCCCTAACATGCATAACAAAACTTTTTTATTCATTTTTAGTTTGTGAAATAATTTTCTTCACTTACATTATTATAGTTTTAATTTTTTTGCATACGAAACTCTAAAAATTTCATTTTTTTGTGATCTATTTGCCTTATCTTTTTGTTTACGAGGAAAATGGGAGAGTGAAAACTCAAGTTTGGATTTGAAAAAAAATTTACCATCCTAAATGGAAATGTACAAATGCTTTGAGAGATAATTCCAAAAAGTATCTGTGATTTTTAAGGAAATTAAACTCTTTTAGTTTTTTATATATGTTGGAAGATGGGCTCAAGCCCACGAGCTCAAGACAAGTAGCCCACACGTCAAAGGAGTGGCATATGTGTAAAATATGGTACATTCCATAAAGATGGCATAGAAGTGTAAATATGCATTCCTTTTATGTCTTTTGTTTTATCAAGTTGTAGCCCTAAGGGTATTGTAAAATTATAAATAAAGGCATTGGCTAAGAGGTAGGGCATTGAAGCACTCTCCTCTTTTTCCACAAATTCATCCAGCCCTCATTTTTCTTTTTGATGCAACCCTCTTCTCCCTTAATCCAAACTCTCTTCTTCCACGTTCTTCTTCTTCTCTTCTCCTTCTCTCTTCTTCTTCTTTTTCTTTCTTGTTGATCTAAAGTTCCTTTCATGAGATCCTAAATTCTTCATGGTATCAGAGCAAGGAGTTTAGGATCTCTTCATGGAGTTATTATGAAATTTATTGAAGAAGTTGTAAAAGGAGTTCAATCATAAAGAGATAAGTTCATCATCTTCTTATTTATGTTTTTTTTTGTTTCCTTTTCTTATTTACATACTCCTTTTTACTATTTTTCTTTACTTCTTGAATTTTGAGTCACATTGAATCAAGATAAATCTTTATATGTTGTAAAGATTTATTTCTATGACTAAATTGATGTTATAATCTTGACTTCTTGTAAATCAATTACAAGAGTGTTCAAGAGCATTTGCTGTTTGCATCTTATTAAGATTGATGGGTGAAATTCAATTACCTTTATGTAATTTAGATCCATCTCATTTAAGGTAGATTTCTAGCACATGTTGCCGTATCTTCTCCAACTTAAGGTTGCTCATGGGTTTGTGTTATGTTGTTGGATGCCCATTATATGTTTGATGAAATGTCAGGAGTCATTTACCCTTTGTAGTTCCCTTTTTTTTTTAACTTCAACAATTGATTTTTTTCTTACGTTGAAGTCTCCCATGAGTGGAAGATAAATCTCTTCCAAGTGTCTTGGTTTGTCGTTAAATCTTCTCTAAATTTTTGTCTATTGTTCATTTGTGTTGGAGTTTGGATTAAGGCCTAATCGGTTGCATCTACTTTCTTCTCTTTGTTCTTATGAATACAAGAGAAGTTGAGTGATGGCTGGATGTTATTATCACTTTCTAAAGGCACAAATTTGTTGATAATTTGGTGCTTGCCCTTGTGAAAGAAATTGGTTCCTGTTCTCTTTTGTTGGTGATTGATTTGGTCTACGGGTTCTTCAAATTATATAGAGTAATTGTTCTTTGAAGAAGGCCTTTTCCTTTGACCTCCATATTTTACTTGCCTCATCATGGAGATTGGATACAATAGTAATAAGAGTGATATACTCTGTATTACTACAATTCCACTTAGAGGTCTCTCCAATTACATGAGCTGGTCACAATCGGTTCGGAGGGTTCTTATTACTCGTGACCTCTTGAGCCACGTTGTTAACTTTCCTCCTCCGATTTATGAAGAAGATGCTTCCTACCACAAGTGGGTTAAGGATGATAACATGGTGATAAGTTGGCTCATTAATAGAATGGAAGAGCAGGTGGCCAACAATGTGGTCCACTTGGAAACCGCCAAGAACATATGGGACACTTGTGTGAAGCGTTACTCAAGCACTACTTCATTACAAAAAAATATATGATGTCTTACAAAACATGCTGCATATGAAACATGGATATAATATTCACGAATTTTTGGCACGATTTCACGGTCTTCTTCAAGAATGGAAACTAGCTCAGCCATATTCCACCGATATTGCCGTTCAAGAACGACAAAGAGAAGCTATGGCAGCAGCCATTTGCTTATCGAATATTAAACCATACCTTGAGGTGGCCAAAACTCGACTTCTAAGTTCTTCTGCTCTTCCATCCTTCAATGATATTAGTGCTACATTACTTAGGATACCGGATCCATCCCCTTCTCCTATTGATGCTCCATCGGCAATGTTCTCTGGCAATCGGGGAACATCTTCCTCATCCCGAGGGGGGGGAGGGGGGAGGGGGGGGGGGGGGGGGGGGGGGGGCAGAAATATGAGAGGGGCTGAAAATAGAGGTGGTAGAACGGGTCAGAATTCTTTCCGTACTGAGCATCAACTTTGCACTTATTGTGGCTGTCAGAACCACCTTATGGCATCATGCTGGAAATTTCATGGCAAGCCTGATTGGGCCACATCTAACCCAGTCTCAGTTAACGTTGAGAAAAATGAAGATAAGGCTGAATCATTATCCGGAAATGTGACTCTTAAGGCTGAGGACTATGCCACATTTCAGAAAATGAAGTCCTTCATTGAATCATCTATTCCCTCATCATCTACTGCTACCACTACTTTTGCCTCAAGTATGCTTTCTTCCTCTTCTTCCTCTTCCTCTTCCTCTTGGATCATCGACTCCGGGGCCTCGGAACATCTATTAGGTAACAAACACATTGCAGTCCTTATCTCCTTGTTATCCTCATAAATTCATTATTATTGCTGATAATACCCAAACCAAGGTCCTTGGCAAAGGTTCCTCCTCTCTTACTTCATCTATTCCCCTTCAAGATGTTTTGTTTGTTCCTCAATTTCCTTTAAATTTGCTCTCTGTTAGCCAATTGACCAAACAATTAAATTGCTTTATCACCTTCTCACCATCTTCTTGTGTCTTTCAGGATCTCACTATGAAGCGGGTGATTGGTGGCAGCCATGAAAAGGGGGGTTTGTACTACTTCACTCTTCCACCATTAGTTGCATTATTGTCCACTACATCTTAGGCCCAACTTTGGCACAACCGACTTGTTCATCCATCTACCCCTTCACTTCGTTCTTTGGTTCCATCTTTAAAAGGACTTTCTAATATCAGTTGTGAGGTTTGTCAATTAAGTAAACATATCAGGAGTACATATTCTCCTCGTCTTACAACTACAAGTACTGCTCTGTTTGAGCTAATACATTCTGATGTATGGGGCCCTTTATGTGTCTCAAATATTTCCCAAGTTAAATATTTTGTCATTTTTTTTTATGATTTTACTCGAGCGACTTGGTTATATCTATTTAAAGAGTGTTCCGAAATTTTTCCTTTGTTTAAAAATATTCATGCTATGGTCTTGACACAATTTGGGAAGAAAATTTAAACCCTTAGATCTGATAAAACATGTCTCATGACTTCAAATCATTTTGTGAGAGTAATGGGCTTATTCATCAAACATCATGTGCCTATACTCCTCAACAAAATGGTGTTGTTGAAAGGAAGAATCGTCATCTTCTTGAAGTTGCTCGGGGCCTCCTCTACTCCATGAAGGTACCCTATTTCTATTGGCCTCATGCTATACTTACAACATGCTTTCTCATTAATAGGTTACCTTCATTAGTCCTTCATCATAAAACTCCTTACTCTGTGTTATTTAATGGTGAAAATCCTTTTTCTCTTCCTTTGAAAGTGTTTGGATGTACGTGTTTTGTTCATGTTACATCTCCACATAAAAATAAACTTGATCCTCAGTTTATGAAGTGCATTTTTTTGGGATACTCTCGCACCCAGAAAGGTTATGTCTGTTACAACCCTACCCTTCGGAGGATGTTATCTCTAGGGATGTGACTTTATTTGAGGACACTCCCTTCTACTCCCATGATGCTCCTCCAAGATGGACTTGTCCTTTTACTACTCCTTGTCCGCTTGTGCCGTTCAATCTTGAAGTGGATCCATCCCCTGATGCACCGGCCTTACCTTCACCTGTGGAGTTGTCGGATCCACCCGAGGTAAGTCCTTCTCCTCCTATGCATGGGCCTGCATTTGATACTCGGCCTATTGCTTTAAGAAAAGAACGTCACTCCTGTACTACTTCACATCCTATCTCAAATTTTATGTCTCACTATTGCTTGTCTTCCGAGTGTTTTCAGTTTCTTGCGTCCCTTTCTTCTACTTCCGTTCCACAGTCGTATCAGGAGGCCCTGAGACATCTAGGATGGAAGGTGGCTATGGATGAAGAAATGCACGCCTTATACGAAAACCAAACCTGGTACTTAACATCACTCCCAAAAGGTAAAAGACCGGTTGGTTGTCGATGGATTTTTCGGTGAAACATAATCCGGATGGATCGGTTGCTCTTCTTAAAGTTCGACTGGTTGCTAAGGGCTTTACGTAGTGCTATGGGATAGATTATGAGGAGACCTTCTCTCCTGTTGCAAAATTGAATTCTGTACGCATCATCTTATCTATTGCTGCTAACTCCACATGGCCCGTCTATCAGTTGGATGTTAAAAATGCTTTTTTAAATGGTAATATCAGTGAAGAAATTTATATGGTTCAACCACCTAGTTATGTGGTTGAGGGGGAGTCAGTATGCCGGTTAAAAAAGTCTTTATATGGGCTTAATCAGTCCCCTCGGGCTTGGTTTGATAAATTTAGTCAAACACTCCTACGGTTTGGTTTTCATATGTGCTCAGTTGATAATTCCGTATATTATAAAGATACGGTCAAAGGGAAAATATTATTTGCCGTATACGTGGATGATATTTTCTTAACTGGTGATGATGCTTTGAGCATACAAGAGGTGAAGCAGATGATATGTCAGGAATTCAAGATTAAAGACCTTGGTATGCTTAAATATTTTTTGGGTATAGAAGTTCTTCAATCCAAACATGGGATAATATTGTCTCAAAGGAAATATGTCTTGGATCTCCTTGAAGAAACATGAATGAAGGGTTGTAGACCAGTTGACACACCTATGGATACAAATGTAAAATTATGTGCCACAAATGAAGAAGATATTGATATTGGTAAATATCAAAGACCGTGGGAAAACTGATTTATCTCACGGTAACTAGGCCATTGTAAGTGTGGTGAGTCAATTCATGCACAAACCACAAATTACCCACTAGTAGGCTTTAGAGGGAATATTACATTATCTAAAAGGAGCTCCTGGAAGAGGATTGTTGTATAAAAAACATGGGCACTTCAACATAGAAGGCTTCTCAGATGCAGATTGGGCTGGATCTCCTGATGATAGAAAATCTACATCAGGATATTATACTCTGGTTGGGGGAAACTTGGTTACATAGAAAAGTAAGAAGCAAAATGTGGTTGCAAGATCTAGCGCCGAAGCCGAATACAGAGCTATGGCCAATACCGTTAGTGAACTTTTATGGATCAGGACCCTTCTTCCCAAACTAGGTTTTTAAAAAAAGGGGTCCATGAATCTGCAATGTGATAATGAAGCAGCCATTCATATCAGTTCAAATCCAATTTTCATGAAAGAACTAAACATATTGAGGTGGATTGTCATTTTATACGGGAGAAGTTTCAAGCACATGAATAATCTCTCTCAAACATGTGTCATCTCAAGAGCAAGTAGGTGATATTCTCACTAAACCCGTTACATCTAAAATCCTATCGTTTATATGTGGCAAGCTGGGTATTTATGATGTCTTTTCTCCTCCAGCTTGAGGGGGAGTGTTGGAAGATGGGCTAAAGCCCACAAGCTCAAGACAAGAAGCCCACACGTCAAAGGAGTGGCATATGTGTAAAATATGGTACTTTCCATAAAGATGGCATAGAAGTGTAAATATGTGTTCCTTTTATGTCTTTTGTTTTATCAACTTGTAGCCCTAAGGTTATTTTAAAACTATAAATAAAGCCATTGGCTAAGAGGTAGGGCATTGAAGCACTCTCCTCTTTATCCACAAATTCGTCCAACCCTCATTTTTTTTTTGACACAACCCTCTTATCCCTTAATCCAAACTCTCTTCCTCCACGTTCTTCTTCTACTCTTCTCCTTCTCTCTTCTTCTTCTTCTTCTTATTCTTCTTTCTTGTTGATCTAAAGTTCATTTCATGAGTTCCTAAATTCTACAATATATTGAGTTTTGCAATCATCGGAAGAGGGTGGGCGAGGCATTTTTAACTGAGTGTTGACTCCCAAACCATAACTCATTTCTAACAAAAACTATAGCCGTTTCACATCATTAATCGATCAAAACATATATGATGATCTATGATAGTTAGGTCTGCTTTTTGTAAAATAGGCAAAAAGTAGGTTGTTTGGCTCTGATAAATTTCCCACCGCACGTTAACTTGAGAATTTAATTTTTTCTACTTGAAATTTTTGGATCACTAGGTCATTTGCATCTTCAACATGTTTCAGGCATGCATATCTACCTCATCTAAAACATGTTAGGACGCAATTAGGAATCTCTTTCTTAAAAAATTCTACCAAGCAATTAGGGGTTGTACTAGTGGAACTTCCCTAACATAGATAACAAAACTTTGGTGTTCATTTTTAGTGCGTGAAATAATTTTCTTCACTTACATTTATTATAGTTTTCAATTTTTGGAATACATAAAATCTAAAATTTTCATTTTGTTGTGATCTATTTGCCTTATCTTTTTGTTTACGAGAAAAATGGGAGAGTGAAAACTCAAGTTTGGATTTAAAAAAAAATTGAACATCCACAATGGAAATGCACAAATGCTGAGAGAGATAATTCCAAAAAGTATCTGTGATTTTTAAGGATTGAAAAGTCTTTTAGTTTTTTATATATTGGGTTTTGCATTCATCAGAAGGGGGGGGGGGGGGGGGGGGGGGGGGGGGTGCGGAGGAATTTTTAACTGAGTGTTGACTCCCATACCATAAGTAATTTCTAACAAAAATTATAGCCGTTACACATCATTAATCGATAAAGCATTTACTATTATCTATGACTATTAGGTCCACTTTTTTTAAAATAGACAAAAAGTGTTTTGTTTGGCTCTGGTAAATATCCCACCGCACGTTAACTTGAGAATTTCATTTTTTTTACTCCTTGAAATTTTTCGATCATTAGGTTGAATACATAAACTCTAAAATTTTAAGTTTGTTGGGATCTATTTGCCTTATCTTTTTGTTTACGAGAAAAATGGGAGAGTGAAAACTCAAGTTTGGATTTGAACAAAAAATTGAACATCCAAAATGGAAATGCACAAATGTTGTGAAAGATAATTCCAAAAAGTATCTGGGATTTTTAAGGATTGTAAACTCTTTTAGATTTTTATATATTGGGTTTTGCAATCATCGGAAGAGGGCGAGCAAGGCATTTTTAACAGAGTGTTCACTCCCGTACCATAAGTCATAATTAAAACAAATTATAGCCGTTACATGTCATTAATCGATCAAAACAATTACGATGATCTATGATTGTTAGGTCAGCTTTTTTGTAAAATAGGCAAAAATTTGGTAGTTTCGTTCCTGTAAATATCTCACCGCACGTTAACTTGAGAATTTAATTTTTTCTACTCAAAAATTTTGGATCATTAGGTCATTTGCATCATCAACATGTTTCGGGCATGCATGTCCACCACATTTAAAACATGTTAGCATCAATTAGAAATCTCTTTCTTATAAAATTCCACCAAGCTACAAGAGGTTGTACTAGTGGAATTTCCCTAACATGGATAACAAAACTTTGGTGTTCATTTTTAGTGCGTGAAATAATTTTCTTCACTTACATTTGTTATAGGCATACATAAACTCTACAATTTTCATTTTATTGTGACCTATTTGCTTTATGTTTTTGTTTACGAGAAAATGGGAGAGTGAAAACTCAAGTTTAGATTTGAAAAAAAAGTGAACATCCAAAATGGAAATGCACAAATGCTGAGAGAGATAATTCCAAAACATATATTTGATTTTTAAGTATTTTAAACTCTTTCAGTTTTTTATATATTGGGTTTTGCATTCATCAGAAGAGGGGGGTGAGACATTTTTAACTGAAGGTTGACTCCCAAACCATAAGTCATTTCTAAAAACAATTATAGCCATTACACATCATTAATCGTTCAAAACTTTTACGATGATCTATGATTGTTAGGTCCGCTTTTTGTAAAATAGGCAAAAAGTTGGGTTGTTTGGCTCTGGTGTATCCCACCACACGTTAACTTGAGAATTTAATATTTTCTACTCGAAATTTTTGGATCACTAGGTCATTTGGATCTTCCACATATTTCAGGCATGCATATCCACATCATTTAAAACATGTTAGGACTCAATTAGAAATCTCTTTCTTATAAAATTCCACCAAGCAATTAGGGGTTGTACTAGTGGAATTACCCTAACATTGATAACAAAACTTTAGTGTTCATTTTTAGTGTGTGAAATAATTTTCTTCACTTACATTTATTATAGTTTTAAATTTTTTTCATACATAAACTCTAAAAATTTCAATTTCTTTGTCATCTATTTGTCTTTTTTTTTTGTTTACGACAAAAATGGGAGAGTGAAAACTCAAGTTTGGATTTGAAAAGATATTTATCATCCAAAATGGAAATGCACAAATGTTGTGAGAGATAATTCCAAAAAGTATCTGTGATTTTTAAGGATGGTAAACCCTTTTAGTTTTTTATATATTGAGTTTTGTAATCATCAGAAGAGGGTGGGCGATGCATTTTTAACTAAGTGTGTACTCCCAAACCTTAAGTCCTTTCTATCAAAACTTGTAGCCTTTACACATCATTAATCGATCAAAACATTTATGGTGATCTATGATAGTTAGGTCCGCTTTTTGTAAAATAAGCAAAAAGTGGGTTATTTGGCTCAGATAAATTTCCCACCGCACGTTAACTTGAGAATTTAATTTTTTCTACTCCTTGAAATTTTTGGATCACTAGGTCATTTGCATCTTGAACATGTTTCAGGCATGCATATCCACCACATTTAAAACATGTTAGGACTCAATTAGAAATCTCTTTCATATAAAATTCCACCAAGAAATTAGGGGTTGTACTAGTGGAATTTCCCTAACATGGATAACAACACTTTGGTGTTCATTTTTAGTGCGTGAAATAATTTTCTTCACTTACATTTATTATAGTTTTCAATTTTTTGCATACATAAACTCTTAAAATTTCATTTTCTTTATCATCTATTTGCCTTATCTTTTTGTTTACGAGAAAAATGGGAGAGTGAAAACTCAAGTTTGGATTTGAAAAAAAATTATCATCCAAAATGGAAATGCATAAATGCTGTGAGAAATCCTTACATATTACATATACTTTTAGGAATTATCTCTCTCAGCATTTGTGCATTTCCATTTTGGATGTTCAATTTTTTTCAAATCCAAACTTGAGTTTTTACTCTCCCATTTTTCTCGTTAACAAAAAGATATGACAAATAGTTCACAACAAAATGAAAATTTTAGAGTATATGTATGCAAAAAATTGAAAACTGTAATAAATGTAAGTTAAGAAAATTATTTCACGCACAAAAAATGAACACCAAAGTTTTGTTATCTATGTTTGGGAAATTCCACTAGCACAACCCCAAATAGCTTGGTGGAATTTTATAAGAAAGAGATTTCTAATTGATCCTAAAATGTTTTAAAAGAGGTGGATATGCATGCCTAAAACATGTTGAAGATGGCAAATTGATCACAACAAAATGAAAATTTCAGAGTTTGTGTATGCAAAGAATTGAAAACTATAATAAATATAAGTGAAGAAAATTATTTCACTCACTAAAAATGAACGCCAAGGTTTTGTTTTCCCTGTTTGGCAAATTACCCTAGTACAAGTCGTAATAACTTAGTGGAATTTTATAAGAAAAAGATTTCTAATTGATCCTAACATGTTTCAAATGTGTTGAAGATGCAAATGACCTAATGATCCAAAAATTTCAAGGAGTAGAAAAAATTAAATTCTCAAGTTAACGAGCGATGGGATATTTACCAGAGCAAAACAACCCACTTTTTTCCTTTTTTACAAAAATCGGACCTAACAATCAAAGATCATCGTAAATGTTTTGATCAATTAATGATGTGTAATGGCTATAATTTTTGTTAGAAATGACTTATGGTTTGGGAGTCAACACTCAGTAAAAAATACCTCACACCCCCCGCCCCCCCTCTTCCGATGATTGCACAACACAATATGTAAAAATCTAAAAGATTTTACCATCCTTAAAAATCACAGTTACTTTTTGGAATTATCTCTCTCTGCATTGGTGCATTTCCATATTAGATGTTCAATTTTTTTTAAAATCCAAACTTGAGTTTTCACTCTTCCATTTTTCTCATAAACAAAAAGATAAGGCATATAGATCAATACAAAATGAAAATTTTAGATTTTATGTATGAAAAAATTTGAAAACTAAAATAAATCCAAGTGAAGAAAATTATTTCTCGCACTAAAAATGAACTCCAAAGTTTTGTTATCAACCCTAATAGCTAGGTGGAATTTTATAAGAAAGAAATTTCTAATTGATCCTAACATGTTTTAAATGTGGTGGATATGCATGCCTGAAATGAGGTGAAGATGTAAGGGACCTAATATTCCAAAAATTTTGAGGAGTATAAAAAATTAAATTCTCAAGTTAACGTGCGATGGGATATTTACCAGTGCCAAACAACCCACTTTTTGCCTATTTTACTTAAAGTGGACCTAACACTCATAGATCATCGTAAATATTTTGATCGATTAATGATGTGTAACGGCTATAATTTTTGTTGGAAATGACTTATGGTTTGGGATTCAACAAACAGTTAAAAATGTTGCCCCCCCCTCTTCCGATGATTGCAAAACCCAATATATAAAAAACTAAAAGAGTTTACAATCCTTAAAAATCATAGACACTTTTATAAATTATCTCTCTCAGCATTTGTGCATTTCCATTTTGGATGATCAATTTTTTTTCAAATCCAAACTTGAGTTTTTACTTCCCCATTTTTCTCGTAAACAAAAAGATAAGGCAAATAGATCACAACAAAATGAAAATTTTAGAATTTATGTATGCAAAAAATTGAAAACTATAATAAATGTAAGTGAGAAAATTATTTCACGCAATAAAAATGAACACCAAAGTTTTGTTATCCATGTTTGGGAAATTCCACTGGTACAACCCCCAATAGTTTGGTAGAATTTTATAAGAAAGATATTTCTAATTGATCCTAACATGTTTTAAATGTGGTGGATATGCAAGCCTAAAACATGTTGAAGATGCAAATAACCTAATGATCCAAAAATTTCAAGGAGTAGAAAAAATTAAATTCTCAAGTTAACGTGCGGTGAGATTTTAACCTGAGAAAAACAACCCACTTTTTGCCTATTTTACAAAAAGCAGACCTAACAATCATAGATCATCATAAATGTTTTGATCGATTAATGATGTGTAATGGCTATATTTTTTGTTAGAAATGACTTATGGTTTGGGAGTCAACACTCAGTTAAAAATGCCTCACCCCACCTCTTCCGATGATTGCAAAACCCAATATGTAAAAATCTAAAAGAGTTTACAATCCTTAAAAATCACATATACTTTTTGGAATTATCTCTCTCAGCATTTTTGCATTTCCATTTTGGATGTTGAATTTTTTTTCAAATCCAAACTTGTGTTTTCACACTCCCATTTTTCTCGTAAACAAAAAGAAAGGCAAATAGCTCACAACAGAATGAAAATTTTAGAGTTTATGTGAGTTTTAAATGTGGTGGATATGCAAGCCTGAAACATGTTGAACATGCAAATTCTCTAATAATCCAAAATTTTCAAAGAGTTGAAAAATTAAAACTCTCAAGTTAACGGTCGCCAAACAACACACTTTTTGCCTATTTTACAAAACGCGGATGTTAGGATCTTCACGAGCCATGGATCTTGTCACCCTCCTCTCTTCTCTTCCTTCCATTGCTTGCTTGACATTAAGGTATATTGATGGAGTGCTGAAGAAGAATTTCGGAAATGGAATTTTGGAAAAGGAATTGGGGAAAATGGGAGAGAGCTTGAAGGAGCTCTCGACCTGTTTAACTAATTTACTATAGGCTAAAGTAGACTCAATTGCTAACCTTCATTAACCTAGTTGTCCCCTTAAATAGGGTTGAGGACGCCAAATACAATTCAGACCCTTGGGTCAATTGTTCAAGCGAAATAAATTCTAAACCAAACCAAACCAAAATCAATTACATGGAAATTGAAGATCACATTAATTAATTCCTACGCCTGCAGGTAACTCGTGATACTATAGAGTCCATAACATCACCCCCCTCTCAGAGAAAGAGCTTGTCCTCAAGCTCGAAGGAAGGATAGAGAAGTCGAAATGCTCATAATGGCTCCCATGTCGTGTCACTAGGGTCTGCATCGGCCCACCAGACAAGAATTTCCCAATCACCTTGAATGTGGCATGCTTTCAATACCTGAAATGGAGTAGAAAGGACTCTGTCCTCATGGAGTGGTGGCAAAGGAGTGTGCAGTAGGGGTGAGTCACCCTGGAATGGCTTCAGTTGGGATACGTGAAATACATTATGTATCTTTGCTTCGGTTTGTAGCTATAAGCGGCAGGCCACGTGGCCAATTTGGTCCAACACCTGAAATGGACCATAATATTTTGGAGAAAGATTATGGTGCTTGGAGGCAGTTAGGGATAGTTGGCGGTAGTATTGAAGCTTTAACCACACATAGTCTCCTGGGGAATAAGATACCTCACGGTGCTTCTTATCATAATAGAGCTTCATAGAGTGTTGGGCCACTTGGAGATGAGTACGTACCTCAGTGAGCATAGCGTCTCTTACAGCTAACACTTGGTCCAAAGTGAAGACTTTGGATGCCCCTGGTTCATATGGTAATAGACGAGGTGGATCTCTGCCATAAACTACCCTGAAAGAAGTAGTTATCAGTGCGGTGTGGTAAGAGGTGTTATAGCAAAATTCTGCCCAGGAAAGCCACTTCTCCCATAGTTTAGGTGAGTCCCCCACAAAACAACGAAGATTCATTTCAATCATGTGATTGACAACCTCGGTTTGTCTGTCAGTCTGCAGATGATATGCAGAAGAAAATGCCAATTGCGTGCCCTGTAATTTGAATAATTCCTTCCAAAAGATATTGGTAAAAATAGCATCCTTGTCACTGATAATGGATGTGGGAATTCCGTGTAATTGGACAATGTGGTCCATAAATAACTAAGCGACCTGAGCAGTAGTATATGGATGCTCCAAAGCGTTGAAGTGACCATATTTTGAAAAATGATCAACCACAACGAATATCACTGATTTATCAGATGAAGTGGGAAGGCCATCAATGAAGTCCATTGAAATGTCAGACCATATTTGAGACGGTAGTTGCAGAGGTTGTAGTAGGCTGGGATGACTTAAAGATTCGGCCTTGTTTCGTTGACAGATCTGACAAGCAGCTACATAATCAGCAATCGTGTTGTTCATTCCCTTCCAATAAAATTCCTAACTGATTCGGACATATGTTTTCTGTCGACCCTCATGTGTGCTATCATGGATAGAAGACAGAATGGTGGGAAGAAGTGGGGACGTTTGAAGCATAAAAATCTTGTTTTTGTAGAGTATAAGACGATCGTGAATCGTCCAGTGATGAGCTATTGTCCCCTGCTGAATATCCTGATATAATGAAATAAGTTCCGGATATTGATGTGTTTCCTCATGAATAGAATCCAGCAAAAGTGAATGTGGATTGCTGATAGCATAAACATGTGGGTGTGGAATGTCACAATGAGACAAAGCATCAGCCCCCAAATTCGAACTACCTGGCTTATGTTGAACAGTAAAATTAAAGCCCATGAGTTTAGTTAACCAATGCTGTTGTGGTGATGTGGTGAGGCATTGTTCAAGAAGATACATGAGGCTACAATGATCTGTCTGAATGAGAAATGGTCGTCTCCATAGATAAGGTTGCCAATGTTGGACAGCCTTGGCAAACCCAATCAATTCCCTCTCATATGCAGCTAATTTGTGGTGGTGTTGTCCCAACTGGCGGCTGAAATAAGCAATGGGGTCTCCCAATTGTTGTAACACAGCCCCTAAACCTCCACCGGATGCATCACATCCCACCACAAAGTCTTCATCAAAATCTGGTAGTTGTAGTACAGGCACTAAGGCTAAGGCCTCCTTTAACAGCTGAAAAGCCTGATCCGTTGAAGAAGACCAGTTGAATGCATGTTTTTTGAGAAGGTTGTTGAGTGGTACTACTATCTGGCCATAAGATTGGATAAATTTTTTGTACTATCCTGCTAGGCCCAAAAATCCCCTTAATGCTGCGAGGGAGGAGGGAGGACACCAATCTGTTACTACTTGTATCTTGCTCTGGTCAACTTTCACGCCCATAGCTGATATGACGTGGCCCAAATATGCCACTTCGGAGGTGCCCATAGAACATTTGGATCTATTCAAAACCAAATGATGAGAGCGTAGAATAGTAAATACCTGATGTAGGTGTTGGAGATGTTCGACCCAATTTTTACTATAGACCAGGATGTCATAAAAAAATACTAACACATAGTTGCACAGAAGCGAGGAAAATACCTCATTCATGAGGGCCTGAAAGGTGGAGGGTGCATTGGAGAGACTGAAGGGCATGACGAGGGACTCGAAATGACCATGGTGCGTGCGGAACGTAGTCTTCTCCACATCTACCAGGTGAACTCTAATTTTATGATAGCCCGATTTCAAATCTAACTTGGTAAAAATCATAGCACCATGTAACTCATCCAGCAAATCGTCTACCACTGGAATGGGAAACTTGTCTTTAATTGTCTTCAAATTGAGTTTCCTATAGTCAACACAAAACCTCCATGATTTATCCTTTTTGCATACCTGTAAAATAGGTGAGGAGAAGGGAGACCAACTGGGCTGGATCACTCCCTGAGCGAGCATATTCATGCACTATCTTTCTATTTCAACTTTCTGTATATGTGGATAACGATAATGGCGCACCACTACTGGATCAGTTCCCAACTTCAAATGAATGCGGTGATCACAGTGACGCACTGGTGGTAGACCCATAGGGTCATTAAATAAATCTGAAAATGTTGTAAGTAAAGGAGGTAACTGACAATCACCAGTGTTCTGAAGTTCTAAAGTGTGAAGTACGTTAGGTACCTGTGCCACAATACCATGTAATGTAATCTGGCCCTGTTGTGCTATAAATGTCATAGTCCGAGCTTGAAAATCCCACAATATAGGGCCTAATAACTGAAGCCATTTGACCCCGAGCACCAAATCAAATCCTGACAAAGGAATGACCAGTAAGTCCGCCTGAAATGAATGTCCCTCAATGATAAAAGGGGTGTTTGCACATAACCCCACACTGGCAATTTTAACCCTATTGGTCACTGAAACTGAGAGACCCCATTGCTGTTGAATTTCCAATCCCAATTGTTTCGTTGTGGGCTCACTGATAAAATTATGTGTGCTGCCAGAATCAACTAAAGCAAGTAGCATGAGGTGGTGTAACTTGGCCTTTACCTGCATGGTATTAGAACTACGCAGGCCATGCATGGCATGGAGGGAGAGTTTTGGTTGTTGTTGTTCCTCTTCAACAAATTCATTTTTAGGAAGTTCTTCTGAACCTTCTTCCCAAAGTTCAATACTGAATAAACGTTTATAGGTATGTCCTGGAAGAAATTGTTCATCAAAATTAAAACATAGGCCCTTGGCCTTTCTAGCCTCCATTTCCTATTTAGTCAAAAATTTACGTGGAAGAGTGTGTGTGTGTCGGGGGGGGGGGGGGGGGGGGGGGGGGGGGCACACTTGTAGACTGGTATGCTCGGTTAGGGGCAGAGGAGCCAAAACGTGGGCCAGGTGCAGTACCCTATATTCTGTTGTTCTAAAATGGTTTTCGGCATAAGGATTCTTTTAGAACTCTTTGTTTCTGTTCCATAGCTCTGGCATAATTCATGGTTGAGTCCAAGTCTGTCGGACCAAGTAATTGCACTTCCAATCTAACCGCCTCAGTCAATCCAGCATTAAAAATCTGAACATGTAGGTGAGGAGGACCAAATTCACTGGCTCGGGCCAACCTTTCTTGGAACATTTTTTGGTACAATTCTAAGGTGCCAGTTTGTTTATAGTTGATCAATTCCCCCACTGGGTTGCTACTAGCTAGAGGTCCAAACCTCATCTAGCAAGCATGTTTAAACTGTAGCCAATCCTGAGTGTAATGGACATTTTGGTAGTGATGGAACCACATGAGCGCTTCATCGAGTAGGTGATAGACGACCAGTGTAACCTTGTCGATATCCACTGTTTGTTGATGATAGAAAAATTGCTCACATTTCGTGAACCAAAGTAAAGGTTCTTTAGAGCCATCATATGTAGGAAAATTGAGTTTAAAGTACCTGGGAACCGTAGTTGGTCCTTGTGCGTGAGTAGCCATGGGAATAGGTTGTTGGCGCAGAGGTGGGGGTGGGGGTGGCGTGAAGTGTGGGTGATGAACTGCCTGTGGTTCAAAGTTCATGGCTGGTGGTGGCGTTGGCGATTGAATTGTAGCAAGTTAGCGGATGACTGTTTGGAGAGAGGATTCCAGCGTGTGCAATGTATTATGGATGTTAGTAATTTCAGTACCTTGAAGAGTGGATCATTGTTGAAGGTCTAAAAGCACTTGACGTATGTCCTCTGGAGAAGAGGAGTCACCGAGGGTGGACCTGTCTAATACCACATTGTTAGGATTCTCACGAGCCATGGATCTTATCCCCCTCCTCTCTTCTCTTCCTTCCATTGCTTGCTTGACATTAAGGTATATTGATGGAGTGCGGAAGAAGAATTTTGGAAAGGGAATTTCGGAAAAGGAATTGGGGGGAAAACGGGAGAGAGCTTGAAGGAGCTCTCAACCAATTTAACTAATTTACTCTAGGCTAAACTAGACTCAATTGCTAACCTTTATTAACCTAGTTGTCCCCTTAAATAGGGTTGAGGACACCAAATACAATTCAGACCCTTGGATCAATGGTTCAAGCCAAATAAATTCTAAACCCCACCAAACCAAAATAAATTACATGGAAATTGAAAATAACATTAATTAATTCCAACGCCTGCTGGTAACTCGTGATGCTATAGAGTCCATAACAGTGGAGAAAATGATCATTGATCATCGCAAATGTTTTGATCGATTAATGATGTGTGATAGTTATAATTTTTTTTAGAAATGACTTATAGTTTGGGAGTCAACAATCAGATAAAAATGCCTCGCCCCCCTCTTCTGATGATTGCAAAACCCAATATATAAAAAACTAAAAGAGTTTACAATCTTTAAAAATCACTGATACTTTTTGGAATTATCTCTCTCAGCATTTTTGCATTTCCATTTTGGATGTTCAATTTTTTTTCAAATCCAAACTAGAGTTTTCTCTCTCCCATTTTTCCCGTAAACAAAAAGATAAGGCAAATAGAACACAAAAAAATGAAAAATTTAGTGTTTATGTATGCAAAAAATTGAAAACTATAATAAATGTAAGTGAAGCAAATTATTTCACGCACTAAAAATGAACACCAAAGTAGTTTTATCCATTTATGTGAAATTCCACTTGTACAACCCCTCATAGCTTGGTGGAATATTATAAGAAAGAGATTTATAATTTATCCTAACATATTTTAAATGTGGTGGCTATGCTTGCCAGAAACATGTTGAAGATGCAAATGACCTAATGATCCAAAATTTTCAAAGAGTAGAAAAAATTAAATTCTCAAGTTAACGTGTTGTGCGATATTTACCTAAGCCAAACAACCCACATTTCGCCTATTTTACAAAAAGAGGACATAACAATCATAGATCATCGTAAATGTTTTGATCGATTATTGATGTGTAATGGCTATAATTTTTGTTAGAAATGACTTATGGTTTGGGAGTCAACACTTAGTTAAAAATGCCTCGCCGCCCTTTTCTGATGATTGCAAAACCCAATATATAAAAAAATAAAAGAGTTTACGTTCCTTAAAAATCACAGATACTTTTTTGAATTATCTCTCTCAACATTTGTGCATTTCCATTTTGGATGCCCAATTTTTTTTTTCAAATCATAACTTGAGTTTTCTCTCTCCCATTTTTCTTGTAAAAAAAAACATAAGGCAAATAGATCACAACAAAATGAAAATTTTAGAGTTTATGTATGCAAAAAATTGAAAATAATAATAAATTTAACTGAAGAAAATTATTTAACGCACTAAAAATAAACACCAAATTTTTGTTATCCATGTTTGGGAAATTCCACTGGTACAATCCCTAATAGTTTGGTGGAATTTTATAAGAAAGAGATTTCTAATTGATCCTAACATGTTTTAAATGTGGTGGATATACAAGCTTGAAACATGTTGAAGATACAAATGACCTAATGATCCAAAATTTCAAGGAGAAGAAACAATTAAATTCTCAAGTTAACGTGAGGTGGGATATTTACCAGAGTCAACCAACTCACTTTTTTCCAATTTTACAAAAAGTGGACGTAACAATAATAGATCATCATAAATTTTTTGACCGATTAATGATCTGTAACGGCTAAAATATTTTTTAGAACTGACTTATGGTTTGGGAGTCAAAACATAGTTAAAAATGCTTCACCCCCTCTTTCAATGATTACAAAACCCAATATATAAAAAACTAAAAGAGTTTACAATCCTTAAAAATCACAGATACTTTTTGAAATTATCTCTCTCAGCATTTGTGCATTTCCATTTTCGATGTTCAAATTTTTTTCAAATCCAAACTTTAGTTTTCACTCTCCAATTTTTCTCATAAACAAAAAAGATAAGGCAAATAGATCACAACAAAATAAAAATTTTAGAGTTTATGTCAGCAAAAAATTGAACACTATAATTAATGTAAGTGAAGAAAATTATTTGAAGCACTAAAACTGAACACCAAAGTTTTGTTTCCATGTTTGGGAAATTCCAGCGTACAACCCCTAATAGCTTGGTGAAATTTTGTAAGAAAGAGATTTCTAATTGATCCAAACATGTTCTAAATGTAGTGGATATTCATGTCTGAAACATGTTGAAGATGCAAATGACCTAATGATCCAAAAATTTCGAGTAGAAAAAATTAAATACTCAAATTTACGTGCGGTGGGATATTTACCAGAGCCAAACAACCTACTTTTTGCCCATGTTACAAACAGCGGGCCTAACAATCATAGACCATCATCAATGTTTTTTTCGATTAATGATGTGTAATGGCTATGATTTTTATTAGAAATGACTTATGGTTTTGGAGTCAACACTCTGTTAAAAATGCCTCACCCCTCTCTTCCGATGATTGCAAAACTCAATATATAAAAAATTAAAAGTGTTTACAATCCTTAAAAATCACATATACTTTTTGGAATCATCTATCTCTACATTTTTGCATTTCCATTTTGGATGTGCAATTTTTTTTCAAATCCAAACTTGAGTTTTCTCTCTCCCTTTTTTCTCATAAACAAAAAAGATAAGGCAAATAGATCACAACAAAATGAAAATTTCAGAGTTTATGTTTGCAAAAAATTGAGAACTATAACAAATGTATGTGAATAAAATTATTTCACACACAAAAAATGAACTCAAATGTTTTGTTATCCATGTTGTGGAAATTCCACTAGTACAAACCCTTATAGCTTGGTGGAATTTTATAAGAAAGATATTTCTAATTGATCCTAACTTGTTTTAAATGTGGTGGATATGCTTGCTAGAAACATGTTGAAGATGCAAATGACCTAATGATCCAAAATTTTCACGGAGTAGAAAAAATTAAATTCTGAAGTTAACGTGTTGTGGGATATTTACCTGAGCAAAACAATCCACTTTTTGCCTATTTTACAAAAAGCGGACCTAACAATCATAGATCATCGTAAATATTTTTATCGATTATTTATGCGTAATGGCTATAATTTTTTTTTACAAATGACTTATGGTTTGGGAGTCAACACTCAGTTAAAAATGCCTCGCCCCCCTCTTCCGATGATTGCAAAACCCAATATATAAAAAACTAAAAGAGTTTACTTCCCTTAAAAATAACAGATACTTTTTCAAATTATCACTCTCAGCATTTGTACATTTCCATTTTTGATGTTCAATTTTTTTTTCAAATCCAAACTTGAGTTTCCTCTCTTCCATTTTTCTTGTAAACAAAAAGATAAGGCAAATAGATCACAACAAAACAAAAATTTTAGAGTTTATGTACGTAAAAAATTGAAAATTAATATAAATGTAAGTGTAGAAAATTATTTAACACACTAAAAATGAACACCAATTTTTTGTTATCCATGTTTGGGAAATTCCACTAGTACAACCCCTCATAGCTTGGTGGAATTTTATAAGAAAGAGATTTCAAATTGATCCTAACATGTTTTATATGTGGTGGATATGCAAGCCTGAAACATGCTGAAGATGCAAATGACCAAATTATCAAAAATTTCAAGGAGAAGAAAAAATTAAATTCTCAAGTTAACGTGCGGTGGGATATCTACCTGAGTCAAACAACACACTTTTTGCAAATTTTACAATAAGCGGACGTAACAATCATAGATTATCGTAAATTTTTTGATCGATTAATGATTTTTAACGATAAATATATTTTTCAGAAACGACTTATGGTTTGGGAGTCAAAACATATTGAAAAATGCCTCACCCCCCTCTTTCGATGATTGCAAAACCCAATATATAAAAAAGTATAAGAGTTTACAATCCTAAAAAATCACTGATACTTTTATCAATGATCTTTCTTAGCATTTGTGCATTTTAATTTTCTATGTTCAATTTTTTTTCAAATCCTAATTTGAGTTTTCACTCTCCATTTTTTCTTATAAACAAAAAGATAAGGCAAATAGATCACAAAAAAATGAAAATTTGAGAGTTTATGTATGTAAAAAATAGAAAACTATAATAAATTTATGTGAAGAAAAACTTTTCACACACAAAAAATAAACACCAAAGTTTTGTTATCTATGTTTGGGATATACCATTGGTACAACCCCTAATAGCTTGGTGGAATTTTGTCACAAAGAGATTTCTAATTGATCCTTACATGTTTTAAATGTGGTGGATATGCCTGCCTGAAACATGTTGAATATGCAAATGACCTAATGATCCAAAAATTTTAAGGAGTAGAAAAAATAAAATTCTCAAGTTAACGTGTGGTGGGATATTTACCTGAGCCAAAAATCCCACTTTTGTGTATTTTACGAAAAGCGGACCTAACAAACATTGATCATCGTGAATGTTTTTATCGATTAATGATGTCTAACAGCTATAATTTTATTTAGAAATAACTTATGGTTTGGGAGTCAACCCTCAGTTCAAAATGGCCCGCTCCCCCCGCCCACCCCCCCCCCCCCCCTCCTTCCGATGATTGCAAAACCAAATATATAAATAACTAAAAGTGTTTGCAATCCTTAAAAATCACAGATACTCTTTGGAATTATCTCTCTCAGCATTTGTGCTTTCCCATTTTGGATGTTCAATTTTTTTTCAAATCCAAACTTGAGTTTTCACTCTCCCATTTTTCTTGTAAAAAAAAAAGATAATGCAAATAGATCACAACAAAATGAAAATTTTAGAGCTGATGTATGCAAAAATTTGAAAACTATAATAAATGTAAGTGAAGAAAATTATTTCACGCACTAAAAATGAACACAGTTTTGCTATCCAAGTTTAAGAAATTCCACTGTTACAACCCCTAATAGCTCTGTGGAATTTTGTAAGATAGAGATTTCTAAAGTATCCTTACCTGTTTTAAATGTGGTGGATATGCATGCTTGAAACATGTTGAAGATGCAAATGACCTAATGATCAAAAAATTTCAAGGAGTAGAAAAAATTAAATTTTCAAGTTAACGTGCGGTTGGATATTTACCAGAGCCAAACAACCCACTTTTTGCCCATGTTACAAAAAGCGGACCTAACAATAATAGATCATCGTAAATGTTTTGATTGATTAATGAGGTGTAACGGCTATAATTTCTGTTAAAAATGCCTCCCCCCCTCTTCCGATGATTGCAAAACCCAATATATAAAAAACTAAAAGTGTTTAAAATCCTTAAAAATCACAGATACTTTTTGGAATTATCTCTCTCAAAATTTGTGCATTTCCATTTTGGATGTTCAATTTTTTTTCAAATCCAAACTTCAGTTTTCTCTCTCCCTTTTTTCTCATAAACAAAAAAGATAAGGCAAATAGATCACAACAAAATTAAAATTTCAGAATTTATGTATGCAAAAAAATGAAAACTATAATAAATGTAAGTGAATAAAAGTATTTCACACACTAAAAATGAACACCTAATTTTTGTTATCCATGTTTGGGAAATTCCACTAGTACAACCTCTCATAGCTTGGTGGAATTTTATAAGAAAGAGATTTCAAATTGCTTATGCATACCAGAAACATGTTGAAGATGCAAATGACCTAATGATCCAAAATTTTCAAGGAGTAGAAAAAATTATATTATGAAGTTAACGTGTTGTGGGATATTTAGCAGAGCCAAACAACCCACTCTTTGCCTATTTTACAAAAAGTGGACCTAACAATCATTGATCATCGTAAATGTTTTGATCTATTATTGAAGTGTAACGGCTACAATTTTTGTTCGAAATGACTTATGGTTTGGGAGTCAACACTCAGTTAAAAATGCCACGCACCCTCTCCCCCCCCCCCCCCCCCCCCCCCCCCCCCCCCCCCCCCCGTCTTCCGATGATTGCAAAACCCAATATATAAAAAACTAAAAGAGTTTACTTTCCTTAAAAATCATAGATACTTTTTTAACTATCTCTCTCAGCATTTGTGCATTTCCACTTTGGATGTTCAATTTTTTTTCTTCAAATCCAAACTTGAGTTTTCACTCTCCCATTTTTCTTGTAAACAAAAAGATTAGCCAAATAGATCACAACAAAAAAAAAAATTAGAGTTTAACAACGCAAAAAATTGAAAACTATAATAAATGTTAGTGAAGAAAATTATTTCACGCACTAAAAATGAACACAAAGGTTTTGTTATCCATGTTTGGGAAATTCCTCAAGTACAACCCGTAATAGTTTAGTTGAATTTTCTCAGAAACAGATTTGTAATTGATCCTAACATGTTTTATATGTGGTGAATATGCAAGCCTAAAACATGTTGAAGATGCAAATGACCTAATGAACCAAAATTTCAAGAAGATGAAAAAATGAAATTCTCAAGTTAACGTGTGGTGGGATATTTACCTGAGTCGAACAACTCACTTTTTGACAATTTTACAAAAAGAGGACGTAAAAATTAGAGATCATCGTAAATATTTTGATCGATTAATGATGTGTAACGGCTAAAATATTTTTCAGAAAAGACTTATGGTTTGGGAGTCAAAACATAGTTAAAAATGCCTCATCCCTCTTTCGATGATTGCAAAAGCCAATATATAAAAAACTAAAAGAGTTTAAAATCCTTAAAAATCGTAGATACCTTTTAGAATTATCTCTCTCAACATTTGTACATTTCAATTTTCGATGTTCAATTTGTTTTCAAATCCAAACTTGAGTTTTCATTCCCCCATTTTTCTCATAAACAAAAAGATAAGGCAAATAGATCACAACAAAATGAAATTTTTAGAGTTTATGTATGAAAAAAATTGAAAACCATAATAAATGTAAGTGAAGAAAATTATTTCACGCACTAAAAATGAACACCTAAGTTTTGTTATCCATGTTTGGGAAATTCCACTAGTACAACCCCTAATAACTTGGTGGAATTATGTAAGAAAGAGATTGCTAATTGATCCTAACATATTCTAAATGCGGTGGATATGCTTGCCTGAAACATGTTGAAGATGCAAATGACCTAATGATCCAAAAATTTCGTGTAGAAAAAATTAAATTCTCAATTTTACGTGCGATTGGATATTTACCATAGTCAAACAACCGACTTTTTGCCAATTTTACACAAAGCGGACCTAACAATCATAGACCATCGCAAATGTTTTTATCGATTAATGATGTGGAACGGCTATAATTTTTGTTAGAAATGACTTATGGTTTTGGAGTCAACAGTCAGTTAAAAATGCCTCACCCCTCTCTTCCGATGATTGCAAAACCGAATTTATAAAAAACTAAAAGAGTTTACAATTCTTAAAAATCACATATATTTTTTGGAATCATCTCTCTCTACATTTGTGCATTTCCATTTTGGATGTTCAATTTTTTTTCAAATCCAAACATGAGTTTTCACTCTCCCATTTTTATCGTTAACAAAAAGATGAGTCAAATATATCACAACAAAATGAAAATTTTAGAGTTCATATATGCAAAAAATTGAAAACTATAATAAATGTAAGTGAATAAAATTATTTGACACACAAAAAATGAACAGAAAAGTTTTGTTATCTATGTTTGGGAAATTCCACTAGTAAGACCCCTAATAGCTTGGTGGAATTTTGTAAGAAAGAGATTTCTAATTGATCCTTACATGTTTTTAATGTGCTAGACATGCATGCCTGAAATATGTTGATGATGCAAATGACCTAATGATAAAAAAATTACATGGAGAATAAAAAATTAAATTCTCAAGTTAACGTGCAGTGGGATATTTACCAGACCCAAACAACCCACTTTTTGTCCACGTTAAAAAAAGCGGACCTAACAATCATAGATCATCATAATGTTTTGATTGATTAATGAGGTGGATAGGCTATAATTTTGTTAGAAATGACTTATGGTTTGGAAGTGAATAACCAGTTAAAAATGCCTCATGCGCCCCCCCCCCCCCCCCCCCCCCCCCCCCCCCCCCCCCCCCTCTTTCGATGATTTCAAAACCCAATATATAAAAAACTAAAAGTGTTTACAATCCTTAAAAATCACAGATACTTTTTGGAATTATCTCTCTTTGCATTTGCGCATTTCTATTTTGGATGTTCCATTTTTTTTCAAATCGAAACTTGAGCTTTCTCTCTACCTTTTTCTCGTAAACAAAAAGATAAGGCAAATAGATCACAAAAAATAAAAAATTTAGAGTTTATGTATGCAAAAAAATGGAAACTATAATAAATGTCAGTGAAAAAAATTATTTCACGCACTAAAAATGAACACCAAGGTTTTGTTATCCTTTTTTTGGGAAATTCCACTAGTACAACCTGTAATAGCTTAGTGGAATTTTACAAGAAAGAGATTTTTAATTGATCCTAACATATTTTAAATGTGGTGGATATGCATGCCTGAAACATGTTGAAGATGCAAATGACCTAATGATCCTAAAATTTCAAGGAGTAGAAAAAATAAATTCTCAAGTTAACGATCGGTGAGATATTTACCAGAGCAAAACAACCCACTTTTTTCCTATTTTACAAAATGCAGAAGTAACAATCATAGATCATTGTAAATGTTTTGATCGATTAATGATGTTTAATGGCTACAATTTTTGTTAGAAATGACTTATGGTTTGGGAGTCAACACTCAGTTGAAAAAGCCTCGCCCCCCTCTTCTGATGATTGCAAAACACAATATATAAAAAACTAAAATAGTTTACCATTCTTAAAAATCACAGATACTTTTTGGAATTATCTCTCTTAGCATTTGTGCATTTCCATACTGGATGTTCAATTTTTTAAAAATCCAAAATTGAGTTTTCACTCTCCCATTTTTCTCGTAAACAAAAAGATAAGGCATATAGATCAATATAAAATGAAAATTTTAGATTTTATGTATGCAAAAAATTGAAAACTAAAATAAATATAAGTGAAGAAAATTATTTCACGTAGTAAAAATGAACACCAAAGTTTTGTTATCCATGTTTGGGAAATTCCACTAGTACAAACCCTAATAACTAGGTGGAATTTTATCAGAAAGAAATTTCTAATTGATCCTAACATGTTTTAAGTGTGGTGGATATGCATGCCTGAAATGAGTTGAAGATGTAAATGACCTAATGATCGAATAATTTTGAGGAGTAACAAAAATTAAATTCTAAAGTTAACATGTGATGGGATAATTACTAGTGCCAAACAACCCACTTTTTTCCTATTTTACTTAAAGCAGACCTAACACTCATAGATCATTGTAAAATGTTTTGATCGATTAATGATGTGTAACAGCTATAATTTATGTTGGAAATGATTTATGGTTTGGGGGTCAACACTCAGTTAAAAATGTCGGCCCCCCCACTTCCTATGATTGCAACACCCAATATATAAAAAACTAAAAGAGTTCAGAATCCTTAAAAATCATAGATACTTTCATGAATTATCTCTCATAGCATTTGTGCATTTCCATTTTTGATCTCCAATTTTTTTTCAAATGCAAACTTGAGTTTTCACTTTCCCATTTTTCTCGTAAACAAAAGGAAAAGGCAAATAGATCATAAAAAAATGAAAATTTTAGAATTTATGTATGCAAAAAATTGAAAACTATAATAAATGTAAGTGATAAAATTATTTCATGCAATCAAAATAAACACACAAGTTTTGTTATCCATGTTAGGGAAATTCCACTAGTACAACCCCTAATAGTTTGGTGGAATTTCAGAAGAAAGAGATTTCTAATTGATCCTAACATGTTTTAAACGTGGTGGATATGCATGCCTGAAACATGTCAAAGATGCAAATGACCTAATGATCCAAAAATTTCAAGAAGTAGAAAAAATTAAATTCTCAAGTTAACGTGCGGTGAGATTTTAACCTGAGCAAAACAACCCACTTTTTGCCAATTTTACAAAAAGCGGACCTAACAATCATAGATCATCATAAATGTTTTGATCAATTAATGATGTGTAATAGCTATATTTTTTTTAGAAATGACTTATGGTTTGGTAGTCAACACTCAATTAAAAATGCCTCACCCCACCTCTTCCGATGATTGCAAAACCCAATATGTAAAAAACTAAAAGAAATTTACAATTCTTAAAAATCATAGATACTTTTTGGAATTATCTCTCTCAGCATTTGTGCATTTCCATTTTCAAATCAAAACTTATGCTTTCACTCTCCCATTTTTCTCGTAAACAAAAAAGAAAAGGCAAATAGCTTACAACAAAATGAAAATTTTAGAGTTTACGTGAGTTTTAAATGTGGTGGATATGCATGCCTGAAACATTTTGAAGATGCAAATTATCTAATAATCCAAAAATTTCAAGGTGTAGAAAAATTAAAATTCTCAAGTTAACATCCGGTGGGATATTTACCAGAGCGAAACAACACACTTTTTGCCTATTTTAAAAAATGCGGACCAAACAATCATTGATCATCGTAAATTTTTTGATCGATTAATGATGTGTGACGGCTATATTTTTTGTTAGAAAAGACTTATAGTTTCTGAGTCAACAATTAGTTAAAAATGCCTCGCCCCCTCTTCTGATGATTGCAAACCCCAATATATAAAAAACTAAAAGAGTTTACAATACTTAAAAATCACTGATACTTTTTGGAATTATCTCTCTCAATATTTGTGCTTTTCCATTTTGGATGTTCAATTTTTTTTCGAATCCAAACAAGAGTTTTCTCTCTCCCATTTTTCACGTAAACAAAAAGATAAGGCAAATAGATCACAAAAAAATGAAAAATTTAGACTTTATGTATGCAAAAAAATTGAAAGCTATAATAATTGTAAGTGAAGAAAATTATTTCACGCACTAAAAATGAACACCAAAGTTATGTTATCCGTGTTTGGAAAATTCCACTACTACAACCCCTCATAGCTTGGTGGAATTTTATAAGAAAGAGATTTCTAATTGATCTTAACATGTTTTAAATGTGGTGGATCTGCTTGCTAGAAACATGTTGAAGATGCAAATGACCTAATGATCCAAAATTTTCATGGAGTAGAAAAAATTAAATTCTCAAGTTAAAGTGTTGTGGGATATTTAGCTGAGCCAAACAACCCACATTTTGCCTATTTCACAAAAAGCGGACCTCACAATCATAGATCATCGCACAGGTTTTGATCGATTATTGATGGGTAATGGCTATAATTTTTGTTAGAATTGACTTATGCTTTGGGAGTCAACACTCAGTTAAAAATGCCTCACCTCCCTCTTCTGATGATTGCAAAACCCAATTTATAAAAATCTAAAAGAGTTTAAAATCCTTAAAAATCACAGACACTCTTTGGCATACTCTCTGCGTTTGTGCATTTCCATTTTGGATGTTCAATTTTTTTCAAATCCAAACATGAGTTTTATCTCTTCCATTTATATCGTAAACAAAAAGATAAGGCAAATAGATCACATTAAAATGAAAATTTTAGAGTTTATGTATGCAAAAAATTGAAAACTATAATAAATTTAAGTGAATAAAATTATTTCACGTACAAAAAATTAAACACAAAGTTTTGTTACCTATGTTTAGGAAATTCCACTAGTACAACCCCTAATAGCCTGGTGCAATTTTGTCAGAAAGAGATTTCTAATTGATCCTTACATGTTTTAAATGTGGAGGACATGCATGCCTGAAACATATTGAAGATGAAATGACCTAATGATAAAAAAATTTCGAGGAGTAAAAAAAATTAAATTCTCAAGTTAACATGCGGTGGGATATTGACCTTAGCCAAACAACCCACTTTTTGCCCATGTTACAAAAAGTGGACCTAACAATCATAGATCAACATAAATGTTTTGTTTGATTAATGAGGTGTAACGGCTATAATTTTTGTTGGAAATGACTTATGGTTTGGAAGTCAACAATCAGTAAAAACTGCATCCCACCCCCCCCCCCCCCCCCCCCCCCCCCCCCCCCCTCTGGGTCTTCCGATGATAACAAAAACCAATATATAAAAACCTAAAATTTTTAAAATCCTTAAAAATCATAGATACTTTTTGGAATTATCTCTCTCTGCATTTGTGCATTTCCATTTTGGATGTTCATTTTTTTTTCAAATCCAAACTTGAGTTTTCTCTCTCCCTTTTTTCTCGTAAACAAAAAGATAAGGCAAATAGATCACAAGAAAATGAACATTTTAGAGTTTATGTATGCAAAAATTGAAAACTATAATAAATTTAAGTGACGAAAATTATTTCACGCACTAAAAATGAACACCAAGGCTTTGTTATCCATGTTTGGGAAATTCCACTAGTACAACCCATAATAGCTTAGTGGAATTTTATAAGAAAGAGATTTCAAATTGATCCTAATATGTTTTAAATGTGGTGGTTATGCATGCCTGAAACATGTTGAAGATGCAAATGACCTAATGATCCAAAATTTTGAAGGACTAGAAAAAATTAAATTCTCAAGTTAACGAACGGTGGGATATTTACCTGAGCAAAACAACCCACTTTTTACCTATTTTACCAAAAGAGGATCTAACAATCATAGATCATTGTAAATATTTTGATCAATTAATGATGTGAAATGGCTATCATTTTTGTTAGAAATAACTTACGGTTTGGGAGTCAACACTCAGTTAAAAATGCCTCACCCCCCTCTTCCGATGATTGCACAACACAATCACAGATACTTTTTGGAATTATCACTCTCAGCATTTGTGCATTTCCATTTTGGATGTTCATTATTTTTTAAAATCCAAACTTGTGTTTTCACCCTCCCATTTTTCTTGTAAACAAAAAGATAAAGCATATAGATCAATATAAAATGAAAATTTTAGATTTTATGTATGCAAAAAATTGAAATCTAAAATAAATCTAAGTGAAGAAAATTATTTCTCGCCCTAAAAATGAACACCAAGTTTTGTTATCCATGTTTGGGAAATTCCACTAGTTCAAAGCCTAATAGCTAGGTGGAATTTTATATGAAAGAAATTTCTATTTGATCCTCACATGTTTTAAATGTGGATGATATGCATGCCTGAAACGAGTTGAAGATGTAAATGACCTAATGGTCCAAAAATTTCATGGAGTACAAAAAATAAAATTCTCTAGTTAATGTGCAATGAGATATTTACCAGTGCCAAACAACCCACTTTTTGCCTATTTTACTTAAAGCGAACCTAACAACCCTAAATCATCGTAATTGTTTTGATCGATTAATGATGTGTAACGGCTATAATTTTTGTTAGAAATGACTTATGGTTTGGGAGTCAACACTTAGTTAAAATCCTGCGCCCCCCTCTTCCTATGATTGCAAAACCCAATATATAAAAAACTGAAGGAACTTACAATCCTTAAAAATCATAGATACTTTTATGAATTATCTCTCTCAGCATTTGTGCATTTCCATTTTGGATGTTCAATTTTTTTTCAAATCCAAACTTGAGTTTTCACTTCCCATTTTTCGCGTTAAGAAAAAGATAAGGCGAATATATCACAACAAAATGAAAATTTTAGAATTTATGTATGCAAAAAATTTAAAAATAAAATAAATGTAAGTGAGAAAATTATTTCACGCAATAAAAATGAACAACAAAGTTTTGTTATCCATGTTTGGGAAATTCCACTGGTACAACCCCTAATAGTTTGGTGGAATTTTATAAGAAAGAGATTTCTAATTGAGCCTAACATGTTTTAAATGTGGTGGATATACATGCCTGAAACATGTTGAAGATGCAGATGACCTAATGATCAAAAAATTTCAAGGAGTACAAAAAATTAAATTCTCAAGTTAACGTGTGGTGGGATTTTAACTTGAGCAAAACATCCCACTTTTTGCCTATTTTACAAAAGGCGGACCTAACAATCATAGATCATCATAAATGTTTTGATCGATTAATGATGTGTAACAGTGATATTTTTTGTTAGAAATGACTTATGGTTTGGGAGCCAACACTCAGTTAAAAATGCCTCACCCCACCTCTTCGAAAGATTATGAAACCCAATATATACAAAACTAAAAGACTTTACAATCCTTAAGAATCACATATAATTTTTGAATTATCACTCACAGCATTTGTGCATTTCCATTTTGGATGTTCAATTTTTTTTTCAAATCCAAACTTGTTTTTTCTCTCTCCCATTTTTCTCGTAAACAAAAAGAAAAGGCAAATAGCTCACAACAAAATGAAAATTTTAGGGTTTAAATGAGTTTTAAATTTGGTGGATTTGCATGCCTGAAACATGATGAAGATGCAAATTATCTAATGATACAAAAATTTCATGGAGTAGAAAAATTAAAATTTTCAAGTAAACGTCCGGTGGGATATTTACCAGAGCCAAACAACACACTTTTTGTCTATTTTAAAAAACGTGGACCAAACAATCATTGATCATCGTAAATGTTTTGATCGATTAATGATGTGTGACGGGTATAATTTTTGTTAGAAATGACTTATGGTTTGGGAGTCAATAATCAATTAAAAATGTCTCGCCCCCCTCTTTTGATGATTGCCAAACCCAATATATAAAAAAATAAAAGAGTTTACAATCCTTAAAAATCACTGATACTTTTTGGATTTAGCTCTCTCAACATTTGTGCATTTCCATTTTTGATGTTCAATTTTGCTTTCAAATCCAAACTAGAGTTTTCTCTCTCCCAAATTTCCCGTAAACAAAAAGATAGGGCAAATAGATAACAACAAAATGAAAAATTTAGAGTATATGTATGCAAAAAATTGAAAACTATAATAAATGTAAGTGAAGAAAATTATTTCACGCACTAAAAATGAACACCAAATTTTTGTTATCCATGTTTGGGAAATTCCACTAGTACAACCCCTCATAGCTTGGTTGAATTTTATAAGAAAGTGATTTCTAATTGATCCTAACATGTTTTAAATGTGGTGGATATGCTTGCCAGAAACATGTTGAAGATGCAAATGACCTAATGATCCAAAATTTTCAAAGAGTAGAAAAAATTAAATTCTCAAGTTAACTCGTTGTGCGATATTTACCTGAGCCAAACAACCCACTTTTTGCCTATTTGACAAAAAAAGGACCTAACAATCATAGATCATCGTAAATGATTTGATCGATTATAGATGTGTAACGGCTATAATTTTTGTTAGAAATGACTTATGGTTTGGGAGTCAACACTCAGTTAAAAATACCTGGCCCCCCTCTTCCGATGATTGCATCACCCAAAATAAAAAAAAACGAAAAGAGTTTACTTTCCTAAAAAATCACAGATAATTTTTTGAATTATCTCTCTCAGTATTTGCGCGTTTCCATTTTGGATGTTCAATTTTTTTTCAAATCCAAACTTGAGTTTTCACTCTCCCATTTTTCTTGTTAACAAAAAGATAAGGCAAATAGATCACAACAAAATCAAAATTTTAGAGTTTATGTGCGCAAAAAATTGAAAACTATAATAAATGTAATTGATGAAAATTATTTCACACACTAAAAATGAACACCAAAGTTTTGTTATCCATGTTTGGGAAATTCCACCGGTACAACCCCTAATAGTTTGGTGGAATTTTATAAGAAATAGATTTCTAATTGATCCTAACATGTTTTATATGTGGTGGATATGCAAGCCTGAAACATGTTGAAGATACAAATGACCTAATGATCCAAAATTTCAAGGAGAAAAAAAAATTAAATTCTCAAGTCACCGTGTGGTGGGATATTTACCAGAGTCAACCAACTCACTTTTTACCAATTTTACAAAAAGTGGACGTAACAATCATAGATCATCGTAAATGTTTTTATCGATTAATGATGGGTAACGGCTAAATATTTTTCAGAAATGACTTATGGTTTGGGAGTCAAAACGTAGTTAAAAATGCCTCACCTCCCTCTTCCGATGATTGCAATACCCAATGTATAAAAAACTAAGAGAGTTTACAATCCTTAAAAATCACAGATACTTTTTGGAATTATCTCTCTCTGCCTTTGTGCATTTCCATTTTGGATGTTCATTTTTTTTCAAATCCAAACTTGGGTTTTCTCTCTCCCTTTTTTCTCGTAAACAAAAAGATAAGGCAAATAGATCACAACAAAATGAAAATTTTAGAGTTTATGTATGTAAAAAATTGAAAACTATAATAAATGTAAGTGAAGAAAATTATTTCACACACTAAAAATGAACACCAAAGTTTTGATATCCATGTTTTGGAAATTCCACTGGTACAACCCCTAATAGCTTGGTGGAATTTAGTAAGAAAGAAATTGTTAATTGATCCTAACATCTTCTAAATGTGGTGGATATGCATGCACGAAACATGTTGAAGATGCAAATCACCTAATGATCCAAAAAATTTTAGTAGAAAAAATTAAATTTTCAAGTTTACGTGCGGTGGGATATTTACCAGAGTCAACCAACTCACTTTTTGCCAATTTTACAAAACAGCACACGTAACAATCATAGATCATCATAAATGTTATGATCGATTATTGATGGGTAACGGCTAAAATATTTTTCACAAATGACTTATGGTTTGGGAGTCAAAACATAGTTAAAAATGCATCACCCCTCTCTTTCGATGAATGCAAAACCCAATATATAAAAACTAAAAGAGTTTACAATCCTAAAAAATTAGAGATACTTTTTGGAATAATCTCTCTCTGCATTTGTGTATTTCAGTTTTGGATGTTCAATTTTTTTCAAATCCTAATATGAGTTTTTACTCTCCCATTTTTCTCGTAAACAAAAAGATAGGGCAAATAGATCACAACAAAATGAAAATTTTAGAGTTTATGTATGCAAAAAATTGAAAACTATAATAAATGTAAGTGAAGAAAATTATTTTACGCACACAAAAAAAACCCCAAAGTTTTGTTATCTATGTTTGGGAAATTCCATTAGTACAACCCCTAATAGCCTGGTGGAATTTTGTCAGAAAGAGATTTCTAATTGATCCTTGCATGTTTTAAATGCGGTGGATATGCATGCCTGAAACATGTTGAAGATGCAAATGACCTAAATATCCAAAAATTTCAAGGAGTAGAAAAAATTTAATTTTCAAGTTAACGTGCGGTGGGATATTTACCTAAGCCAAACAACCCACTTTTTGCGTATCTTAAAAAAAGCAGACCTAACAATCATTGAATATCGTAAATGTTTTGATCGATTAATGATGTGTAATGGCTATAATTTTTTTTAGAAATGACTTATGGTTTGGGAGATAACACTCAGTTAAAAATGCCTCGCCCCCCTCTTCCGATGATTGCACAACATATTATATAAAAAACTAAAAGAGTTTACCATCTTTAAAAATCACAGATACATTTTGGAATTATCTCTCTCAGCATTTGTGCATTTCCATATTGGATGTTCAATTTTTTTTAAAATCCAAACTTGAGTTTTCTCTCTCTCTTTTTTGTCGTAAACAAAAAGATAAGGCATATAGATCAATACAAAATGAAAATTTTAGATTTTATGTATGCAAAAAATTGAAAACTAAAATAACTCTAAGTTAAGAAAATTATTTCACAAACTAAAAATGAACACCAAAGTTTTGTTATCCATGTTTTGGAAATTCCACGTCTAAACCCTAATAGCTTGGTCGAATTTTATAAGAAACAAAATTCTAAGTGATCATAACATGTTTTAAATGTGGTGGATATGCGTGCCAGAAACGAGTTGAAGATGTAAATGACCTAATGATCCAAAAATTTTTAGGAGTAGAAAAAATTAAATTCTCAAGTTAACGTGCGATGAGATATTTACCAGTGCCAAACAACCCACTTTTTGCCTATTTTACTTAAAGCGGAGCTAACAATCATAGATCATCGTAAATGTTTTGATCGATTAATGATGTGTAACGGCTATAATTTTTGTTGGAAATGACTTGTTGTTTCGGAGTCAATACTCAGTTAAAAATGTCGTGCCCCCCACTTCCTATGATTGGAAAACCCAATATATAAAAAACTAAAAGAGTTTACTGTCCTTGAAAAGCATAAATACCTTTATTAATTATCTCCCTCAACATCTTTCATTACCTTTTTGGATGTTCAATTTCTTTTCAAATACAAACTTGTGTTTTCACTTTCGCAAATAGATCTCAACAAAATGAAAATTTTAGAATTTATGTAGGCTAAAAAATGAAAACTAAAATAAATTTAAATGAGAAATAATATCCCGCAATAAAAATGAACACCAAAGTTTTTTTATCCATGTTTTGGAAATTCCACTGGTTCAACCCCTAATAGTTTGGTGGAATTTTATAAGAAAGTGATTTCTCATTGATCCTAACATGTTTTAAATGTGGTGAATATGCATGCATGAATCATGTTGAAGATGCAAATGACCTAATGATCCAAAAATTTCAAGGAGTAGAAAAAATTAAATTCTCAAGTTAACGTGCGGTGGGATACTAACCTGAGCCAAACAACCCACTTTTTACTTATTTTACAAAAAGCGAACCTAACAATCATAGATCGTTGTAAATGTTTTTATCGATTAATGATGTGTAACGGGTATAATGTTTTTTAAAAATGACTTATGGTTTGGGTGTCAAGACTTATTTAAAAATGCCTCACCCCACCACTTCCGATCATTGCAAAACCCAATATATAAAAATATAAAAGATTTTACCATCCTTAAAAATCACAAACACTTTTATGAATTATCTCTCACAGCATTCGTGCATTTCCATTTTAGATGTTAATTTTTTTTTCAAATCCAAACTTTAGTTTTCACTCTCCCATTTTTCTCATAAACGACAAGATAAGGCAAATGGATCACAAAAAAATGATAATTTTAGAGTTTATGTATGCAAAAAATCTAAAAGAAATAAAAGTAAGTGATGAAAATTATTTAACCCACTAAAAATGAACACTATAGTTTTGTTATCCATGTTTGGCAAATTCCACTAGTACAACCCCTAATAGCTTGGTGGAATTTTATAAGAAAGAGATTTCTAGTCGATCCTAACATGTTTTAAATGTGGTGGATATGCATGACTGAAACATGTTGAAGATGCAAATGACCTAATGATCCAAAAATTTCAAGGAGTAGAAAAAATTAAATTCTCAAGTCAACGTGCGATGGGATATTTACCGAAGCCAAACAACCTACTTTTTGCCTATATCACAAAAAGCGAACCTAACAATTATAGATCATCGTTAATGTTTTTATCAATTATTGATGTGTAACGACTACAATTTTTGTTAGAAATCACTCATGGTTTGGGAGTCAACACTCAATTAAAAATACCTCGCCACCTCTCTTCCGATGAGAGCAAAACCCAATATATAAAAAACTAAAAGTGTTTATCATCCATAAAAATCATAGATACTTTTTGGAATTTTGTCTCTCAGCATTTGTGAATTTCCATTTTGGATGTTCAATTATTTTTCAAGTCCAAAATTGAGTTTTTGTTCTCCCATTTTTCTCATTAAAAAATATAAGGCAAATAGATCACAACAAAATGAAAATTTTTGAGTTTTTGTATGCAAAAAATTAAAAACTATAATAAATGTAAGTGAAGAAAATTATTTCACGCCCTAAAAATGAACACCAAAGTTTTGGAATCCATGTTTGAGAAATTCCACTAGTACAACCCCTAATAGGTTGGTGGAATTTTAGTAGAAAGAGATTTCTAATTGATCCTAACATGTTTTAAAATTGGTGGATATGCATTCCTGAAACATGTTGAAGATGCAAATGACCTAATGATAAAAAATTTCATGGAGTAGAAAAAATTAAACTGTCAAGTTAACGCGCGATGGGATGTTTACCATAGCCAATGATCCCACTTTTTGCCTATTTTACAAAACACGGATCTAACATTCATATATCATCGTAAATGTTTTGATACATTATTGATGTGTAATGACTATTATTTTGTTAGAAAGAACTTATGATTTGGGAGTCAACACTCAGTTAAAAATGCCTCGCCCCCCTCTTTCGATAATTGCAAATTCCAATATATAAAAAACTAAAAGAGTTTACCATCCATAAAAATCACGGATACTTTTTGGAATTATCACTCTCAAAATTTGTGCATTTCCATATTGGATGTTCATTATTTTTTAAAATCCAAACTTGAGTTTTCACCCTCCCATTTTTCTCCTAAACAAAAAGATAAGGCATATAGATCAATATAAAATGAAAATTTTAGAGTTTGTCAATGCTAAAAATTGAAAACTATAATAAATTTAAGTGAAGAAAATTATTTCACGCACTACAAATGAACACCAAAGTTTTGTTATCCTTGTTTGGGAAATTCCACTAGTATAACCCTTAATAGCTTGGTAGAATTTTATACGAAAGAGATTTCTAATTGATTCTAACATGTTTTAAATGTGGTGGATATGCATGCCTGAAACGTGTTCAAGATGCAAACGACCTAAGGATCCAAATATTTCAAGTAGAAAAAATTAAATTCTCGAGTTAACGTGTGGTGGGATATTTACTAGAGCCAAACAACCCAACTTTTGGCTATTTTACAACGAGCGGACCTAAAAATCATAGATCATCATAAATGTTTTGATCGTTAATGAAGTGTAATGGCCAAAATTTTTGTTAGAAATGACTTTTGGTTTGGGAGTCAACACTCAGTTAAAAAATCCTTGCCCCCCCTCTTTCGATGATTGCAAAACCCAATATATAAAAAACTAAAAGAGTTTACCATCCTTAAAAATAACAAATACTTTTGGTAATTATCTCTTTCAGCGTTTATGCATTTCCTTTTTGGATGTTCAATTTTTTTTCAAATCCAAACTTGTGTTTTCACTCTCATATTTTATTCGTAAACAAAAATATATGGCAAATAGATCACAACATGATGACAATTTTAGAGTTTATGTCAGCAAAAAATTAAAAACTATAATAAATGTAAGTGAAGAAAATTATTTCATGCACTAAAAATGAACACCAAAGTTTTGTTATCCATGTTTGGGAAATTCCACTAGAACAACCCCTATATATATAAAACTAAAAGAGTTTTCACTCCTCAAAAATCACAGATATTTTTTGGAATTATCTCACTCAGCATTTGTGCATTTCCATTTTGGATGTTCAATTTTGTTTTAAATCCCAACTTGAGTTTTCACTCTCCCATTTTTCTCGTAAACAAAAAGATAAGTCAAATAGATCACAATAAAATGAAAATTTTAGAGTTTATGTATGCAAAAAATTGAAAACTATAATAAATGTTCATGAAGAAAAATATTTCACGCACAAAAAATGAACACCAAAGTTTTGTTATCCAAGTTTGTAAAATTCCACTACTACAACCCCTAATAGCTAGGTGGAATTTTGTATGAAAGGGATTTCTAATTGATCCTAACTTGTTTTAAATGTTGTGGATATGCATGCCTGAAACATGTTGAAGATGCAAATCAAATAATGATCCAAAAATTTCAAGCAGGAGAAAAAACCAAATTCTCAAGTTACGGTTCGGTGGGATATTTACCAGAGCCAAACAACCCACTTTTTGCCTATTTTACAAGAAGAGGACCTAACAATCATAGGTCATCGTAAATGTTTTTATCGATTAATGATGTGTAACGGCTATAGTTTTTGTTAGAAATGACTAATGGTTCGAGAGTTAACAAAGTTAAAAATGCCTCGGTCCCCCTCTACCGAAGATTGCAAAACCCAATATAGAAAAAAGAGTTTACAAACCTTAAAAATCACAGATACTTTTTTGAATTATCTCTCGCAGCATTTGTGCATTTTGGACTTTCAATTTTTTTTCAAAACCAAACTTGTGTTTTCACTTTCCCATGTTTCTCTTAAACAAAAAGATAAGGCAAATAGATCACAACAAAAAGAAAATTTTAGACTTTAGTATGAAAAAAATTAAAATCTATGATAAATGTAAGTGAAGAAAATTATTTGACGCACTAAAAATGAACACCAAAGTTTTGGTATCCATGTTTGGGAAATTCCACTACCACAACCCGTAATAGCTTGGTAGAATTTTATAAGAAAGATTTCTAATTGATCCTCACACGTTTTTAATGTGGTGGATATGCATACCTGAAACGTATTGAAGATACAAATGACCTAATGATCCAAAAATTTTGAGTAGAAAAAACTAAATTCTCAAGTTAACGCGCGGTGGGATATTGACTAGAGCCAAACAACCCACTTTTTGCCTATATTACAAAAATCGAACCTAACAAACATAGATCATCGTAAATGTTTTGTTCAATTAATTATGTGGAATGTCTACAGTTTTAGTTAGAAATGACTAATGGTTTGGGAGTCAACACTCGGTTAAAAATGCCTCCCCCCCCCCCCCCCCCCCCCCCCCCCCCCCCCCCCCCCTCCCTCTTTCGATGATTGCAAAAGCCAATATATAAAAAAACTAAATGAGTTTACCGTCCTTAAAAATCACATATACTGTTTGGAATTATCTCTCTCAGCATTTGTGCTTTTCCATTTTGGATGTTAAATTTTTTTCAAATCCAAACTTCAGGTTTTCACTTTCCCATGTTTCTCGTAAACAAAAAGATAAGGCAAATAGATCATAACAAAAAGAAAATTTTAGAGTTTAAGTATGAAAAAATTGAAATCTATGATAAATGTAAGTGAAGAAAATTATTTGACGCACAAAAAATGAACTCCAAAGTTTTGTTATCCATGTTTGGGAAATTCCACTAGCACAACCCCTAATAGCTTGGTGTAATTTTATAAGAAAGAGATTTCTAATTAATCCTAACATGCTTTAAATGAGGTGGATATGCATGCTTGAAACATGTTGAAGATGCAAATGACCTAATGATCCAAAAATTTCAAGGACTAGAAAAAATTAAATTCTCAAGTAAACTTGCGGTGGGGGAGTTACCAGAGCCAAACAACCCACTATTAGCCTATTTTACAAAAAAGGGGACTTTACAATCATAGATCACCATAAATGTTTTGATCAATTATTGACGTGTAATGGCTATAATTTTAGTTAGGAATGACTTATGGTTTGGGAGTCACCACTCAGTTAAAAAGGCCTTGACCCCCCTCTTCCGATGATTGAAAAAGCCAATATATAAAAAACTAAATGAGTTTACCATACTTAAAAATCACAGATACTGTTTGGAATTATCTCTCTCAGCATTTGTGTTTTTCCATTTTGGATGTTAAATTTTTTTTCAATACCAAACTTCATGTTTCACTCTCGTATTTTTCTCGTAAACAAAAACATAAGGCAAATAGATCACAACAAAATTAAAATCTTAGAGTTCATGTAAGAAAAAAATTGAAAAGTATAATAAATGTAAGGGAAGAAAATTATTTCACGCATTAAAAATGAACACCAAATTTTTTTTATCCATGTTTGGGAAATTCCACTAGTACAACCCCTAATAGCTTGGTGGAATTTTATAAGAAAGAGATTTCTAGTGGATCTTAACTTGTTTTAAATGTGGTGGATATGCATGCCTCAAACATGTTGAAGATGAAAATGACCTAATGATCCAAAAATTTCCAGGAATAGAAAAAATTAAATTCTCAAGATAACGTACGTTGGGATATTTACGAGAGCCAAACAACCCACTTTTTGCCTATTTTACACGAAGCGGACATAAAAATCATAGATCACCGTAAATGTTTGAATCAATTAATTATGTGTAACAGAAATTTTTTTTGTTAGAAATGAGTAATGGTTTTGGAGTCAAGACTCAGGTAAAAATCCCTCGCCCCCCTCTTCCGATGATTGCAAATCCCAATATATAAAAAATTAAAAGAGTTTACAATCCTTAAATTCACAGATAATTTTTAGAATTATCTCTGTCACCATTTGTGCATCTCTTTTTTGGATGTTCAATTTTTTTTCAAATCCAAACTTGACTTTTCGCTCTCCCATTTTTCTCGTAAACAAAAAGATAAGGCACATAGATCACAACAAAAAGAAAATTTTAGAGTTTATCTACGAAAAAAATATAAAAATATAATAAATGTAAGTGAAGAAAATTATTTCATGCACTAAAAATGAACACTAATGTTTTGTTATCCATGTTTGGAAATTCCACTAGTACAACCCCTAATAGCTTGGTGGAATTTTATAAGAAAAACATTTCTAATTGATCCTAACATGTTTTAAATGTGGTGGATATGCATGCCTGAAACATGTTGAAGATGCAAATGACCTAATGATCCAAAAATTTCGAGTTGAAAAAATTAAATTCTCAAGTGAACGTGCGGTGGGGTATTTACCAAAGCCAAACAACACACTTTTTGCCTATTTTACAAAAAGCAGAACTAACTATCATTGATCATCAAAAATGTTTTGATCAATTACTTATTTGTAATGGCTATAATTTTTGTTAGAAATTGTTTATGGTTTGGGAGTCAACACTCAGTTAAAAAGACCATGCCCCCCGCCCTCTTCCGATGATTGCTAAACCCGATATATAAAAAACTGAAAGTATTTACCTTCCTTAAAAATCACAAATAGAATTATCTCTCTCAGCATTTGGGCATTTCCATTTTGGATGTTCAATTTTTTTTTCAAATCCAAACTTGAGTTTTCATTCTCCCATTTTTCTCGTAAACTAAACGATAAGGCAAATAGATCACAATCAAATGAAAATTTTAGAGTTTATGTACGCAAATAATTGAAAGCTATAATAAAAGTAAGTGAAGAAAATTATTTCATGCACTAAAAATGAACACCAAAGTTTTGTTATCCATTTTTTGGAATTTCCACTTGTACAACCCCTAATAGCATGGTGGAATTTTATAAGAAAGAAATTTCTAATTGATCCTAACTTGTTTTAAATGTGGTGGATATGGATACCTGAAACTTGTTGAAGATGCCAATGACCTAATGGTCCAAAAATTTCAAGGAGAAGAAAGAAGTAAATTCTCAAGTTAATGTACGGTAGGATATTTAACAGAGCCAAACAACCCACATTTTGCCTATTTTACTAAGAGTGGATCTAACAATCATAGATCATCATAAATGTTTTGATCGATTATAGATGTGTAACGGCTATAATTTTTGTTAGAAATGACTTATGGTTTAGGAGTAAACACTCAGTGAAAAAGGCCTTGCCCCCCTATTCCGACGATTGAAAAATCCAATATTTAAAAAACTAAAAGAGTTTACCATCCTTAAAAATCACAGATACTTTTTGGAATTATCTCTGTCAACATTTGTGCATTTCCATTTTGGATGTTCAATTTTTTTTCAAATCCAAACTTGAGTTTTAACTCTCCTATCTTTCTCGTAAACAAAAAGATAAGGCAAATAGATCACCACAAAATCAAAATCTTAGAGTTTATGTATGCAAAAAATAGAAAACTATAAAAAATGTAGCTGAAAAAACTTATTTCACGCAATTAAAATGAACACCAAAGTTTTGTTATCAATGTTTGGGAAATTCCACTAGTACAATCCCTTATACCATTGTGCAATTTTATAAGAAAGTGTTTTCTAATTGATCCTAACATGTCTTAAATGTGTTGAAGATGCAAATGACCTAGTGATCCAAAAATTTCGAGTAGAAAAAATTTAATTCTCAAGTTAAGGTGTTGTGGGATATTTACTTGAGCCAAACAACCCACTATTTGCCTATTTTAAAAAAAGCGGACCTAACAATCATAGATCATCATAATTGTTTTCATAAATTAATGATGTGTAATGGCCATAATTTTTGTTAGAAATGACTTATGGTTTGGGAATCAACACTCAGTGAAAAAGGCCTCGTTCCCTCTTCCGGAGATTGAAAAACCCAATATATAAAAAACTAAAAGAGGTTACCATCCTTAAAAATCACAGATACTTTTTGGAATTATCTCTCTCAGCATTTTTGCATTTCCATTTTGGATGTTCAATTTTTTTTCAAATCCAAACATGAGTTTTCACTCTTGTATTTTTCTCCTAAACAAAAACATAAGGCAAATAGATCACAAAAAAATGAAAATCTTAGAGTTTATGTAAGCAAAAAATTGAAAACTATAATAAAAGTAAGGGAATAAAATTATTTCACACACTTAAAATGAACTCCAAAGTTTTGTTATCCATGTTTGGGAAATTCCACTAGTAGGTGAAAGAGATTTATAATTGATCCTAACATGTTTTAAATGTGGTGGATATGCATGACTGAAATGTGTTGAAGATTCATATGACCTAATGATCCACAAATTTCAAGGAGTAGAAAAAATTAAATTCTCAAGTTAACGTGCGGTGGAATATTTACTAGAGCAAAAAAAAACCCACTTTTTGCCTATTTTACAAAAAGGGGACCTAACAATCATAGATCATCATAAATGTTTTGATCGATTAATTATGTGTAATGACTAAATTTTTTTGTTAGAAATGACTTATGGTTTCAAAGTCAACACTCAGTTAAAAATGCTTCGCCCCTGCCCTCTTCCAATTATTGCAAAGCCCAATCTATAAAAAACTAAAAGTGTTTACCAACCTTAAAAATCACAGATAATTTTTGGAATTATCTCTCTCAGCCTTTGTGCATATTTCCATTTTGGATTTTCAAATTTTTTTCAAATCCAAACTTCAGTTTTCACTGTCCCATTTTTCTCGTAAACAAAAATATAAGGCAAATAGATCACAACAAAATAAAATTTTAGAGTTTATGTATGAAAATAATTGAAAATAATAATAAAAGTATTTGAAGAATATTATTTCACGCACTAAAAATGAACACCAAATTTTTTTTATCCATGTTTGGGAAATTCCACTAGTACAACCCCTAATAGCTTGGTGGAATTTTATAAGAAAGAAATTTCTAATTGATCCTAACATGTTTTAAATGTGGTGGATATGCAAGCCTGGAATGTGTTGAAGATCCAAATGACCTAATCATCCACAAATTTCAACGAGTAGAAAAAATTAAATTCTCAAGTTAACGTGTGGTGGAATATTTACTAGAGCCAAAAAAAACCCACTTTTAGCTATTTTACAAAAAGTGGACCTAACAATCATAGATCATCATCGTAAATGTTTTGATCGATTAATTATGTGTAATGACTAAATTTTTTTGTTAGAAATGACTTATGGTTTTGGAGTCAACACTCAGTTAAAAATGCCTCACCCCTACCCTCTTCAAATAATTGCAAAGCCCAATATATAAAAAACTAAAAGTTTTTACCAACCTTAAAAATCACAAATAATTTTTGGAATTATCTCTCTCAGCCTTTGTGCATATATCCATTTTGGATTTTCAAATTTTTTTCAAATCCAAACTTCAGTTTTCACTGTCCCACTTTTCTCGTAAACAAAAACATAAGGCAAATAGATCACAACAAAATAAAAATTTTAGAGTTTATGAATGAAATTAATTGACAATTATAATAAAATTAAGTGAAGAATATTATTTTACGCACTAAAAATGAACACCAAATTTTTTTTATTCACGTTTGGAAAATTCCACTAGTACAACCCCTAATAGCTTGGTGGAATTTTATAAGAAAGAAATTTCTAATTGATCCTAACATGTTTTAAATGTGATGGATATGCATGCCTAGAATGTGTTGAAGATGCAAATGACCTAATGATCCAAAAATTTCAAGGAGTAGAAAAAATTAAATTCTGAAGTTAACGTGCAGTGGGATATATAGTAGAGCCAAAAAACCAACTTTTTACCGAATTTTACAAAAAGCGGACCTAACGTTCATAGATAATCTTAAATTTTTTGATTGGTTAATTTTGTGTAACGGCTAAAATTTTTGTGAGAAATGACTTATGGTTTGGGAGTCAACACTTAGTTAAAAACGCCCCCCCCCCCCCCCCCCCCCCCCCCTTTTCAATGATTGCAAAGCACTATATATAAAAAACTAAAAGAGTTTAAAATCCTCAAAAAACCACAGATACTTTTTGGAATTATCTCTCTCAGCATTTGTGCATTTTCATTTAAGATATTCAATTTTTTTACATATCCAAACTTGATTTTTAACTCTCCTATTTTTCTCGTAAACAAAAAGATAAGGCAAATAGGTCACTACAAATTGAAAATTTTAGCGTTTACGTATGCAAAACATTGAAAACTATAATAAATGTAAGTGAATAAAATTATTTGATGCACTAAAAATGAACAACAAAGTTTTGTTATCCATGTTTGGGAAATTCCTCTAGTACAACCCTAAATAGCTTGGTGGAATTTTATAAGAAGGAGATTTCTAATTGATCCTAACATTTTTTAAATGTGGTGGATATGCATGCCTGAAACATGTTGAAGATGTAAATAACGTAATGATAAAAAAAATTCAAGGTGTAGAAAAAATTAAATTCTCAAGGTAACGTGGAGTGGGATATTTACCAGAGCAAAACAACCCACTTTTTGCCTATTTTACAAAAAGCGGACTATCATAGATCATCGTAAATATTTTGATCAATTACTGATGTGTAATGGCTATAATTTTTTTAGAAATGGCTTATGGTTTGGAAGTCAACACTCAATTAAAAATGCTTAGCCCCCCGCCCTTTTTTTGATGATTGCAAAGCCCAATATATAAAAAACTAAAAGTGTTTACCATCCTTAAAAATCAAAGATAATTTTTGGAATTATCACCCTCAGCATTTGTGCAATTTAATTTTTGATTTTCAAATTTTTTTCAAATCCAAACCTGAGTTTTCACTATCCCATTTTTCTCGTAAACAAAAAGATAGGGCAAATAGATCACAACAAAATAAAAATTTTAGAGTTTATGTATGAAAATAATTGAAAATTATAATAAAAGTATGTGAAGAAAATTATTTCACGTACGGTGGGATATTTAATGGAGCCAAACAACCCACTTTTTGCCTATTTTACAAATAGCAGACCTAACAGTCATAGATCATCGTAAATGTTTTGATTGATTATTGATGTGTAACAGTTAAATTTTTTGTTAGAAATGACTTACGGTTTGGGAGTAAACACTTAGTTAACAAGGCCTCCTCTTCGCCACACCCCCCCCCCCCCCCCCCCCCCCCCCCCCCACCCCCCTCTTCCGACGATTGCAAAACTCAATATATAAAAAAACTAAATGAGTATACCATCCTTAAAAATCACATCTAATTTTTGGAATTATCTCTCTCAGCATTTGTGCATTTCCATTTTGGATGTTCAAGTTTTTTTCAAATCCAAACTTGAATTTTCACTCTCCTATCTTTCTCGTAAACAAAAAGATAAGGCAAATAGATCACAACAAAATGAAAATCTTAGAATTTATTAATGCAAAAAATAGAAAGAGATTTCTAATTGATCCTAACATGTTTTAAATGTGGTGGATATGCATGCTTAAAATGTGTTGAAGATTCAAAAGACCTAGTAACCCAAAAATTTCGAGTATAAAAAATTAAATTCTCAAGTTAATGTTTAGTAGAATATTTACCAGAGCCAAACAACCCACTTTTTGCCTATTTTACAAAAAGCGGGCCTAACAATCATAGATAATCATAATTTTTTGATCGATTAATGATCTGTAACGGCCATAATTTTAGTTAGAAATGACTTCTGGTTTGGGAATCAACACTCAGTTAAAAATGACTCGCACCCCCCCCCCCCCCCCCCCCCCCCCCCCCCCCCCCCCCCCCCCCCCTCCCCGCCTCTTTCGATTATTACAAAACCAAACATATAAAAAACTAAAAGATTTGACCATCCTTAAAAATCACAGACACTTTTTGGAATTATCTCTCTCAGCATTTGTGCATTTCCATTTTCGATGTTCAATTTTTTTTCAAATCCAAATATGAGTTTTCACTCTCCCATTTTTCTTGTAAACAAAAAGATTGGCAAACAGATCACAACAAAATGAAAATTTTAGAGTTTATGATTGCAAAAAATTGAAAAATATAATAAATGTAAGTGAAAAAAATTATTTCACGCACTAAAAATGAACAAAGTTTTGTTATCCACGTTTGGGAAATTCCACTAGTACAACCCCTAATAGCTTGGTGGAATTTTATAACAAAGAGATTTCTAATTAATCCTAACCTGTTTTAAATGTTTTGGATATCCATACCTGAAACATGTTGAAGATGCAAATGAACTAATGATCCAAAAATTTCAACGAGTAGAAAAAACTAAATTCCCAAGTAAACATGCATTGGGATAATTACCAGAGCCAAACAACCCACTATTTGCTTATTTTACAAAAAGCGGACCTAACAATCATAGATCACCGTAAATGTTTTGGTCGATTATTGATGACTAACGGCTATAATTTTTTTTAGGAATGACTTTTGGATTGGGAGTCAAAACTCAGTTAAAAAGGCTTCGACCCCCCTCTTTCGATGATTGCAAAACCCAATATATAAAAAAATAAAAAGAGTTTACCATCCTTAAAAATCACAGATACTTTTTGGAATTATCTCTCTCAGCATTCGTACATACCCATTTTGGATGTTCAAGTTTTTTTCAAATCCAAACTTCGGTTTTCAGTCTCCTATTTTTCTTGTTAACAAAAAGATAAGGCAAATAGATCACTACAAAATGAAAATCTTGGAGTTTATGTAAGCAAAAAATTGAGTACTATAATAAATTTAAGGGAAGAAAATTATTTCACACACTAAAAATGAACACCAAATTTTGTTATCCATGTTTGGGAAATTCCACTAGTACAACCACTAATACCTTGGTGGAATTTTATAAGAAAGAGATTTCTCATTGATCCTAACATGTTTTAAATGTGGTGGACATAAATGCCTGAAACATGTTGAAGATGCAAATGACTTAATGATCCAAAAATTTCGAGTAGAAAAAATTAAACTCTCAAGTTAACGTGTGGTGGGATATTTACGAGAGCCAATCAACCCACTTTTTGCCTATGTTACAAAAAGCGGACCTAACGATCATAGATCATCATAAATTTTTTGATCGATTAATGATGTGTAACAGCCATAATTTTTTTAGAAATGACTTATGGTTTGGGAATCAACACTCAGTTAAAAATGCCTCGTCCCCCTCTTCCGATGATTGCAAAACCCAATATATAAAAAACTAAAAGAGTTTACCATCCTTAAAAATCAAAGATACTTTTTGGAATTATCTCTCTCTGCATTTGTGCATTTCCATTTTGGATGTTCAATTATTTTTCAAATCCAAACTTGAGTTTTCACCCTACATATTTTTCTCGTAAACAAAAAGATAACGCAAATAGATCGCAACAAAATGAAAATCTTAAAGTTTATGTATGCAAATAAATAAAAACTATAAAAAATCTAAGTAAAGAAAATTATTTCACGTACTAAAAAATTATCACCAAAGTTTTGTTAACCATGTTTGGCAAATTCCACTAGTACAACCCCTAATGGCTTGGTGCAATTTTTTAAGAAAGAGATTTCTAATTGATTCTAACAAGTTTTTAACGTTGATTCTAATTTTTTAAGAAAGAGATTTCTAATTGATTCTAACCCCTAATGGTGGATATGCATGCCTAAAACATGTTGAAGATGAAAACGGCTTAATGATCCAAAAATTTCAAGGAAAGAAAAAATTAAATTCTCAAGTTAACATGTTGTGGGATATTTACCAGAGCCAAACAACCCCTTTTATCCTTTTTTAAAAAAAGTGGATATAAAAATCATAGATCATCGTAAATGTTTTGATCGATTGAAGATGTATAACGGCTATAATTTTTGTTAGAAAAGACTTACGGTTTGGGGGTCAACACTCAGTGAAAAATGCCTGGCCCCCCTCTTTCGATGATTGCAAAACGTAATATATAAAAAACAAAAATATTTTTCCATCCTTTGAAATCACAGATACTATTTTGAATTATCTCTCTCAGTATTAGTGCATTTCTCTTTTGGATGTTCAATTTTTTTCAAATCCAAACTTGAGTGTTCGCTCACCCAATTTTCTAGTAAACAGAAAGATAAGGCAAATAGATCACAACAAGATAAAAAATTTTGAGTTTAGGTATGCAAAAAATTGAAAACTATAATAAATGTAAGTGAAGAAAATTATTTCAAGCACAAAAAATGAATACCAAAGTTTTGTTATCCAAGTTTGGGAAATCCACTAGTACAACCCCTAATAGCTTAATGGAATTTTAAAAGAAAGAGATTTCTAATTGATCAAAACAAGTTTTAAATAGGGTGGATATGCATGCCTGAAACGTGTTGAAGATACAAATGACCTAATGATCTAAAAATTTCGAGTATAAAAAATTAAATTCTCAAGTTAATGTGCGGTGGGATATTTACTAGAGCCAAACAACCCACTTTTTGCATATTTTATAAAAAAGCGGACCTTACAATCATTGATCATCGTAAATGTTTTGATCGATTAATGATATTTAAGGGCTATAGCTTTTGTTAGAAATGACTTATGGTTTGGGAGTCAACAGTCAGTTAAAAATGCCTTGCCCCCCTTCTTCCGATGATTGGAAAACCCAATATATACAAAATTAAAAGAGTTTACCATCCTTAAAAATAACTGATACTTTTTGGAATTTTTGCTCTCAGTATTTTTGCATTTCCATTTTAGATATTCTATTTTTTTTCAAGCCCAAACTTGCGCTTTCACTCTCCAATTTCTCTCGTAAACAAAAAGATAAGGCAAACAGAATACAACAAAATGAAAATCTAAGAGTTTATGTATGAAAAAAATAGAAAAATATAAAAAATGTAAGTGAAGAAAATTATTTCACGCACTAAAAATAAACACCAAAGTTTTATTATCCATGTTTGGGAAATTCCACTAGTACAACCCCTAACAGATTGGTGGAATTTTATAAGATAGAGATTTCTAATTGATCCTAACATGTTTTAAATGTGGTGGATATGCATCCCTGAAACATGTTGAAGATGCAAATGACCTTGTGATCCAAAAATTTCAAGGAGTAGAAAAAATTAAATTCTCAAGTTAACGTGTGGTGGGATGTTTACCAGAGCCAAACAACACACTTTTTGTCTATTTTACAAAATGCAGACCAAACAATCATAGATCATCATAAATTTTTTGATTGATTAATGATGTGTAACAGCCATAAGTTTTGTTAGAAATGACTTATGGTTTGGGAATCAACACTCAGTGAAAAAAGTGCCTCGCCCCCCTCTTCCTATGATTGCAAATCCTAATATAGAAAAACCAAATAAGTTTACAATAATTTAAAATCACAGATACTTTTGGGAATTATCTCTCTAAGCATTTGTGCATTTCCATTTTGGACATTCAATTTTTTTTTCAAATCCAAACTTGAGTTTTCACTCTTCCATTTTTCTTGTAAAAAAAAAAAAAATAAGGCAAATACATCGCAACCAAATGAAAATTTAAGAGTTTATTTATGCCAAAAATGGAAAACTATAAGAAATGTAAGTGAAGAAAATTATTTCTTGCACTAAAACTGAACACCAGAGTTTTCTTATCTATGTTATGGAAATTCCACTAGTACAACCCCTAAGAGTTTGGTGGGGTTTTATAAGAAAGAGAATTCTAATTGATCTTAACATGTTTTAATTGTGGTGGATATGCATGCCTGAAACATGTTGAAGATGCAAATGACCTAATCAACCAAAAATTTCAAGGAGTAGAAAAAAATTAAATTCTTAAGTTAACATGCTGTGGGATATTTACCATAGCCAAACATTCCTCTTTTTGACTATTTTACAAAAAATGGACCTAACATTCAAAGATCATCTAAATATTTTGATCGATTACTCGTGTGTAATGGCTATAATTTTTGTTAAAAATTACATATGGTTTGGGAGTCAACACTCAGTTAGAAGTGCCTCGCCCCCCTCTTCCTATGATTGTAAAACCCAATATAGGAAAAAGTAAAAGTGTTTATAATCCTTAAAAATCACAGATACTTTTTGACATTATCTCTCTCAGCATTTGTCCATTTCCATTTTCGACGTTAATTTTTTTTTTCAATTCCAAACTTGTTTTTTTTGTCCCATTTGTTTTCGTAAAAAAAAGATAAGGCAAATAGATCACAAAAAAATGAAAATTTTAGAGTTTATGTATGCAAAAAATTGAAATCTATAATAATTGGAAGTGAAGAAAATTATTTTACGCACTAAAAATGAACACCAAAGTTTTGGTTTCCATGTTTGGGAAATTCCACTAGTACATCCCCAAATAGCTTGGTGGATTTTATAAGAAAGTGGTTTTTGAATGATCTTAACATGTTTTAAATGTGGTGGATATGCATGCCTGAAACATGTTGAAGATGCAAATGACCTAATGATCCAAAAATTTCAAGGAGTAGAAAACATTAAATTCGCAAGTTAACATGCGGTGGGATATTTACCAGAGCCAAACAACCCACTTTTTGCCTATTTTAGAAAAAGGGGACCTAGCAATCCTAGATCATCATAAATGTATTGATCGATTAATGATGTGTAACGGCTATATTTTTTGTTTAAAATTACTTATGGTTTGGGAGTCACCACTCATTTAAAAAGGTCTCGACCCCCGTCTTTTGATGATTACAAAACCCAATAATAAAAAACTAAAAGAGTATATCATCTTTAAAAATCGCAGATACTTTTTGGAATTATCTCTCTTAGCATTTGTGCATTTCCATTGTGGATGTTCAATTTTTTTTCAAATTCAAGCTTGAGTTTTCTCTCTCATATTTTTCTCGTAAACAAAAAGATATGGCAAATAGATCACAACAAAATGAAAATTTTAGAGTTTATGTATGCAAAAAATTGATAACTATAATAAATGTACGTGAAGAGAATTATTTCACGCACTAAAATGAACTCCAAAGTTTTGTTATCCAAGTTTGGAAAATTCCACAAGTACAACCCCTAATAGCTTGGTGGAATTTTATAAGAAAGAGATTTCTAATTAATCCTAACATGTTTTAAATGAGGTGGATATGTATGCCTGAAACATGTTAAAGATGTAAATGACCTAATGATCCAACAAATTTCAAGGAGTAGAAAAAATTAAATTCTTAAGTAAACATGTGGTGGGATATTTACCTGAGCCAAACCACCCACTATTAGCCTATTTTACAAATAGTGGACCTAACAATCATAGATCACTGTAAATGTTTTGATGGATTATTGATGTGTAACGGCTATAATTTTTGTTATAAATGACTTATGGTTTGGGAGTCACCACTCAGTTAAAAAGGCCTCGACCCCCCTCTTCCGATGATTGAAAAACCCAATATATAAAAACCTAAAAGAGTTTACCATCCTCAAAAATCCCATATACTTTTTGGAATTATCTCTCTCAGCATTTTGGCATTTCCATTTTGGATGTTCAATTTTTTTTCAAATCCAAACTTCAGTTTTCACTTTCGTATTTTTCTCGTAAACAAAAACATAAGGCAAGTAGATCACAAAAAAAAGAAAATCTTAGAGTTTATGTAAGCAAAAAATTGAAAACTATATAAGCTAAAAATTGAAAACTATAATAAATGTAAGGGAAGAAAATTATTTCATGCACTAAAAATGAACACCAAAAATTTGTTATCCATGTTTGGGTAATTCCACTAGTACAACCCCCATTAGCTTGGTGGAATTTTATAAGAAAGAAATTTTTAGTGGATCCTAACATGTTTTAAATGTGGTAGATATGCATGCCTAAAACATGTTGAAGATGAAAATGACCTAATGACCCAAAAATTTCCAGGAGTAGAAAAAATTAAATTCTATAGATAACGTGCGGCAGGATATTTAAGAGAGCCAAACAACCCATGTTTTGCCTATTTTACAAAAAGCGGACCAAAAAATCATAGATCATCGTAAATGGTTTGATCGATTAATTATGTGTAACGGCAAATTTTTTTGATAGAAATGACTTATGGTGTTGGAGTCAACACTCAGGTAAAAATGCCTTGCCCCCTCTTCCGATGATTGCAAAATCCTATATATAAAAAACTAAAAGAGTTTACAATCCTTAAAATTCACCTTTTGTGAATTTCCTTTTTGGATGTTCAATTTTTTTTCAAATCCAAACTTGACTTTTCACTCTCCCATTTTTCTTGTAAAAAAAAAGATAAGGCAAATAGATGACAACAAAAGGAAAATTTTAGAGTTTATCTACAGAAAAAATATAAAACTATAATAAATGTAAGTGAAGAAAATTATTTCACGCACTAAAAATGAACACCGAAGTTTTGTTATCCATGTTAGGAAATTCCACTAGTACAACCCCTAATAGCTTGGTGGAATTTTATAAGAAAGCGATGTCTAATGATCCAAAATTTTCAAGGAGTTGAAAAAATTAAATTCTCATGTGAACGTCCGGTGGGGTATTTACCATAGCCAAACAACCCACTTTTTGCTTATTTTACAAAAAGCGGACCTAACAATCATTAATCGTCATAAATGTTTTGATCAATTATTGATGTGTTATGGCTATAATTTTTGTTAGAAATATTATGGTTTTGGAGTCTGCACGCAGTTAAAAAGGCTTCGCCCCACCCTCTTCCGATGATTGAAAAGACCAATATATAAAAAAATAAAAGTGTTTATCACCCTTAAAAATCATAGATAATTTTTGGAAATATCTCTCTCAGCATTTGGGCATTTCCATTTTGGATGTTCATTTTTCTTTCAAATCCAAACTTGAGTTTTCACTCTCCTATTTTTCTTGTAAACAAAAAGATAAGGCAAATAGATCACAACAAAATGAAAATTTTAGAGTTTATGCATGCAAATAATTGAAAACTATAATAAAAGTAAGTGAAGAAAATTATTTCACGCACTAAAAATGAACACCAAAGTTTTGTTATCCATTGTTCGGAAGTACAACCCCTAATAGCATGGTGGAATTTTATAAGAAAGAGATTTCTAATTGATCCTAACATGTTTTAAATGTGGTGGATATGCATGCTAGAAACTTGTTGAAGATGCCAATGACCTAATGATCCAAAAATTTCAAGGAGAAGAAAAATCAAATTCTCAAGTTAACGTGCGGTGGGATATTTAATAGAGCCAAACAACCCACTTTTTGCCTATTTTACTAAGAGCAGATCTAACAATCATAGATCATCGTAAATGTTTTGATTGATTATTGATGCGTAACAACTATAATTTTTGTTAGAAATGAGTTATGGTTTGGGAGTAAACACTCAGTTAAAAAGGCCTCGCCCCCCTATTCTGACGATTGCAAAACACAATATTTAAAAAACTAAAAGAGTTTACCATCCTTAAAAATCACATATACTTTTTCGAATTATCTCTCTCAACAATTGTGCATTTCCATTTTGGATGTTCAATTTTTCTTCAAATCCAAACTTGAGTTTTCACTCTCCTATCTTTCTCGTAAAAAAAAGATAAGGCAAATAGATCACCACAAAATGAAAATCTTAGAGTTTATGTATGCAAAAAATAGAAAAATATAAAAAATTTAAATGAAAAAACTTATTTCATGCACTAAAAATGAACACCAAAGTTTTGTTATCAATGTTTGGGAAATTCCACTAGTACAATCCCTTATACCATTGTGGAATTTTATAAGAAAGTAATTTCTAATTGATCCTAACATGTTTTAAATGTGGTGGATATGCATGCCTGAAACGTGTTGAAGATGCAAATGACCTAGTGATCCAAAAATATCGAGTAGAAAAAATTATACTGTCAAGTTAAGGTGCGGTAGGATATTTACTTATGAAAAACAACCCACTCTTTGCCTATTTCAATAAAAGAGGACCTAACAATCATAGATCATCGTTATTGTTTTGATCGATTGATGATGTGTAATGGCCATATTTTTTGTTAGAAATGACTTTTGGTTTAGGAATCAACACTCAGTTAAAAATGCCTCGCCCCTTCTTCCGATGATTGAAATCCCCAATATATAAAAAACAAAAAGAGTTTACCATACTTAAAAATCACAGATACTTTTTGGAATTATCTCTCTCAGTATTTGTGGATTTCCATATTGGATGTTCAATTTTTTTTCAAATCCAAACATGAGTTTTCACTCTCGTATTTTTCTTGTAAACAAAAACATATGGCAAATAGATCACAACAAAATGAAAATCTTAGAGTTTATGTAAGTAAAAAATTGAAAACTATAATAAATGTGAGGGAAGACAATTATTTCGTGCACTTAAAATGAACACCAAAGTTTTGTTATCCATTTTTGGGAAATTCCACTAGTAGGTGGAATGTTATAAGAAAGAGATTTCTAATTGATCCTAACATGTTATAAATGTGGTGGATATGCATGCCTGAATCGTGTTGAAGATAAAAATGACCTAATGATCCAAAAATTTCGAGTAGAAAAAATTAAATTGTAAACGTGTGGTGGGATATTTATGAGAGCCAAAAAAACCCACTTTTTGCCTATTTAAGAAAAAACGGACCTAACAATCATAGATCCTCGTAAATGTTTTGATTGATTAATGATGTGTAACGGCCATAATATTTTTTAGAAATGACTTATGGTTTGGGAATCAACACTTAGTTAAAAATGCCTCGCCCCCCTCTTCCGATGATTGCAAAACCCAATATATAAAAAAGTAAAAGAGTTTACCAGCCTTAAAAATCACAGATACTTTTTGGAATTTTCTCTCTCAGCATTTGTGCATTTCCCTTTTGGAAGTTCAATTTTTTTTCAAATCCAAACTTGAGTTTTCACTCTCTCATTTTTCTCGTAAACAAAAAGATAAGGCAAACAGATCAGGCAAAATGAATATTTTAGATTTTATGTACTCAAATAATTCAAAGCTATAATAAATGTAAGTAAAGAAAATTATTTCATGCACTAAAAATGAACACCAAAGTTTTTTATCCATGATTGAAAATTCCACTAGTACAACCCCAGTGAAGAAAACTATTTTATGCACTAACAATGAACAACAAAGTTTTGTTATCCAATTTTGGAAAATTCCACTAGAACAACCCCAAATAGCTTGGTGGAATTTTATAAGAAAGATATTTCTAATTGATCCTAATATATTTTAAATGTGGTGGATTAGCATGCCAGAAACATAATGAAGATGCAAATGACCTAATGATTGAAAATTTTCAAGGAGTAGAAAAAATAAAATTCTCAAGTTAACGTGTGGTGGGATAATTACCATAGACAAACAACCAACTTTTTGCCTATTTTACAAAAGCGAACCTAACAATCATAGATAATCACAAATATTTTGATCGATTAATGATGTGTAATGGCTATAATTTTTGTTAGAAATGACTTATGGTTTGAGAGTCAACACTCAGTTAAAAATGACCGCCCCCCCGGTCTCCTCTTCGGATGATTGCGAAACCCAATATATAAAAAACTAAAAGAGTTTACAATCCTAAAAAATTATAGATACTTTTTGGAATTATCTCTCTCGGCATTTGTGCATTTTCATTTTGGATGTTCAATTTTTTTCAAATCCAAACTTGTGTTTTCACTTTCCCATTTTGTTGGTAAACAAAAAAATAAGGCAAATAGATCAAAACAAAATGAAAATTTTAGAGTTTATGTTTGAAAATTTTTTTGAAAACTATAATAATTGTAAGTGAAGAAAATTAGTTCACGCGCTAAAAATGAACTAAAAAGGTTTTTTATCCATGTTTGGGAAATTTCACTAGTACAACCCCTAATAGCTTCGTGGAATTTTATAAGAAAGAGATTTCCAATTGATCCTAACATGTTTTAAATGTGGAGGATATGCATGCCAGGAACATGTTGAAGATGCAAATGACCTAATGATCCAATAATTTCATGGAGTAGAAAAAAAATAAAGTCTCAAGATAACGTGCGGTGGGATATTTACCAGAGCCAAACAACCCACTTTTTGCCTATTTTACAAAAAGCGGACCAAACAATCATAGATAATCATAAATTTTTTGATCGATTAATGATGTGTAATGACTATAACTTTTTTTTGAAATGATTTATGGTTTGAGAGTACACACTCTTTTAAAAATCCCCCCCCTCTTCCGATGATTGCAAAACCCAATATATTAAAAACTAAAAGAGTTTACAATCCTTAAAAAACACAGATACTTTTTGGAATTATCTCACTTAGTATTTGTGCATTTCCATTTTGGATGTTCAATTTATTTCAAATCCAAACTTTTGTTTTCACTCTCCGTTTTTTCTCGTAAAGAAAAAGATAAGGCAAATTGATCACAACAAATTGAAAATTTTAGAGTTTATGTATGTAAAAACAATTGAAAACTATAATAAAAGTAAGTAAATAAAATTATTTTAACGCACAAAAAATGAACATCAATGTTTTTTTATCCATGTTTGGGAAATTCCACTAGTACATCCCCTAATAACTTGGTGAAATTTTAGAAGAAAGAGATTTCTAATTGATCCTAACATGTTTTAGATGTGGTGGATATGCATGCCAGAAACATGTTGAAGATGCAAATGACCTAATGATCCAATAATTTCTAGGAGTAGAAAAATTAAAGTCTCAAGATAACGTACAGTGGGATATTTACCACAGCCAAACAAACCACTTTTTGCCTATTTTACAAAAAACAGACCTAACAATCATATATCATAGTAAATATTTTGATCGATTAATGATGTGTAATGGCTATAATTATTGTTAGAAATGACTTTTGTTTTGGGAGTCAACACTCAGTTAAAAATGCCTCGCCCCCCTCCCCCCCCTCTTCTGATGATTACAATACCCAATACATAAAAAACTAAAAGAGTTTACCATGCTTAAAAATAACATATAATTTTTGGAATTATCTCTCTCAGCATTTGTGCATTTCAATTTTGGATGTTCAATTTTTTTTCCAATCCAAACTTGTGTTTTCACTCTCCCATTTTTCTGGTAAACAAAAATATATGGCAAATAGATCACAACAAAATATAAATTTTAGAGTTTATGTATGCAATAAAATTTGAAAATTATAATAAATGTACGTGAAGAAATTTATTTCATGCACTAAAAATAAACACCAAAGCTTTTTTATCCATGTTTTGGAAATTCCACTACTACAACCCCTAATAGCTTGGTGGAATTTTAAAAGAAAGAGATTTATAATTGATCCTAAGATGTTTTATATGTGGTCGATATGCATGCCAGAAGCATGTTGAAGAAAAAAATGACGTAATGATACGAAAATTTCTAGGCGTAGAAAAAATTAAATTCTCAAGTTAAAGTGCTGTGGGATATTTTCTAGAGCCAAACAACCCACTTTTTGCCTATTTTACAAAAAGTAGACCTAACAAACATTGATCATCATAAATGTTTTGATCAATTAAAGGTGTGTAACGACGATAAATTTTGTTAGAAATGACATATGTTTTGGCAGTCAACACTCTGTTAAAAATGCCTTGCCGCCTCCTCTTTCGATGAGTGCAAAACCAAATATATAAAAAACTAAAAGATTTTACAATCCTTAAAAATCACTGATACTTTTTGGAATTATCTCAATCAGCATTTGTACATTTCCATTTTGGATGTTCAATTTGTTTTTAAATCCAAACTTGAGTTTTCACTCTCCCATTTTTCTTATAAACAAAAAGGAAAAGCAAAAAGATTTTAACAAAATGAAAATTTAAGATTTTATGTATGCTAAAAAATTTGAAAACTATAATAAATGTGAGTGAAGAAAAGTATTTCACGCACTAAAAATTAACACCAAAGTTTTGTTATCCATGTTTGGAAAATACAACTAGTACAACCCCTAATAGCTTGGTGGAATTTTATAAGAAAGAGATTTCTAATTGATCCTAACATGTTTTAAATGTGGTGGATATGCATGCCAGAAACATGTTGAAGATGCAAAAGACCTAATGATACAAAAAATTTGAGGATTAGAAAAAATTAAATTTTAAAGTTAATGTGCGGAGGGATATTTACCAGAGCAAAACAATCCACTTTTTGCCTATTTAACAAAAAGCGGACCTAACAGGCATAGATCTTTGTAAATGGTTTTATCGATTAATGATGTCTAACAGCTATAATTTTTGTTAGAAATGACTTGTGGTTTGGGAGTCAACACTCTGTAAAAAATGACACCCCCTTTTCCAATGATTGCAAACCCAATATATAAAAAATTAAAAGAGTTTACAATCCTTAAAAATCATAGATACTTTTTGGAACTATCTCTCTCAGCATTTGTGCATTTCTATTTTGGATGTTCAATTTTTTTTCAAATCCAAACTTGAGTTTTCACTCTCCCATTTGAAAATAAAAATTTTAGAGTTTATGTATGCAAAAAAATTTGAAAACAATAATAAATATAAGTGAAGAAAATTATTTCACACACTAAAAATGAACGCCAAAGTTTTGTTATCCATGTTTGGGAAATTCAACTAGTACAACCCCTAATAGCTTGGTGGAGTTTTATAAGAAAGAGATTTCTAATTAATCCTAACATGTTTTAAATGTAGTGGATATGAAAGCTAGAAACATGTACAAGATGCAAATGACCTAATGATCCAAAAATTACAAGGAGTAGAAAAAATTAGATTCTCAAGTTCACGTGTAGGGGGATATTCACAAGAGCCAAACAACCCACTTTTTGCCTATTTTACAAAATGTGGACCTAACAATCATAGATCAATGTAAACGTTTTGATCGATTAATGGTGAGTAACGGCTACAATTTTTGTTAGAAATTACTAATGTTTTGGACCCAACACTCTGTTAAAAATGCCTCTGTTATGGTCCTTGGTTAAGTACCTATGTCTTCCACTCCTAACAGGCCGGTCTTTTGGGTAGTATTAGCTAGGTGCTTAACATTTGGTATCAGAGCTAGCTCCCTCGTCGCGTGTTCGAATCCCGGAGGGGGCGACTGCGAAGGGGCGACCTTGACGGAGTAGGCCACCACACGTGCGGAGGGGGCGACCTTGGCGGAGTGGGCCGTCGTGGACGTCGGCCCACGAAGGAGGGGTGTGATGTTTATGGTCCTGGGTTAAGTACCTATGTCTTCCGCTCCTAACAGGCCGATCTTTTGGGTAGTATTGGCTAGGTGCTTAACAGCCTCGCGCCCCCCCCCCCTCTTCCGATTATTTTAAAACCAAATATATAAAAAAATAAAGAGTTTAAAATCCTTAAAAATCACAGATACTTTTTGGAATTATCTTTCTCAAAATTTGTGCATTTCAATTTTGGATGTTCAATTTTTTTTCAAATCCAAACTTTAGTTTTCGCTCTCCCATTTTTTTGGTAAACAAAAAGATAAGGCAAATAGATCACAACAAAATAAAAATTTTAGAATTTATGTATGCAAAAAGAAATTGAAAACTATTATAAATGTAAGTGAGAAAATTATTTCACGCACTAAAAATGAACACCAAAGTTTCGTTATCCATGTTTGGTAAATTCAACTCGTACAACTCCTAATAGCTTGGTGGAATTTTATAAGAAAGAGATTTCTGATTGATCCTAACATGTTTAAAATGTGGTGGATATGCATGCTAGAAACATGTTGAAGACGCAAATGACGTAATGATCCAAAAATTTCAAGGAGTAGAACAAATTAAATTCTCAAATTAACATGCGAAGGGATATTTACCAGAGCGGGTACATTTTGCCTATTTAACAAAAAACGGAAACCCCCCCCCCCCCCCCCCCCCCCCCTCTTCTGATGATTGAAAAACCCAATATATAAAAAACTAAAAGTGTTTACAATCCTTAAAAATCACTGATACTTTTTGGAATTATCTCTGTCATAATTTGTGCATTCTATTTTTGGATGTTCAATTTTTTTTAAAATCCAAACTTGGGTTTTCACTCTCCCATTTTTCTGGTAAACAAAATGATAAGGCAAATAGATGACAACAAAATGAAAATTTTAGAGTTTATGTATGCAAAAAGAAGTTGAAAACTATTACAAATGTAAGTGAGAAAATTATTTCACGCACTAAACTAAACACCAAAGTTTTGTTATCCATGTTTGGTAAGTTCCACTAGTACAACCCCTAATATCTTGGTGGAATTTCATAAGAAAGAGATTTATAATTGATCCTAACATGTTTGAAATGTAGTGGATATGCATGCCAGAAACATGTTGAAGATGAAAATGACGTAATGATCCAAAAATTTCGAGTAGAAAAAATTAAATTCTCAAGTTAACTTGCGATGGGATATTTACCAGAGCCAAACAATCTACTTTTTGCATATTCTAAAAAAATGGACGTAACAATCAAAGATCATCATAAATGTTTTGATCGATTAATGAAGTGTACCAGTGATAAATGTTTTTTAGAAATGACTTATGGTCTGCAAGTCATTAAAATCATAGATACTTTTTTGGAATTATCTCTCTCAACATTTGTGCATTTCCATTTTGGATGTTCAATTTTTTTTCAAACCAAAACTTGAGTTTTCACACTCCCGTTTTTCTCATAAACAAAGAGATAAGCCAAATAGATGATAACAAAATGAAAATTTTAGAGTTATGTATGAAAAAAAAAAAAATTGAAAACTATAATAAATGTAAGTGATGAAAATTATTTCAGGCACAAAAAATGAACACCAAAGTTTTGTTATCCATGTTTGGGAAATTCCACTAGTACAACCCCTAATAGCATGGTGGAATTTTCTTAGAAAGAGATTTCTAATTGATCCTAACATGTTTTAAATGTGGTGGATATGCATGTTAGAAACATGTTGAAGATGCAAATGACCTAATGATCCAAAAATTTCAAGGAGTAGAAAAAATTAAATTCTCAAGTTAACTTGCGATGGGATATTTACCAGAGCCAAACATCCCACTTTTTGCCTATTTTTAAAAAAATAGACCTAACAATTATAGATCATCGTAAATGTTTTGATCGATTAATAGTGTGTAATAGTTATAGTTTTTGTTAGAAATGACTTATGGTTTGGGAGTCAACACTCTATTAAAAATGTCTTGCCCCCCTCTTCCGATTATTGAAAAACCCAATATATGAAAAACTAAAAGAGTTTACAATACTTAAAAATCACCAATACTTTTTGGAATTATCTCTCTCAGCATTTGTGCATTTCTATTTTGGATGTTCAATTTTTTTTTCAAATCGAAACTTGAGTTTTCACACTCCCATTTTTCTCGTAACAAAAAAGAGAAGGCAAATAGATCACAACAAAATGAAAATTTTAGAGTTAATGTATGCAAACACATTTGAAAATTATAATAAATATAAGTGAAGAAAATTATTTGATGCTCAAAAAATAAACACCAAAGTTTTTTAATCCATGTTTTGGAAATTCCACTAGTACAACCCCTAATAGCTTGGCAGAATTTTATAAAAAAGAGATTTCTAAGTGATCCTAACATGTTTTAAATGTGGTGGATATGCATTCTAGAAACATGTTGAAGATGCAAATGACCTAATGATCCAAAAATTTGGAGTAGAAAAAATTAAATTCTCAAGTTAACGTGCAGTGGGATATTTACCAGATCCAAATAACCCACTTTTGGCCTATTATACAAAATGATTACCTAACAATAATAGATCATCGTAAATGTTTTGATTAATTAATGGTGTGTAACAGCTATAGTTTTTGTTAGAAATGACTTATGGTTTGGGAGTCAACATTGTTAAAAATGCCTCGCCCCCACTCTTCTGATGATTGCAAAACCAAATATATAAAATACTAAAATAGTATACAATCGTTAAAAATCACAGATAATTTTTGGAACCATCTCTCTCACCATTTTTTCATTTCCATTTTGGATGTTAATTTTTTTTTCAAATCCAAACTTGAGTTTTCACTCTCCTATTTTTCTGGAAGATAAAAACATATGGCCAAAAGTTCATAAAAAAATTAAAATTTGAGAGTTTATGTCTGCAAAAAAATTTGAAAACTATAATAAATGTAAGTGAAGAAAATAATTTTTTGCACTAAAAATGAACACCAAAGTTTTGTTATGCATGTTTGGAAAATTCCACTAGTACCAACGCCTAATAGCTTGGAGGAATTTTATAAGAAAGAGATTACTAATTGATCCTAACATGTTTTAAATGTGGTGGATATGCATGTCAGAAACATGTTGAAGATGCAAATGACTTAATGATCTTAAAATTTCAAGCAGTAGAAAAAATAAAATTTTGAAGTTAACATGCCGAGGGTTTTTTAAAAGAGCCAAACAACCCACTTTTTGCCTATTTTAAAAAAAGCGGACCTCACAATCATAGATCATCATAAATGTTTTGATCGATTAATGATGTGTAAAGCCAATAATTTTTTTTAGAAATGACTTATGGTTTGGGAGACAACACTGTTAAAAATGCCTTGCCCCCCATCTTTCGATGATTGCAAAACCCAATATATAAAAAACTGAAAGATTTTACAATCCTTAAAAATCATAATTACTTTTTGGAATTATCTCTCTCAGCATTTGTGCATTTCCTTTTGGATGTTCAATTTTTTGTCAAATCCATACTCGAATTTTCACTCTTCCATTTTTTTGGTTAACAAAAAGATAAGGCAATTACATCACAACAAAATGAAAATTTTAGAGTTTATGTATTCAAAAATTTTTGAAAAATATAATAAATGTAAGTAAAGATAATTATTTCACACACTAAAATTGAACACCCAAGTTTTCTTATCCTTGTTTGGGAAATTCGACTAGTACGACCCCTAATTGCTAAGTTGGATTTTATAAGAAAGATATTTCTAATTGATCCTAAGATTTTTTAAATGTGGTGGATATGCATGCCAGAAACATGTTGAAGATGAAAATGACCTAATGATTCAATAATTTCAAGGTGTAGAAAAAATAAAATTCTCAAGTTAACGTACAGTGGGATATTTACCAAACACAAACAACCCACTTTTTTCCTATTTTACAAAAAGCAGACCTAAATCTCTTAGATAATCATAAAATATTTTATCAATTAATGATGTATAACAGCTATAATTTTTGTTAGAAATGATTTATGGTTTGGGAGTCAACACTCTGTTAAAAATGCCTTGCCCCCCTCTTCCGATGATTGCAAAACCCAATATATAAAGAACTAAAAGAGTTTACAATCCCTAAAAATCACAGATACTTTTTGGAATTATCTCTCTCAGCATTTTTGCATTTCCATTTTGGATGTTCAATTTTTTCTCCAATCCAAACTTGAGCTTTCACTCTCCCTTTTTTCTCGTAAATAAAAAGAAAAGGAAAATAGATCACAACAAAATGAAAATTTGAGTGTTTATGTATGCAAAAAAAATTGAAAACTAAAATAAATGTAAGTGAAGAAAATAATTTAATGCACTAAAAATGAACATGAATGTTTTGTTACAAATGTTTTGGAAATTCCACGAGTACAACCCCTTATAGCTTGGTGGAATTTTATAAGAAAGAGATTTCTAATTGATCCTAACATGTTTTAAATGTGGTGGATATGTATGCCAAAAACATGTTGAAGATGCAAATGACCTAATGATCCAAAAATTTCAAGGAGTAGAAAAAATTAAATTATCATGTTAACATGCAGTGGGATATTTACTTGAGCCAAACACCCACTTTTCGCCTATTTTACAAAAAGCGGACCTCCAAAAATCATTGATCATCGTAAATGTTTTGATTGATTAATGATGTGTAACGACAATAATTTTTGTTAGAAAGGACTTATGGTTTGGGAGTCAACACTATGTTAAAAATGCCTCGCCCCTCTCTTCTAATATTGCAAAACCAAATATGTAAAAAACTAAAAGAGTTTACAATCCTTAAAAATCATAGATACTTTTCTGAATTATCTCTCTCAGCATTTGTACATTTTGGATGTTCAATTTTTTTTTTTCAAATCCAAACTTTAGTTTTCACTCTCCCTTTTTTTCGGTAAACAAAAAGATAAGGCAAATAGATCATCACAAAATGAAAAATTTAAAGTTTATGTATGCAAAAAAATTTGAAAACTGTAATAAATGTAAGTGAAGAAAATTATTTCACACACTACAAATAAACACCTACGTTTTGTTATCCATGTTTTGGAAATTCAACTAGTACAACCCCAAATAGGTTGGTGGAATTTTATAAGAAAGAGATTTCTAATTGATCCTAACATGTTTTAAATGGAGTGGATATGCAAGCTAGAAACATGTTCAAGATGCAAATGACCTAATGATAAAAAAATTTCACAGAGTAGAAAAAATTAAATTCTCAACTTAACGTGCAGTGGGATATTTACCAGATCCAAACAACCCACTTTTGGCTTATTATACAAAATGATTACCTAACAATAATAGATCATCGTAAATGTTTTGATCAATTAATGGTGTGTAACAGCTATAATTTTTGTTAGAAATGACTTATGGTTTGGGAGTCAACATTGTTAAAAATGCCTCGCCCCCACTCTTCTGATGATTGCAAAACCAAATATATAAAATACTAAAATAGTATACAATCGTTAAAAATCACAGATAATTTTTGGAACCATCTCTCTCACCATTTTTTCATTTCCATTTTGGATGTTAAATTTTTTTTCAAATCCAAACTTGAGTTTTCACTCTCCTATTTTTCTGGAAGATAAAAACATATGGCCAAAAGTTCATAACAAAATTAAAATTTGAGAGTTTATGTATGCAAAAAAATTTGAAAACTATAATAAATGTAAGTGAAGAAAACAATTTTTTGCGCTAAAAATGAACACCAAAGTTTTGTTATGCATGTTTGTAAAATTCCACTAGTACCAACGCCTAATAGCTTGGAGGAATTTTATAAGAAAGAGATTACTAATTGATCCTAACATGTTTTAAATGTGGTGGATATGCATGTCAGAAACATGTTGAAGATGCAAATGACTTAATGATCTTAAAATTTCAAGCAGTAGAAAAAATAAAATTTTGAAGTTAACATGCCGTGGGTTTTTTAAAAGAGCCAAACAACCCACTTTTTACCTATTTTAAAAAAAGCGGACCTCACAATCATAGATCATCATAAATGTTTTGATCGATTAATGATGTGTAAAGCCAATAATTTTTTTTAGAAATGACTTATGGTTTGGGAGACAACACTGTTAAAAATGCCTTGCCCCCCATCTTTCGATGATTGCAAAACCCAATATATAAAAAACTGAAAGATTTTACAATCCTTAAAAATCATAATTACTTTTTGGAATTATCTCTCTCAGCATTTGTGCATTTCCTTTTTGGATGTTCAATTTTTTGTCAAATCCATACTCGAATTTTCACTCTTCCATTTTTTTGGTAAACAAAAAGATAAGGCAATTAGATCACAACAAAATGAAAATTTTAGAGTTTATGTATTCAAAAAATTTTGAAAAATATAATAAATGTAAGTAAAGATAATTATTTCACACACTAAAATTGAACACCCAAGTTTTCTTATCCATGTTTGGGAAATTCGACTAGTACGACCCCTAATTGCTAAGTTGGATTTTATAAGAAAGATATTTCTAATTGATCCTAAGATTTTTTAAATGTGGTGGATATGCATGCCAGAAACATGTTGAAGATGCAAATGACCTACTGATTCAATAATTTCAAGGTGTAGAGAAAATAAAATTCTCAAGTTAACGTACAGTGGGATATTTACCAAAGACAAACAACCCACTTTTTGCCTATTTTACAAAAACCAGACCTAACAATCTTAGATAATCATAAATGTTTTTATCAATTAATGATGTGTAACAGCTATAATTTTTGTTAGAAATGATTTATGGTTTGGGAGTCAACACTCTATTAAAAATGCCTCGCCCCCCTCTTCCGATTATTGCAAAACCCAATATATAAAGAACTAAAAGAGTTTACAATCCTTAAAAATCATAGATACTTTTTGGAATTATCTCTCTCAGCATTTTTGCATTTCCATTTTGGATGTTCAATTTTTTCTCAAATCCAAACTTGAGCTTTCACTCTCCCTTTTTTCTCTTAAATAAAAAGATAAGGAAAATAGATCACAACAAAATGAAAATTTGAGTGTTTATGTATGCAAAAAAAATTGAAAACTAAAATAAATGTAAGTGAAGAAAATAATTTAATGCACTAAAAATGAACATCAATGTTTTGTTACACATGTTTTGAAAATTCCACGAGTACAACCCCTTATAGCTTGGTGGAATTTTATAAGAAAGAGATTTCTAATTGATCCTAACATGTTTTAAATGTGGTGGATATGTATGCCAGAAACATGTTGAAGATGCAAATGACCTAATGATCCAAAAATTTCAAGGAGTAGAAAAAATTAAATTATCATGTTAACATGCAGTGGGATATTTACTTGAGCCAAACACCCACTTTTCGCCTATTTTACAAAAAGTGGACCTCAAAAATCATTGATCATCGTAAATGTTTTGATTGATTAATGATGTGTAACGACAATAATTTTTGTTAGAAATGATTTATGGTTTGGGAGTCAACACTCTGTTAAAAATGCCTCGCCCCCCTCTTCTAATGATTGCAAAACCAAATATGTAAAAAACTAAAAGAGTTTACAATCCTTAAAAATCATAGATACTTTTCTGAATTATCTCTCTCTGCATTTGTACATTTTGGATGTTCAACTTTTTTTTTCAAATCCAAACTTTAGTTTTCACTCTCCCATTTTTCTGGTAAACAAAAAGATAAGGCAAATTGATCATCACAAAATGGAAAATTTAAAGTTTATGTATGCAAAAAAATTTGAAAAATGTAATAAATGTAAGTGAAGAAAATTATTTCACGCACTACAAATAAACACCTAAGTTTTGTTGTCCATGTTTTGGAAATTCAACTAGTACAACCCCAAATAGGTTGGTGGAATTTTATAAGAATGAGATTTCTAATTGATCCTAACATGTTTTAAATGGAGTGGATATGCAAGCTAGAAACATGTTCAAGATGCAAATGACCTAATGATAAAAAAATTTCACGGAGTAGAAAAAATTAAATTCTCAAGTTAACGTGCAGTGGGATATTTACAAGAGCCGAACAACCTACTTTTTACCTATTTTACAAAAAGATAACCTAACAATCATAGATCATCATAAATGTTTTGATCGATTAATGGTATGTAATGGCTATAATTTTTGTTAGAAATGACTTATGTTTAGGGAACCAACACTCTGTTAAAAATTCTTCGCCCCCGCCCCCGCCCCCGCCCCCCTCCTCTTCCGATGATTTCAAAACCAAATATATAAAAAACTAAAAAAGTTTACAATCCATAAAAATTACAGATACTTCTTGGAATTATCTCTCTCAGCATTTGTGCATTTCCATTTTGGATGTTTTATTTTTTTTCAAATCCAAACTTGAGTTTTCACTCTCCCTTTTTTCTCGTAAATAAAAAGTTAAGGCAAATAGATCACAACGAAATGAAAATTTGAGAATTTATGTATACAAAAAAAATTGAAAACTATAATAAATGTAAGTGAAGAAAATTATTTCATGCACTAAAAATGAACATCAATGTTTTGTTATCCATGTTTGGAAAATTCCACAAGTACAACCCTTAATAGCTTGGGGGAATTTTATAAGAAAAATATTTCTATATGATCCTAACATGTTTTAAATGTGGTAGATATGTATACCGGAAACATGTTGAAGATGCAAATGACCTAATGATCCAAAAATTTCAAGGGGTAGAAAAAATTAAATTCTCAATTTAACGTGTGGTGGGATATTTACCAGAGCCAAGCAACCCACTTTTTGCCTATTTTACAAAAAGCGGACCTAACAATCATAGATCATCGTAAATGTTTTGATCAATTAATGATGTGTAATGGCTATAATTTTTGTTAGAAATGACTTATGGTTTGGGAGTCAACACTCAGTTAAAAATGACTAGATTCCCTCAACCACCCAATATATTAAGATCTAAAAGAGTTTACAATCCTTAAAAATCACAAATACTTTTGGTAATTATCTCTCTCAGCATTTGTGCATTTCAACTTTGGATGTTCAATATTTTTTTCAAATCCAAACTTGAGTTTTCACTCTCCGATTTTTCTCATAAACAAAAAGATTAGGCAAATAGATCACAACAAAATGAAAATTTTAGAGTTTATGTATAGAAAAAATTTTTAAAACTAATATAAATGTAAGTGAAGCAAATTATTTCACGCTAAAAAAACGAACACCAAAGTTTGGTTATCCATGTTTGGGAAATTCCACTAGTACAAGCCCTAATAGCTTGGTGGAATTTTATAAGAAAGAGATTTCGAATTGATCCTAACATGTTTTAAATGTGGTGGATAAGCATGCCTGAAGCATGTTGAAGATGCAAATGACCTAATGATCCAAAAATTTCAAGGAGTAGAAGAAATTAAATTCTCAAGTTAATGTGAGATGGGATATTTACCAAAGCCAAACATCCCACTTTTTGGCTATTTTACAAAAAGCGGACCTAACAATCATAGATCATCGTAAATATTTTGATCGATTAATTATGAGTAACGGCTATAATTTTTGTTATAAATGACTTATGGTTTGGGACTCAACACTGTTAAAAATGCCTCGCCCCCACTTTTGATGATTGCAAAACCCCATATATAAAAAACTAAAAGAGTTCACAATCCTTAAAAATCACAGATATGCTCTCTCAGCATTTGTGCATTTCCATTTTGGATGTTCAATTTTTTTTTCAAATCCAAACTTGAGTTTTCACTCTCCCATTTTTATCGTAAACTAAAAGATAAGGCAAATGGATCACAACAAAAAGAAAATTTAAGAGTTTATGTATAGAAAAAAATTTGAAAACTATTATAAATGTAAGTGAAGAAAATAATTTCATGCACTAAAAATGAACACCAAAGTTTTGTTATCCATGTTTGTGAAATTCCACTAGTACAACCTCTAATAGCTTGATGGAATTTTATAAGAAAGAGATTTCTAATTGATCCTAAAATATTTTAAATGTGGTGGATATGCAAGCCAGAAACATGTTGAAGATGCAAATGACATAATGATCCCAAAATTTCGAGGAGTAGAAAAAATTAAATTCTCAAGTATATGTATGGTAGGATATTTACTAGAGCCAAAAAATCAACTTTTTTCCAATTTTACAAAAAGCAGACCTATCAACCATTGATCATCGTAAATATTTTGATCGAATAATGATGTGTAATGGTTATAATTTTTGTTAGAAATGACTTATGGTTTGGGAGTCAACACTCTGTTAAAAATGCCTCGCCCCCCTCTTCTGATGATAGCAAAACCCAATATATAAAAAACTAAAAGAGTTTAAAATCCTTAAAAATCATAGATACTTTTTGGAATTATCTCTCTCAGCATTTGTGCATTTCCATTTTGGATGTTCAATTTTTTTTCAAATCCAAACTTGAGTTTTCACTCTCTCATTTTTCTCGTAAAGAAAAAGATAAGGCAAATAGATCACAACAAAATGAAAATTTTTTAGCTGATGTATAGAAAATTTTTTGAAAACTATTATAAATGTAAGTGCAGAAAATTATTTCACGCTAAAAAAAAAAACCCCAAAGTTTTTTTATCCATGTTTGGAAAATTCCACTAGTACAACCCCTAATAGCTTGGTGGAATTTTATAAGAAAGAGATTTCGAATTGATCCTAACATGTTTTAAATATGGTGAATAAACATGCCTGAAATATGTTGAAGATGCGAATGACCTAATGATCCAAAAATTTCAAGGAGTAGAAGAAATTAAATTCTCAAGTTAACGTGCGATGGGATATTTACAAGAGCCAAACAACCCACTTTTTGCCTATTTTACAAAAGCGGAGCTAACAATCATAGATCATCTTAAATTTTTGATCGATAAATGATGTGTAACGGCTATAATTTTTTTTAGAAGTGAATTATGGTTTGGGAGTCAACACTCAGTTAAAAATGCCTCGCCCCCACTTCTGATGATTGCAAAACCTAATATATAAAAAACTAAAAGAGTTTACAATCCTTAAAAATCGCAAATACTTTTTAGAAATATCTCTCTCAGCATTTGTACATTTCCCTTTTGGATGTTTAATTTTTTTTCAAATCCAAACTTAAGTTTTCACTCTCCCATATTTCTCGTAAACAAAAATATAAGGCAAATAGATCACAACAAAATGAAAATTTTAGAGTTTATGTAGAGAAAAAAATTTGAAAACTATTATAAATGTAAGTGAAGAAAATTATTTCACACACTAAAAATGATCACCAAAGTTTTGTTATCCTTGTATGTGAAATTCCACTAGTACAACCCCTAACAGCTTGATGGAATTTTATAAGAAAGAGATTTCTAATTGATCCTAAAATGTATTAAATGTGGTGGATATGCAAGCTAGAAACATGTTGAAGATGCAAATGACATAATGATCTAAAATTTTCAAGGAGTATAAAAAATTAAATTCTCATGATAATGTGCGGTAGGATATTTAATAAAGCCAAACAACCCACTTTTCTCCTATTTTACAAAAAGCAGACCTATCAACCATTGATAATCATAAATGTTTTGATCGAATAATGATGTGTAATGGCTATAATTTTTGTTAGAAATGACTTAAGGTTTGGGAGTCAACACTCCGTTAAAAATGAATCAATCCCCCACCCCCAACACTCCCAGCCCCCCGACACCCCCCTTCTCCGATGATTGCAAAAACCAATATATAAAAAAATAAAAGAGTTTACAATCGTTAAAAATCACATATACTTTTTGGAATTATCTCTCTCAGCATTTGTTCATTTCCATTTTGGATGCTCGATTTTGTTTCAAATCTAAACTTGAGTTTTCACTCTCTCACTTTTCTCTTAAACAAAAAGATAACTTAAATAGATCACAACAAAATGAAAATTTTAGAGTTTATGTATGTAAAAAAATTTGAAAACTATAATAAATGTAAGGCAAGAAAATTATTTCACGCACAAAAAATGAACAACAAAGTTTTGTTATCCTTATTTGGGAAATTCCACTAGTCCAATCCCTAATAGCTTGGTGGAATTTTATAAGAAAGAGATTTCTAAATGATCCTAATAAACTTTAAATTTGGTGGATATGCATGCCAGAGACATGTTGAAGATGCAAATGACCTAATGACCTAATTATATTCTCAAGTCAACGTGTGGTGGTAGATTTACTAGAGCCAAACAACCCACTTTTTGCCTATTTTAGAAAAAAGCGGACCTAACTATCGTAGGTCATTGTAAATTTTTTGATCGATTAACGATGTGTAATAGCTTTAATTTTTGTTAGAAATGACTTATGGTTTGGGTGTCAACACTTAGTTAAAAATGCCACAACCCCCCGCCCCTCCCCTTCTGATGATTGCAAAACCAAATATATAAAAAATAAAAGAGTTTGCAATCCTTAAAAATAACATATACTTTTTGGAATTATCTCTCTCAGCATTTGTGCATTTCCATTTTTGAAGTTCAATTTTTTTTCAAATCCAAAATTGAAGTTTCATTCTCCATTTTTCTCATAAACAAAACGATTTGTCAAATAAATCACAACGAAATGAAAATTTTAGAGTTTAGGTAAGCACAAAACTCTGAAAACTGTAATAATTGTGAGTGAAGAAAATTATTTCTTGCACTAAAAATGAACACCAAAGTTTTGTTATCCATGTTTGTGAAATTCCACTAGTACAACCCCTAATAGCTTGGTGGAATTTTATAAGAAAGAGATTCTAATTGATCCTAACAAGTTTTAAATGTGGTGGATGTGCATGCCGGAAACATGCTGAAGATGCAAATGACCTAATGAACCAAAAATTTCAAGGAATAGAAAAAAATAAATTTTCAAGTAAACGTGTAGTGGGATATTAAATAGATCCAAACAACCCACTTTTTATCTTTTTTACAAAAAGCGGACCTAACAATCATTGATCATCGTAAATGTTTTGATCGAATAATGATGTGTAATGGCTATAATTTTTGTTAGAAATGACTTAAGGTTTGGGAGTCAACACTCCGTTAAAAATGAATCAATCCCTCACCCCCACCACTCCCCCCCCCCCCCCCCCTTCCCCTCCCCACCCTCCCTCTCCGATGATTGTAAAAACCAATATATAAAAAAATAAAAGAGTTTACAATCCTTAAAAATCACAGATAGTTTTTGAAATTATCTCTCTTAGCATTTGTGCATTTCCATTTTGGAAGGTTAATTTTTTTTCAAATCCAAACTTGAGCTTTCACTCTCCCATTTATCTGGTACACAAAAACATAAGGCAAATAGACAACAAAATGAAAATTTTAGAGTTTATGTATGCAAAAAAAAATTGAAAAGAACAATAAATGCAAGTGAAGAAATTATTTCACGCACTAAAAATGAACACCAAAGTTTTATTATCCATGTTTGGGAAATACCACTAGTACAACCCCTAATAGCTTGGTGGAATTTTATAAGAAAGAGATTTCTAATCGATCCTCACATGTTTTAAATGTGTTGGATATGCATGCTAGAAACATGTTGAAGATGCAAATGACCTAATGATCGAAGGATTAGAAAAAATTAAATTCACAAGTTAACGTGCGGTGGGATATTTACCAAATCCAAACAACCCACTTTTTACCTATTTTACAAAAAGTGGACCTAACATTCATAGATCATCATAAATTTTTTGATCGAATAATGATGTGCAATGGCTTTAATTTTTGTTAAAAATTACTTTTAGTTTGGGAGTCAACACTCAGTTAAAAAAGCCTCCCCCCCCCCCCCTCCCGTCTTCCGATAATTGTAAAACCCTATATATAAAAAACTAAAAGAGTTTAAATTCCTTTAAAATCAAAGGTACTTTTTGGAATTATCGCTCTTAGCAGTTGTGCATTTCCATTTTGGATGTTAAATTTTTTTTCAAATTCAAACTAGAGTTTTCTCTCTCCGATTTTTCCCGTAAAAAAAAAGATAAGACAAATAGATCAAAACAAAATGAAAATTTTAGAGTTCATACACAAAAAAAGAACACCAAAGTTTTGTTATCAATGTTTGGAAAATTCCACTAGTACAACCCCTAATAGCTTGGTGGAATTTTATAAGAAAGAGATTTTTAATTGATGCTAACATGTTTTAAATGTTGTGGATATAATGCCAGAAACATGTAGAAGATGCAAATGACCTAATGATCAAAAAATTTCAAGGAGTTGAAAAAAATTAAATTCCCATGTTAACGTGTCGTGGGATATTTACCAGAGCCAAATAACCCACTTTTTGTCTATTTTACAAAAAGCGGACCTCACAACAATAGAGCCATAAATATTTTGATTCATTAATGATGTGTAATGGCAATAATTTTTGTTAGAAATTACTTTTGGTTTGGAAGTCAACACTGTTAAAAATGCCTCGCCGCCCTCATCCGATGATTGCCAAACCCAATATATAAAATACTAAAAGAGTTTAAAATCCGTAAAAATCACAGCTACTTTTTGGAATTATCTCTCTCAGCATTTGTGCTTTTCTATTTGCAATGTTCAATTTTTTTCAAATCCAAACTTGTGTTTTCACTCTCTCATTTTTCTCGTAAACAAAAAGATAAAGCAAATAGATCACAACAAAATGAAAATTTTAGAGTTTTTGTATGCAAAAAAATTTGAAAAATATAATAAATGTTAGGCAAGAAAATTATTTCACGCACTACAAATGAACACCAAAGTTGTGTTATCCATGTTTGGGAAATTCCACTAGTACAACCACTAATAGCTTGGTGGAATTTTATATGAAAGAGATTTCTAATTGATCCTAAAAAAATTTAAATGTGGCCGATATGCATGTAGGAGACATGTTGAAGATGCAAATGAGCTAATGATCCAAAACTTTCTAGGAGAAGAAAAACTAAATTCTCAAGTTAACGTGTGGTGGGATATTTACTAAAGCCAAACAATCAACTTTTTGCCTATTTTAGAACAACTAGCCCTAACTATCGTTGGTCATTGTAAATGTTTTGATCGATTAATGATGTGTAACAGCTTTAATTTCTGTTAGAAATGACTTATGGTATTGGGAATCAACACTTAGTTAAAAATGCATCGTAAACAAAAAGATAAGGCAAATAGATCACAACAAAATGAAAATTCTAGATTTCATGTATGCAGAAAAATTTGAAAAGTATAATAAATGTAAGTGAAGAAAATTATTTCACGCACTAAAAATGAACACCAAAGCTTTGTGATCCATGTTTTGGAAATTCCACAAGTACAACCCCTAATAGCTTGGTGGAATTTTATAAGAAAGAGATTCTAATTGATCCTAACATGTTTTAAATGTGGTGGAGATGCATGCCAGAAACATGTTAAAGATGCAAATGACCTAATGATCTAAAAATTTCAAGGAGTAGAAAAATTTAAATTCACAAGTTAAGGTGCGGTGGGATATTTACCAGAACCAAACAACCACTTTTTGCCTATTGTACAAAAAGCGAACCTAACAATCATAGGTCATCGTAGAAGTTTTGATCAATTAATGATGTGTAACGGCTATAAGTTTTGTTAGAAATGACATATGGTTTGGGAGTTAACACTTAGTGAAAAATGCCTCTTTCGATGATTGCAAACCCAATATATAAACAACTAAAGGAGTTTACAATCCTTAAAAATCACATATATATTTTTTGGAATTATCTCTCTTAGAATTTGTGAATTTCCATTTTAGAAATTCAATTTTTTTTCAAATCCAAACTTTAGATTTCACTCTCCCATTTTTCTTGCAAACAAAAAGATCAAGTAAATTGATCACGACAAAATGAAAATTTTAAATTTTATGTATGAAAAAAATTAGAAAACTATAATAAATGTAAGTGAAGAAAATTATTTCACGCACTAAAAATGAACAAGTCTTGTTATCCATGTTTGGGAAATTGCACTAGTACAACCCCTAATAGCTTGGTGGAATTTTATAAGAAAGAGATTCTAATTGATCCAAACATGTTTTAAATGCGGTAAATATGTATGCAAAAAAATTTGAAAAATGTAATAAATGTAAGTAAAGAAAATTATTTCTCGCACTAAAAATGAACACAAAAGTTTTACGATCCATGTTTGGGAAATTCCACTAGTAGAACCCCTAATAGCTTGGAATTTAATAAGAAAGAGATTCTAATTGATCCTAACATGTCTTAAATGTGGTGGATATGCATGCCAGAAATATGTTGAAGATGCAAATGACCTAATGATCCAAGAATTTCAAGGTGTAGAAAAAATTAAATTCTCAAGTTAATGTGCGATGGGATATTTACCGGAGCCAAGCAACCCACTTTTTGCCTTTTTTACAAAAACCGGACCAAACAATCATAGATCATCTTAAATGTTTTGATCGATTAATGATGTGTTATGGCTATAATTTTTTCTAGAAATGAGTTATGGTTTGGGAGTCAACACTCTGTGAAAAATGACTTTTCTGATGATTGCATAACCCAATATATAAACAACTAAAAAAGTTTTTAAGCCTTCAAAATCACAGATATTTTCAAGAATTTTCTCTGTCAGCATTTGTGCATTCCCATCTTGGTAGTTCAATTTTTTTTCAAATCCAAACTTGAGTTTTCTCTCTCCAATTTTTCTGGTAAACAAAAATATAAGGCAATTGGATCTCAACAAAATGAAAATTTAAGAGTTTATGTATGCAAAAAATTAGAAAACTATCATAAATGTAAGTGAAGAAAATTATTTCATGCACTAAAAATGAACACCAAAGTGTTGTTATCCATATTTGGGAAATTCCACTAGTACAACCCCTAATAGCTTGGTGGAATTTTATAAGAAAGAGATTTCTAGTCAATCCTAACATGTTTTAAATGTGGTGGATATGCATGCCAAAAAAATTTTGAAGATGCAAATGACCTAATGATCTAAAAATTTTAAGAACTAGAAAAAAATAAATTCTCAAGTTAACGTTCAATGGGATATATACCAAAGCCAAACAACCCACTTTTTGCCTATTTTACAAAAATTGGACCTAACAATCCTTGATCATCGTTCATGTTTTTATTGATTAATGATGTGTAACGGTTATAATTTTTGTTAAAAATGACTTATGGTTTGGAAGTCAACACTCATTTAAATCTGACACACCACCCCCCCCCCCCCCCCCCCCCCCCCCCCCCCCTCTCTTTCGATGATTGGAAAACCCAATATATGAAAAACTCAAAGAGTTTACAATCCTTAAATATCACAAATACGTTTATGGAATTAACTTTCTCAGCATTTTTACATTTTGGGTGTTCAATTTTTTTGCAAATCCAAACTTGAGTATTCACACTCTTTTTTCTCATAAACAAAAAGATAAGGCAAATAGATAAAAAAAAAATGAAAATTTTAGAGTTTATGTATGCAAAAAAATTTGAAAACTATAATAAATCTAAGTGAATAAAATTATTTTACTCACTAAAAATGAACACCTAAGTTTTGTGATCCATGTTTGGGAAATTCCACTAGTACAACCCCTAATAGATTTGTGGAATTTTATAAGAAAGAGATTCTAATTGGTCCTAACATGTTTTAAATGTAGTGGATATGCATGCCAGAAACACGTGTAAGATGCAAATGACCTAATGATCCAAAAATTTCGAGTTGAAAAAATTAAATTCTCATGTTAACGTGCGGTGGGATATTTACTAGAGCCAAACAACCCACTTTTTGCCTATTTTACAAAAAGCAGACCTAACAATCATAGATCATCATAAATGTTTTTATTGATTAATGATGTGTAACGACTATAATTTTTGTTAGCAATGACTTATGGTTTGGGAGTCAACAGTTAGTGAAAAATGCCTCTTCCGATGATTGCAAAACCTAATATATAAACAACTAAAAGATTTTATAATCCTTAAAAATAAAATATAATTTTGTGAATTATCTTTCTCAGAATTTGTGCATTTCCATTTTGGAAGTTGAATTTTTTTTCAAATCCAAACTTGAGTTTTCACTCTCCCTTTTTTCTCGTAAACAAAAGGATAAGACAAATAGATCACAACCAAGTGAAAATTAAAGAGTTTATGTATGAAAAAAATTAGAAAACTATAATAAATGTAAGTGAAGAAAATTATTTCACGCACTTAAAATGAACACCAAAGTTTTGTTATCCATGTCTAGGAAATTCCACTACTGCAATCCCTAACAGCTTGGTGGAATTTATAAGAAAGAGATTTCTAGTTGATCCTAACACGTTTTTTAAATGTGGTGGATATCCATGCCAGAAACATTTTGAAGATGCAAATGACCTAATGATCCAAATATTTCAAGAAGTAGAAAAAATTAAATTCTCATGTTAACGTGTAGTGGGATATTTATAGGAGCCAAACAACCCACTTTTTGTCTATTTTACAAAAAATGGACCTAACAATCATTGATCATCGTAAATTTTTTCATCGATTAATGATGTGTAAGGGTTATACTTTTTGTTAAGAATGACTTTGGTTTGGGAATCAACACTCAGTTAAAAAAGCCTCACGCCCCCCCCCCCCCCCTTCTCTCCTCTTCCGATGATTACAAAACCCAATATATGAAAAACTCGAAGAGCATTTTTGCATTTTAGGTGTTCATTTTTTTTTCAAATCCAAGCATGAGTTTTCACTCTCCCTTTTTTATCATAAATAAAAAGATAAGGCAAATAGATCACAACAAAATCAAAATATAAGAGTCTATGCATGCAAAAAAAATATAAAACTATAATAAATGTAAGTGAAGAAAATTCTTTCACGCACTAAAAATGAACACCAAAGTTTTGTGATCAATGTTTGGGAAATTCCACTAGTACAACCCATAATAGCTTGGTGGAATTTTAGAAGAAAGAGATTTCTAGTTGATCCTAACATGTTTTAAATGTCGTGGATATGCATGCAAGAAACAAGTTGAAGATTCAAATGACCTAAAGATCCAAATATTTAATGAAAGAGAAAAAATTAAATTCTCAAGTTATCATGCGGTGGGATATTGACAAGAGCCAAACAACCCACTTTTTGCCTATTTTACAAAAAGCAGACCTAACAATCATAGATCATCGCAAATGTTTTGATCGATTAATGATGTGTAACGGTTATAATTTTTTTTTTTAAAATGACTTATGGTTTGGGAGTCAACACTCAATTAAAAATGCCTCCCCCACCCCCACCCCCCTCTTCCGATGATTGGAAAACCCAGTATATGAAAAACTCAAAGAGTTTGCAATCCTTAAAATCACAGATACGTTTGTGGAATTATCTTTCTCAGCATTTTTCCATTTTAGTTTACCCTAACATGTTTTAAATGTGGTGGATATGCATGCCATAAACATGTTGAAGATTCAAATGACCTAAAGATCCAAAAATTTCAAGGAGGAGAAAAAATTAAATTCTCAAGTTATCATGTGGTGGGATATTGACCAGAGCCAAACAACCCACTTTTTGCCTATTTTACAAAAAGCAGACCTAACAATCATAGATCATCGTAAATGTTTTTATCGATTAAAGATGTGTAACGACTATAATTTTTGTTAGAAATGACTTATGGTTTGGGAGTCAACAGTCAGTGAAAAATGCCACTTCCAATGATTGCAAAACCCAATATATAAACAACTAAAAGAGTTTAAAATCCTTAAAAATAAAAGATATTTTTGTGAATTATCTCTCCCAGCATTTGTGCATTTTCATTCTGGAAGTTCAATTTTATTTCAAATCCAAACTTGAGTTTTCACTGTCCCAATTTTCTCGTAAACAAAAGGATAAGGCGAATAGATCACAACGGAATGCAAATTTAAGAGTTCATGTATGCAAAAAAATTTGAAAACTATAATAAATGTAAGTGAAGAAAACTATTTCATGCACTAAAAATGAATGCCAAAGTTTTGTTATTCATGTTTGGGAAATTCCACTAGTACAACCCCTAATAGCTTGGTGGAATTTTATAAGAAAGAGATTTCTAGTCAATCCTAACATGTTTTAAATGTGGTGGATATCCTTGCAAGAAACATGTTGAAGATGGAAATAACCTAATGATCCAAAAATTTCAAGGAGTAGAAAAAATTAAATTCTCAAGTTAACGTGCAGTGGGATATTTACCAGAGCCAAACAACCCACTTTTTCCCTATTTTACAAAAAGCAGACCTAACAATCATTCGTCAGCGTAAAATTTTTGATCGATTAAAGATGTGTAACGGTTATTATTTTTGTAAAAAATGACTTTGGTTTGGGAGACAAAATTCAGTTAAATATGCCCCCCCCCCCCTTCCGATGATTGCAAAACCCAATATATGAAAAACTCAAAGAGTTTACAATCCTTAAAAATCACATATACGTTTGTGGAATTATCTCTCTCAACATTTTTGCATTTTGGGTAATCAATTTTTTTTCAAATCCAAACTTGAGTTTTCACTGTCCCTTTTTTCTCGTAAACAAAAAGATAAGGCAAATAGATCACAAAAAAATGAAAATTTTAAATTTTAAGTATGCAAAACAATTTGAAAAATGTAATAAATGTAAGTGAAGAAAATTATTTCACGCACTAAAAATGAACACCAAAGTTTTATGATCCATGTTTTGGAAATTCCACTAGTAGAACCCCTAGTAGCTTGGTGGAATTTAATAAGAAAGATATTCTAATTGACCCTAACATGTTTTGCATGTGGTGGATATGCATGCCAGAAACATGTTGAAGATTCAAATGACCTAACAACCCACTTTTGGCCTATATTACAAAATGCGGACCTAACAATTATAGATCATCGTAAATGTTTTGATCGATTAATGATGTGTAACGGCTATAATTTTTGTTAGAAATGACTTATGGTTTGGGAGTCAACACTCAATGGAAAATTCCTCTTCCGATGATTGCAAAACCCAATATATAAACAACAAAAAGAGTTAATTTTCCTTAAAAATCACAGATATTTTTGTGAATTATCTCTCTCAGCATTTGTGAATTTCCATTTTGGAAGTTCAATTTTTTTTCAAATCCAAACTTGAGTTTTCTCTCTCTTATTTTTTTGGTAAACAAAAAGATAAGGCAAACAGATCTCAACAAAATGAAAATTTAAGAGTTTATGTATGCAAAAAATTAGAAAACTATTATAAATGTAAATGAAGAAAATTATTTCTCGCACTAAAAATGAACACCAAAGTTTTGTTATCCATGTTTGGGAAATTCCACTAGTACAACCCCTAATAGCTTGGTGGAATTTTTTAAGAAAGAGATTTCTAGTCAATCCTAACATGTTTTAAATGTGGTGGATATGCATGCCAAAAACATGGTGATGATACAAATGACCTAATAATCCAAAAATTTCAAGGTGTAGAAAAAATTAAATTCTCAAGTTAGTGCAATGGGATATTGACCCGAGCCAAACAACCCACTATTTGCCTATTTTAAAAAAATCAGACCTAACAATCATAGATCATCGTTAATGTTTTGATCGATTAATGATGTGTAACGACAATAATTTTTGTTAGAAATGACTTATGCTTTGGGAGTCAACAGTCAGTGAAAAATGCCTCGCCCCCACCCCTTCCGATGATTGCAAAACCCAATATATGAAAAACTCAAAGAGTTTACAATCCTTAAAAATCACAGATACGTTTATGGAATTATCTCTCTCAGCATTTTTGCATTTTGGGTGTTCAATTTTTTTTCAAATCCAAACTTGAGTTTTCACTCTGTCTTTTTTCTCATAAACAAAAAGATAAGGCAAATAGATCACATCAAAATGAAATTTTTAGAGTTTATGTATGCAAAAAATTTTGAAAACTACAATAAATGTAAGAGAAGAAAATTATTTCACTCACTAAAAATGAAAACCAAAGTTTTGTGATCCATGTTTGGGAAATTCCACTAGTACAACCCCTAATAGCTTGGTGGAATTTTATAAGAAAGAGATTCTAATTGATCCTAACATGTTTTAAATGTGGTGGATATGTATGCCAGAAACATGTTGAAGATGCATATGACCTAATGATCCAAAAATTTCAAGGAGTTGAAAAAATTAAATTCTCAAGTTAACGTGCGGTGGGATATTTACCAAAGCCAAACAACCCACTTTTTGCCTATTTTACAAAAAGTGGACCTAACAATGATAGATCATCATAAATATTTTGATCGATAAATGATGTGTAACGGTTATAATTTTTCTTAGAAATGACTTATGGTTTGGGAGTCAAAACTCACTGAAAAATGCCTCTTCGGATGATTGCAAAACCCAATATATAAACAACTAAAAAAGTTTACATTCCTTAAAAATCACAGATATTTTTGTGAATTATCTCTCTCATGGAAGTTCAATTTTTTTCAAATCCAAACTTGAGTTTTCACTCTACCATTTTTCTCGTCAACAAAAAGATAAGGCAAATAGATCACAATTAAATGAAAATTTAAGAGTTTATGTATGCAAAAAAATTAGAAAACTATAATAAATGTAAGTGAAGAAAATTATTTCAAGCACTAAAAATGAACACCAAGGTTTTGTTATCCATGTTTGGGAAATTCCACTAGTACAACCCCGAATAGCTTGGTGGAATTTTATAAGAAAGAGATTTCTAGTCGATCCTAACATGTTTTAAATGTGGTGGATAAGCATGCCTGAAACGTGTTGAAGATGCAAATGACCTAATGGTCCAAAAATTTTGAGTAAAAAAGATAAATTCTCAAGTAAACTTGTGGTGAGATATTTACCAGAGCCAAACAACCCACTTTTTGCCTATTTTACAAAAAGCGGACCTAACAATCCTAAATCATCCTAAATGTTTTGATCGATTAATGATGTGTAGCAACTATAATTTTTGTTAGAAATGACTTATTGATTTGGAGTCAGCACACAGTGAAAAATGCCCCTTCAGATGATTGCAAAACCCAATATATAACCAACTAAAAGAGTTTACAATCCTTAAAATCACTGATATTTTTTTAAATTATCTCCCTCGGCCTTTGTGCATTTCCATTTTGGAAGTTCAATTTTTTTCAAAACCAAACTTGAGTTTTCTCTCTCCCATTTTTCTCGGGAAATAAAAGTTAAGGCAAATAGATCACAACAAAATGAAAATTTTAGAGTTTATGTATGCAAAAAAAATAGAAAATTATAATAAATGTAAGTGAATAAAATTATTTCACGCACTAAAAGTGAACACCAATGTTTTGTGATCCATGTTTGGGAAATTCCACTGGTACAACCCCTAGTAGCTTAGTGGAATTTTATAAGAAAGAGATTCTAATTGATCCTAACATGTTTTAAATGTGGTGGATATGCATGCCAGAAACATGTTGAAGATGCAAATGACCTATTAGTCCAAAAATTTCAAGGAGTAGAAAAAATTAAATTCTCAAGTTACGTGAGGTGGGATATTTACTAGAGCCAAACAACCTACTTTTTGCCTATTTTACAAAAAGTGGACCTAACAATCATAGATCATCATAAATTTTTTGATCGGTTCATGTTGTGTAACGACTATAATGTTTGTTAGAAATGACTTATGGTTTGGGAGTCAACACTCACTGAAAAATGCCTCTTTCGATGATTGAAAAACTCAATATATAAACAAGTAAAAGAGTTTACAATCCATAAAAATCACTGATATTTTTTGGAATTATCTCTGTCAGCATTTGTGCATTTCCATTTTGGAAGTTCAATTTTATTTGAAATCCAAATTTGAGTTTTCACTTTCCCATTTTTCTCGTAAACAAAAGCATAAGGCAAATAGATCACAACAAAATGAAAATTTTAGAGTTTATGTATGAAAAGAATTTATAAAACTATAATAAATGTAAGTGAAGAAAATTATTTATGACACTAAAAAAGAACACAAAAGTTTTGTTATGCATGTTTGGGAAATTCTACTAGTACAACCCCTGATAGGTTGGTGGAATTTTATAAGAAAGAGATTTCTAGTTGATCCTAACATGTTTTAAATGTGGTGGATATGCATGCCAGAAACATGTTGAACATGCAAATGACCTAATGATCCAAAAATTTCAAGGTGTATAAAAAATTAAATTCTCAAGTTAACGTGCAGTGGGATAATTACCAGAGCAAAACAACCCACTTTTTGCCTATTTTAAAAAAAATGGACCTAACAATCATAGATCATCATAAATGTTTTGATCAATTAATGATGTGTAACGGCTATAATTTTTTTTAGAAATGACTTATGGTTTGGGAGTCAACACTCAGTGAAAAATGCCTCTTCCGATGATTGCAAAACTCAATATATAAACAACTAAAAGAGTTTACAAACCATAAAAATCACAGATATTTTTTGGAATTATCTCTGTCTACATTTGTGCATTTCCATTTTGGAAGATCAATTTTTTTTCAAATTCAAACTTGAGTTTTCACTCTCCCATTTTTCTCGTAAACAAAAGGATAAGGCAAATAGATCACAACAAAATGAAAATTTTAGAGTTTATGTATGCAAAAAATTATAAAACTATATTAAATGTAAGTGAAGAAAATTATTTCACGCACTAAAAATGAACACTAAAGTTTTGTAATCCATGTTAGGGAAATTCCACTAGTACAACCCCTAATAGCTCATCGTAAATGTTTTGATCGATTAATGATGTGTAACGGTTATAAGTTTTGTTAAAAATGACTTATGGTTTGGGAGTAAACACCCCCCTCTCCCTTCTTCTTCTGGTGATTCCAAAACCCAATATATGAAAAATTAAAAAAGTTTTCTATCCTTAAAAATCATAGATATGTTTGTAGAATTATCTCTCTTAGCATTTGTGCATTTTGGGTGTTCAATTTTTTTGAAAATCCAAACTTGAGTTTTCACACTCTCTTTTTTCTCGTAAACAAAAAGATAAGGCATAAATTACAACAAAATGAAAATTTTAGAATTTATGTTTGAAATTTTTTTTGAAAACTATAATAAATGTATGTGAAGAAAATTATTTCATGTACTAAAAATGAACACCAAAGTTTTGTGATCCATGTTTGGGAAATTCCACTAGTACAACCCCTAATATCTTAGTGGAATTTTTTAAGAAAGAGATTCTAATTGATCCTAACGTGTTTTAAATGTGGTGGATATGCATGCCAGAAACATGTTGAAGATGAAAATGACCTGATGGTCCAAAAATTTCATGGAGTAGAAAGAATTAAATTCTCAAGTTAACGTGCGGTGGGATATTTACCAGAGCCAACTAACCCACTTTTTGCCTATTTTGCAAAAAGCGGACCCAAAAATCATAGATTAATCATAAATGTTTTAATCGATTAATGATGTGTAACGACCATAAATTTGGTTAGATATGACTTATGGTTTGGGTGTCAACACTCAGTGAAAAATGCCCCTTTCGAACATTGCAAAACCAAATATAAAAATAACTAAAAGAGTTTACAATCCTTAAAAATCACAGATATTTTTTGGAATTATCTCTCTGACCATTTGTACATTTCCATTTTTGAAGTTCAATTTTGTTTCAAATCAAAACTTGAGTTTTCACTCTCCCATTTTTCTCGTAAAATAAAATATAAGGCAAATAGATCACAACAAAATGAAAATTTTAGAGTTTATGTATGCAAAAAAATCTGAAAAGTGTAATAAATGTAAGTGTAGAAAATAATTTCACGCAATAAAAATGAACTCCAAAGTTTTGTTATCCATGTTTGGGAAATTCCACTAATACAACCCCTAATGGCTTGGTGGAATTTTATGAGAAAGAGATTTCTAATTGATCCTAACTTGTTTTCAATGTGGTGGATATGCATGCTAGAAACATGTTGAAGATACAAAGGACCTAATGATCCAACAATTTCAAGGAGTAGAAAAAATTAAATTCTCAAGTTAACGTGTGGTTGGATATGTACCAGAGCCAAACAACCTACTTTTGCCTATCCTTAAAAATCACAGATACTTTTTGGAATTATCTCTCTCAGAATTTGTGCATTTCCATTTTGGTTGTTCAATTTTTTTTCAAATCAAAACTTGTCCCACTTTTCTCCTAAAAAAAATGATCACAACAAAAAGAAAATTTTAGAGTTTATGTATGCAAAAAATTTTGAAAACTATAGTAAATTTAAGTGAAGAAAATTATTTCACGCACTAAAAATGAACTCTAAAGTTTTGTTATCCATGTTTGGGAAATTCCACTAGTACAACCGCTAATAGCTTGGTGGAATTTTATAAGAAAGAGATTTTTAATTGATCCGCACAAGTTTTAAATGTGGTGCATATGCATGCCAAAAACATGTTCCTGATGCAAATGACCTAATGATCCAAAAATTTCAAGGAGAGGAAAAAATTAAATTCTTAAGTTAACATGTGGTTGGACATTTACTAGAGCCAAACAACCTACTTTTTGCCTATCCTTAAAAATTACAGATACATTTTTGAATTATCTCTCTCAGCATTTGTGCATTTCCAGTTTGGATGATCAATTTTGTTTCAAATCCAAATTTCTCCCACTTTTCACGTAAACAAAAAGATCACAACAAAATAAAAATTTTAAAGTTTATGTATGCAAAAATTTTTGAAAACTATAATAAATTTAAGTGAAGAAAATTATTTCACGCACTAAAAATGAGCTCCAAAGTTTTGTTATCCATGTTTGGGAAATTCCACTAGTACAATCCCTAATGGCTTCGTAGAATTTTTTTTAATTGATCCAAACATGTTTTAAATGTGGCGGATATGCATGCAAGAAACATGTTGAAGATGCAAATGACCTAATGATCCAAAAATTTAAAGGAGTAGAAAAAATTAAATTCTCAAGTTAACGTGTGGTTGGATATTTACCAGAGTCAAACAACCCACTTTTTACCTATCCTTAAAAATCACAGATACGTTTTGGAATTATCTCTCTCAGCATTTGTGCATTTCCATTTTGGATGTTCACTTTTTTTTCAAATCCAAACTTGTTCCACTTTTCTCGTAAACAAATGACCACAACAAAATGAAAATTCTAGAGTTTATGCAAGCAAAAAAAATTGAAAACTGTAGTAAATGTAAGGGATGAAAATTATTTCACGCAGAAAAAATGAACTCAAAAGTTTTGTTATCCTTGTTTTGGAAATTCCACTAATACTACCCTTAATAGCCTGGTGGAATTTTATAAGAAAGAGATTTCTAATTGATCCTAATATGTTTTAAATGTGGTGGATACGCATGCCAGAAACATGTTGATGATTCAAATGACCTAATGATCCAAAAATTTCAAGGAATAGAAAAAATTAAATGCTCAAGTTAATGTGTGTTTGGATATTTACCAGAGCCAAACAACCCAATTTTTTCCTATCCTTAAAAATAACAGATACTTTTTGGAATTATCTCTCTCAGCATTTGTGCATTTCCATTTTGATGTTCAATTCTTTTTTTAAATCCAAACTTGTCAGACTTTTCTCGTAAACAAAACGATCGCAACAAAATGAAAATTTTGGAGTTTATGTTTGCAAAAAAATTTGAAAACAATATTAAATATGAGTGAAGAAAATTATTTCATGCACAAAAAATAAACTCCAAAGTTTTGTTATCCTTGTTTAAAAAATTCCACTAGTGCCACCCCTAATAGCTTGGTGAAATTTTATAAGAAAGAGATTTCTAATTGATCCTAGCATGTTCTAAATGTGGTGGAAATGCATGCAAGAAACATGTTGAAGATGCAAATGACCTAATGATCCAATAATTTCAAGGAGTAGAAGAAATTAAATTCTCAAGTAAACGTGTGGTTCAAAATTTACCAGAGCCAAACAACCCACCTTATGCCTATCCTTAAAAATCATTGATCCTGTTTTGAATTATCTCTCTCAGCAATTGTGCATTTCCATTTTGATTGTTCAATTTTTTTTCAAATCCAAACTTGTCCCACTTTTCTCGTAAACAAAACAATCACAACAAAATGAAAATTTGAGAGTTTATGTATGCAAAAAAAATAGAAAACTATAATAAATGTAAGTGAAGAAAATTATTTCACGCACAAAAAATCAACTCCAAATTTTTGTTATCCATGTTCTGGAAATTCCGCTAGTACATCCCCTAATAGCTTTGTGGAATTTTATAAGAAAGAGATTTCTAATTGATCGTAACATGTTTTAAATGTGGTGAATATGCATGCCAGAAACATTTTGAAGATTCAAATGACCTAATGATCCAAAAATTTTGAGTAGAAAATATTAAATTCTCAAGTTATCGTGTGGTTGGATATTTACCATAGCCAAACAACCCACTTTTTGCCTATCCTTAAAAATCACAGATGCTTTTTGGAATTATCTTTCTCAGCATTTGAGCATTTCCATTTTTGATGTTCAATTTTTTTTTCAAATCTAAACTTGTTACACTTTTCTCCTAAACAAAAAGATAACTAAAAAATGAAAATTTTAGATTTAATGTATGCAAAAAAATTTGAGAACTATAATAAATGTAAGTAAAGAAAATTATATTACGCACTAAAAATGAACTCCAAAGTTTAGTTATCCATGTTTGGGAAACTCGAATAGTACAACCCCTAATGGCATGGTGGAATTTTATAAGAAAGAGTTTTCTAATTGATCCTAACATGTTTTAAATTTGGTGGATATGCATGCCAGAAAAATGTTGAAGATGCAAATGACCAAATGATCCAAAATTTTCAAGGAGTTGAAAAACTGAAATTCTAAAGTTAAAGTGTGGTTGGATATTTACCGTAGCCAAACAACCCACTTTTTACCTATCCTTAAAAATCACATATACTTTTTGGAATTATCTCACTCAGCATTTGTGCTTTTCCATTTTGGATGTTCAATTTTTTTCAAATCCAAACTTCTCCCACTTTTCACGTAAACAAAACGATCTTGACAAAATGAAAATTTTAGAGTTTATGTATGCAATATTTATTGAAAACTATAATGAATGTAAGTGAAGAAAATTATTTCACGTACTAAAAATGAACTCCAAAGTTTTGTTATCCATGTTTGAGAAATTCCACTAAGACAACCCCTAATAGCTTGGTGGAATTTTATAAGAAAGAGATTTCTAATTGATCCTAACATGTTTTAAATGTGGTGGATATGCATGCCAAAAACATGTTGACGATGCAAATGACCTAATGATCCAAAAATTTCGAGTAGAAAACATTAAATTCTCAAGTTAACGTGTGGTTGGATATTTACCAGAGCCAAACAACCCACTTTTTGCCTATCCTTAAAAATCACAGATACTTTTTGGAATTATATCTCTTAGCATTTATGCATTTCCATTTTGGATGTTCAATTTTTTTATAATCCAAACTTGTTCCACTTTTCTTGTAAACAAAACGATCACAACAAAATGAAACTTTTAGAGTTTATGTATGCAAAAAAATTTGAAAACTCTAATAAATGTATGTGAAGGAAATTATTTCATGCACTAAAAATGAACTCCAAGGTTTTGTTATCCATGTTTGGGAAATTCCACTAGTGCAACCCCTAATAGCTTGGTCGAATTTTATAAGATGGAGATTTCTAATTGATCCCAACATGTTTTAAATGTGGTGGATATACGTGCCAGAAACATGTTGAAGAGTCAAATGACCTAATGATCCCCAAATTTCAAGGAGTTGAAAAAATTAAATTCTCAAGTTAACGTAGGGTTGGATATTTAGCAGAGCCGAACAACCCACTTTTTGCCTATCCTTAAAAATCACATATACTTTTTGGAGTGATCACTCTCAGCATTTGTGCATTTCCATTTTGGATGTTCTATTTTTTTAAAATCAAAACTTGTCCCACTTTTCTCATAAACAAAACGTTCACAACAAAATTAAAATTTCAGAGTTTATGAAAAAATTTGAAAACTATAATAAATGTAAGTGAAGAAAATTATTTCACGCACTAAAAATGAACTCCAAAGTTTTGTTATCCATGTTAGGGAAATTCCTCTAGTACAACCCCTAATAGCTTGGAGGATTTTTTAAGAAAGAGATTTGTAATTGATCCTAACATGTTTTAAATGTAGTAGATATGCATGAAAAAAACATGTTGAAGATGCAAATGACCAAATGATCCAAAAATTTCAAGTGAGTAGAAATATTTAAATTCTCAACTTAATGTGTGGTTGGATAATTACAAGAGGCAAACAACCCACTTTTTGCCTATCCTTAAAAATCGCAGATACTTATTGGAATTATCTCTCTCAGCATTTGTGCAATTCCATTTTGGATGTTCAACTTTTTTTTAAAATGCAAACTTGTCCCACTTTTCTCGTAAACAAAACGATCACAACAAAACAAAAATTTTAGAGTTTATGTATAAATAACTATTTGAAAAAAATAATAAATTTAAGTGAAGAAAATTATTTCATGCACTAAAAATGAACTCCAAACTTTTGTTATCCACGATTGGGAAATTCCACTAGTACAACCCTAATGGCTTGGTGGAATTTTACAAGAAAGAGATTTCTAATTGATCCTAACATGTTTTAAATGAGGTGGATTTGCATGCCAGAAACAAGTTGAAGATGCAAATGACCTAATGATCCAAAAATTTCAAGGAGTTGAAAAATTAAATTCTCAAGTTAACGTGTGGTTGGATATTTACCCGAGCCAAACAACCCACTCTTTGCCTATCCTTAAAAATTACACATATTTTTTGGAATTATCTCTCTCAGCATTTGTGCATTTCCATTTTGGTTGTTCAATTTCTTTATCAAATCTAAACTGGTCCGACTTTTCTCGTAAAAAGTCCCAAGTTTCTTTTACCATGTTTGAGAAATTGCACTAGTACAACCCCTAATGGCTTGGTGGAATTTTATAAGAAAGAGATTTCTAATTAATCCTAACATGTTTTAAATGTGGTGGATGTGCATGCTAGAAACATGTTGAAGATGCAAATGACCTAATGATCCAAAAATTTCAAGGAGTAGAAAAAATTAATTTCTCATGTTAACATGTGGTTGGATATTTACTAGAGCCCAACAACCCAATTTTTACTTATCCTTAAAAACCATAGATACTTTTTGGAATTATCTCTCTCAGCATTTGTGCATTTCCATTTTGGAGGTTCAATTTTTTTTCAATTCCAAACTTGTCCCACTTCTCTCATAAACAAAACGATCACAACAAAATGAAAATTTTAGAGTTTATGTATGCAAAAAAATTTGAAAATTACAATAAATGTAAGTGAAGAAAATTATTTCACGCACTAAAAAGGAACTCAAACGTTTTGTTATCCATGTTTGGGAAATTCCACTAGTACAACCCCTAATGGCTTGGAGGAATTTTATTAGAAAGAGATTTCTAATTGATCCTAACACGTTTTAAATGTGGTGGATATGCATGCTAGAAACATGTTGACGATGCAAATGACCTAATAATCAAAAAATTTAAAAGAGTAGAAAAAATTAAATTCTTAGGTTAACGTGTAGTTGGATATTTACCAGAGCCAAACTACCCACTTTTTGCCTATCTTTAAAAATCGCAGATACTTTTTGGAATTATCTCTCTCAGCATTTTTTGATTTCTATGTTGGATGTTCAATTTTTTTTTAAATCTAAACTTGTCGCACTTTTCACGAAAATAAAACGTTCAAACCAAAACGAAAAATTTTAGAGTTTATATATGCAAAAACAATTGAAAACTATAATAAATGTAAGTGAAGAAAATTATTTCACGTACTAAAAATTAACTCAAAAGTTTTGTTATCCATGTTAGGAAAATTCCACTAGTATAACCCCTAATGGCTTGGTGGAATTTTGTAAAAGAAAGAGATTTCTAATTTATCCTAATATGTTTGAAATGAGGTGGATAAGCATGCCAAAAACATGTTGAAGATGCAAATGACCTAGAGATCAAAAAATTTCAAGGAATAGAAAAAATTACATTCTCAAGTTAACGTGTGGTTGGATATTTACCAGAGCCAAACAACCAACTTTTTGCCTATCCTTAAGAATCACGTCTACTTTATGGAATTATCTCTCTCAGCATTTGTGCATTTTCATTTTGGATGTTCTATTTTTTTTAAATCCAAACTTGTCCCACTTTTCTCGTAAACAAAACGATCACAATAAAATGAAAATTTAGAATTTATGTATGCAAAAAACTTTAATAAATGTAAGTGGAGAAAATTTTTTCACGCACTAAAAATGAACTCCAAAGTTTTGTTATCCATGTTTGGGAAATTCCACTTGTACAATCCTTTAAGGCTTGGTGGAATTTTATAAGAAAGAGATTTCTAATTGATCGTAAGATGTTTTAAATATGATGGATATGCATGCTAGAAACATGTTGAAGATGCAGATGACCTAATAATCCAAAACTTTCAAGGAGTAGAAAAAGTTAAATTCTCAAGTTAACGTGTGGTTGGTTATTTACCATAGCCAAACTACCCACTTTTTGCCTATCCTTAAAAATCACAGATACTTTTAGGAATTATCTCTCTAAGCATTTGTGCATTTCCATGTTGTATGTTCAATTTTTTTTCAAGACCAAACTTCTCCTAATTTTCTCGTAAACAAAACGTTCACAACAAAATGAAAATTTTAGAGTTTATGTATCCAAAAAAAAAAGTAAACTATAATAAATGAAAGTGAAGAAAATTATTTCACTCACTAAAAATGAACTCCAAAGATTTGTTATCCATGTTAGGGTAATTCCACTAGTACAACCCTAATAACTTGGAGGAATTTAATAAGAAAGAGATTTCTAATTGATACTAACATGTTTTAAATGTGGTGGATATGCATGCAAGAAAGATGTCGAAGATGCAAATAACCTAATGATCCAAAAATTTCAAGGAGTAAAAAAAATTAAATTCTCAAGTTAACGTGTGGTTTGATATTTACCAGAGCCAAACAACCCACGTTTTGCCTATCCTTAAAAATCACAGATACATTTTGGAATTATATCTCTCAGCATTTGTGCATTTCCATTTTGGATGTTCAATTTTTTTTATATCCAAATTTGTCCCACTTTTCCTGTAAACAAAACGTTCACAACAAAACGAAAATTTTAGAGTTTATGTTTGCAAGAGCATTTGAAAACTATAATAAATGTAAGTAAAAAAAATTATTTCATGCACTAAAATTGATCTCCAAAGATTTTTAATCTCTGTTTGGGAAATTTTACTAGTACAACCCCTAATGGCTTTGTAGAATTTGATAAGAATGAGATTTGTAATTGATCCTAAAATGTTTTAAATGAAGTGGTTATGCATGCCATAAAAATGTTTAAGATGCAAATAACCTAATGATCCAAAAAATTCAAGTAGTAGAAAAAATTAAATTCTCAAGTTGACGTGTGGTTGGATTTTTACCCGAGCCAAACAACACACTTTTTTCCTATCCTTAAAAATCACAGATAGTTTTTGGAATTATCTCTCACAGCATTTGTGCATTTCCATTTTGGATATTTGATTTTTTTTCAAATCCAAACTTGTCCGACTTTTCTCGTAAACAAAACGAACACAAAAAAATGAAAATTTTAGAATTTATGTATGGCAAAATTTTTGAAAACTATAATAAATGTAAGTGAAGAAAATTATTTCACGTACTAAAAATGAACTCCAAAGTATTGTTATCCATGTTTGGGAAATTCCACTCGTACAACCCCTAATAGCTTAGTAGAATTTTATAAGAAAGAGATTTCTAATTGATCCTAGCATGTTTTAAATGTGGTGGGTATGCATGTGAGAAACTTGTTAAAGATGCAAATGACCTAATAATCCAAAAATTTCAATGAGGAGAAAAAATTAAATTCTCAAGTCAAAGTGACATTGGACTTTTACTAGAGCCAAACAACCCACTTTTTGCCTATCCTTAAAAATCACTTATACTTTTTGGAATTATCTCTCTTAGTATTTGTACATTTCCATGTTGGATGTTCAATTTTTTTTCAAATCCAAACTTGTCGCACTTTCCACGTAAACAAAAAGATAAAAAAAAAAGAAAATTTTAGAGTTTATGTATGCAAAAATTTTTGGAAACTATAATAAATGAAATTGAAGAAAATTATTTCACGCACTAAAAATAATCTCCAAAGTTCTTTACGAATGTTAGTGAAATTCCACTAGTACAACCCCTAATAGCATGGAGGAATTTTTTAAGAAAGAGATTTCTAATTGATCCTAACATGTTTTAAATATAGTGGATAGGCATGCCAGAAACATGTTGAAGATGCAAATGACCTAATGATCCAAAAATTTCAAGGAGTAGAAAAAATTAAATTATCAAGTTAACGTGTGGTTGGATATTTACCCGAGCCAAACAAACCACTTTTTGCTTATCCTTAAAAATCACATATACTTTTTTAATTTATGTCTCTTAGCATTTGTGCATTTCCATGTTGGATGTTCAATTTTTTTTCAAATCCAAACTTGTCCCACTTTTCTCGTAAACAAAACATTCACAGCAAAACGAAAATTTAAGAGTTTCTGCATGCAAAAAAAAAATTGAAAACTATAATAAATGTAAGTGAAGAAAATTATTTAACGTACTAAAAATGAACTACAAAGTTTTGTTATCGAAGTTAGGGAAATTTCACTAGTACAACTTCTAATGGCTTGGAGGAATTTTATAAGAAAGAGATTTCTAATTGATCCTAACATGTTTTAAAGGAGGTGGATATGCATGCGAGAAACTTGTTGAAGATGCAAATGACCTAATGATCAAAATATTTCAAAGAGTAGAAAAAATTAACGTGTGGTAGGATCTTTACTAGAGCCAAACAACCCACTTTTTGCCTATCCTTAAAAATCACAGATACTATTTGGAATTATCTATCTCAGCATTTGTGCATTTCCATTTTCGATGTTCAATTTTTTTTCAAATCCAAAATTGTCAAAATTTTCTCATAAACAAAACAATCACTACAAAATAAAAATTTTAGAGTTTATCTATGCAAACAAATTTGGAAACTATAATAAATGTAAGTGAAGAAAATTATTCCACGCACTAAAAAAGAACTCAGAAGTTTTGTTACCCATGGTAGCGTATTTCCACTAGTACAACCCCTAACAGCTTGGTGGAATTTTATAAGAAAGAGATTTCTAATTGATCGTAACATGGTTTAAATGTGATGGATATGCATACTAGAAACATGTTGAAGATGCAGATGACCTAATGATCCAAAAATTTCAAGGAGTAAAAAAAATTAAATTCTCAAGTTAACGTGTGGTTTGATATTTACCAGAGCCAAACAACCCACGTTTTGCCGATCCTTAAAAATCACAGATACATTTTGGAATTATATCTCTCAGCATTTGTGCATTTCCATTTTGGATGTTCAATTTTTTTTTATGTCCAAATTTGTCCCACTTTTTCTATAACCAAAATGTTCACAACAAAATGAAAATTTTAGAGTTTATGTTTGCAAGAGCATTTGAAAACTATAATAAATGTAAGTAAAAAAAAATTATTTCATGCACTAAAAATGAACGCCAAAGATTTTTAATCTATGTTTGGGAAATTCCACTAGTACAACCCCTAATGGCTTGGTAGAATTTGATAAGAAAAAGATTTGTAATTGATCCTAAAATGTTTTAAATGAAGTGGTTATGCATGCCAGAAAAATGTTGAAGATGCAAATAACCTAATGATCACAAAATTTCAAGGAGTAGAAAAAATTAAATTCTCCAGTTAACGTGTGGTTGGATTTTTACCCGAGCCAAACAACCCACTTTTTTCCTATCCTTAAAAATCACAGATAGTTTTTGGAATTATCTCTCACAAAATTTGTGCATTTCCATTTTGGATATTCGATTTTTTTTCAAATCCAAACTTGTCCCACTTTTCTCGTAAACAAAACGAACACAACAAAATGAAAATTTTAGAGTTTATGTATGCAAAAAAATTTGAAAACTATAATAAATGTAAGTAAAGAAAGTTATTTCACGTACTAAAAATGAACTCCAAAGTATTGTTATCCATGTGTGGGAAATTCCACTCGTACAACCCCTAATACCTTGGTAGAATTTTATAAGAAAGAGATTTCTAATTGACCCTAGCATGTTTTAAATGTGGTGGGTATGCATGTGAGAAACTTGTTGAAGATGCAAATGACCTAATAATCCAAAAATTTCAATGAATAGAAAAAATTAAATTTTCAAGTAAGTGACATTGGACTTTTACCAGAGCCAAACAACCCACTTTTTGCATATCCTTAAAAATCACTTATACTTTTTGGAATTATCTTTCTCAGTATTTTTGCATTTCCATGTTGGATGTTCAATTTTTTTTCAAATCCACACTTGTCCCACTTTTCTCGTAAACAAAACGTTAAAAAAAATGAAAATTTTAGAGTTTATGTATGCAAAAAATTTTGGAAACTATAATAAATAAAATTGAAGAAAATTATTTCACGCACTAAAAATGATCTCCAAAGTTATTTACCAATGTTAGCGAAATTCCACTAGTACAACTCCTAATAGCTTGGAGGAATTTTTTAAGAAAGAGATTTCTAATTGATCCTAACATGTTTTAAATGTTGTGGATATGCATGCCAGAAACATGTTGAAGATGCAAATGACCTAATGATCCAAAACTTTCAAGGAGTAGAAAAAATTAAATTCTCAAGTTAACGTGTGGTTGGATATTTACCCGAGCCAAACAACCCACTTTTTGCCTATCCTTAAAAATCACATATACTTATTTGATTTATGTCTCTCAGTATTTGTGCATTTCCATGTTGGATGTTCAATTTTTTTTCAAATCCAAACTTGTCCCACTTTTCTCGTAAACAAAACATTCACAACAAAACGAAAATTTAAGAGTTTTTGTATGCAAAAAAAAATTTGAAAACTATAATAAATGTAAGTGAAGAAAATTATTTAACGTACTAAAAATGAACTACAAAGTTTTGTTATCCAAGTTAGGGAAATTTCACTAGTACAACCCCTAATGGCTTGGAGGAATTTTATAAGAAAGAGATTTCTAATTGATCCTAACATGTTTTAAAGTAGGTGGATATGCATGCCAGAAACATGTTGAAGATGCAAATGAACTAATGATCAAAATATTTCAATGAGTAGAAAAAATTAACGTGTGGTAGGATATTTACTAGAGCCAAACAATCCACTTCTTGCCTATCCTAAAAAATCACAGATACAATTTGGAATTATCTATCTCAGCATTTGTGCATTTCCATTTTCGATGTTCAATTTTTTTTCAAATCCGAACTTGTCAAAATTTTCTCGTAAACAAAACAATCATAGAAAATGAAAATTTTAGAGCTTATCTATGCAAAAAAAAATTGGAAACTATAATAAATGTAAGTTAAGAAAATTATTTCACGCTCTAAAAATGAACTCAGAAGTTTTGTTACCCATGTTAGCGTAATTCCACTAGTACAACCCCTAATAGCTTGGTGGAATTTTATAAGAAAGAGATTTCTAATTGATCGTAACATGTTTTAAATGTGATGGATATGCATGCCAGAAACATGTTGAAGATGCAGATAACCTAATAATCCAAAAATTTCAAGGAGTAGAAAAAGTTAAATTCTCAAGTTATTGTGTGGTTGGTTATTTACCATAGCCAAACTACCCACTTTTTGCCTATCCTTAAAAATCACAGATACTTTCTGGAATTATCTCTCTAAGCATTTGTGCATTTCCATGTTGTATGTTCAATTTTTGTTTATATCAAAATTTGTCCCACTTTTCCTGTAAACAAAACGTTCACAACAAAAGGAAAATTTTAGAGTTTATGTTTGCAAGAGTATTTGAAAACTATAATAAATGTAAGTAAAGAAAATTATTTCATGCACTAAAATTGAACTCCAAAGATTTTTAATCTATTTTTGGGAAATTTTACTAGTACAACCCCTAATGGCTTGGTAGAATTTGATAAGAAAGAGATTTGTAATTGATCCTAAAATGTTTTAAATGAAGTGGTTATGCATGCCAGAAAAATGTTGAAGATGCAAATAACCAAATGATCCAAAAATTTCAAGGAGTAGAAAAAATTAAATTCTCAAGTTAACGTGTGGTTGGATTTTTACCCGAGCCAAACAACCCACTTTCTGCCTATCCTTAAAAATCATAGATAGTTTTTGGAATTATCTCTCACACCATTTGTGCATTTCCATTTTGGATATTCGGTTTTTTTTTAAATCCAAACTTGTCCCACTTTTCTCGCAAACAAAACGAACAGAACAAAATGAAAATTTTAGAGTTTATGTATGCAAAACAATTTGAAAACTATAATAAATGTAAGCGAAGAAAATTATTTCACGTACTAAAAATGAACTCCAAAGTATTGTTATCCATGTTTGGGAAATTCCACTCGTACAACCCCTAATAGCTTGTTAGAATTTTATAAGAAAGAGATTTCTAATTGATACTAGCATGTTTTAAATGTGGTGGGTATGCATGTGAGAAACTTGTTGAAGATGCAAATGACATAATAATCCAAAAATTTCAATGAGTAGAAAAAATTAAATTCTCAAGTTATAGTGACGTTGGACTTTTACCAGAGCCAAACACCCCACTTTTTGCCCATCCTTAAAAATCACTTATACTTTTTGGAATTATCTCTCTCAGTATTTGTGCATTTCCATGTTGGATGTTCAATTTTTTTTTAAATCCAAACTTGTCCAACTTTTCTCGTAAACAAAACATTAAAAAAAAATAAAAATTTAAGAGTTTATGTATGCAAAAAAATTTTGATACTATAATAAATGAAATTGAAGAAAATTATTTCATGCACTAAAAATGATCTCCAAAGTTCTTTACCAATGTTAGCGAAATTCCACTAGTACAACCCCTAATAGCTTGGAGGAAGTTTTTAAGAAAGAGATCTCTAATTGATCCGAACATGTTTTAAATGTAATGGATATGCATGCCAGAAACATGTTGAAGATGCAAATGACCTAATGATCCAAAAATTTCGAGTAGAAAAAATTAAATTCTCAAGTTAACGTGTAGTTGGATATTTACCAGAGCCAAACAACACACTTTTTGCCTATCCTTAAAAATCACATATACTTTTTTGATTTATGTCTCTCAGAATTTGTGCATTTCCATGTTGGATGTTCAATTTTTTTTCAAATCCAAACTTGTCCCACTTTTCTCGTAAACAAAACATTCACAACAAAACGAAAATTTAAGAGTTTCTGTATCCAAAAAAAATTGAAATCTTTAATAAATGTAAGTGAAGAAAATTATTTAACTTACTAAAAATGAACTACAAAGTTTTTTTATCCAGTTAGGGAAATTTCACTAGTACAACTTCTAATGGCTTGGAGGAATTTTATAAGAAAGAGATTTCTAATTGATCCTAACATGTTTTAAATGAGGTGGATATGCATGCCAGAAACATGTTGAAGATGCAAGTGACCTAATGATCAAAATATTTCAATGAGTAGAAAAAATTAATGTGTGGTAGGATATTTACTAGAGCCAAACAACCCACTTTTTGCCTATCGTTAAAATTCACAGATACTATTTGGAATTATCTGTCTCAACATTTGTGCATTTCCATTGTCGATGTTCAATTTTTTTCAAATCCAAACTTGTCCAAATTTTCTCGTAAACAAAACAATCACAACAAAATGAAAATTTTAGAGTTTGTCTATGCAAAAAAATTTGGAAACTATAATAAATGTAAGTGAAGAAAATTATTTCATGCACTAAAAACGAACTCAGAAGTTTTGTTACCCATGTTAGTGTAATTCCACTAGTACAACCCCTAATAGCTTGGTGGAATTTTTTAAGAAATAGATTTCTAATTGATCGTAACATGTTTTAAATGTGGTGGATATACATGCCAAAAATATGTTGAAGATGCCAATTACGTAATGATCCAAAAATTTCATGGAGTAGAAAAAATTAAATTCTCAAGTTAACGGGTGGTTGGATATTTACCCGAGCCTAACAACCCACTTTTTGCCTATCCTTAAAAATCAAAGATACTTTTTGGAAGTATCTCTCTCAGTATTTGTGCATTTCCATTTTGCATGTTGAATTTTTTTTTTTCATATGCAAACTTTTCCCACTTTCCTTGTAAACAAAATGTTCACAACAAAACAAAATTTTAGAGTCTATGTATGCAAAAAAAATTGAAAACTATAATAAATATAAGTGAAGAAAATTATTCCACGTACTAAAAATGAACTACAAAGTTTTGTGATCCATGTTAGGGAAATTCCACTAGTACAACCCCGAATGGATTGGTGGAATATTATAAGAAAGAGATTTCTAATTGATGCTAACATGTTTTAAATGAGGTGGATATGAATGCCAGAAACATGATGAAGTTGCAAACGACCTATTAATGAAAAAATTTCAAGGAGTAGAAAAAATTAAATTCTCAAGTTAACGTGTGGTTGTATATTTACCAGAGCCCAACAACCCCCTTTTTGCCTATCCTTAAAAATCAAAGATACTTTTTGGAATTATCTCTCTCATCATTTGTGCATTTCAATTTTGGATGTTCTATTTTTTTTTCAAATCCAAACTTGTCCCACTTTTCTCGTAAACAAAACGATCACAACAAAATTGAAATTTTAGAGTTTATGTGTGCAAAAAAATTTGAAAACTATAACAAATGTAAGTGAAGAAAATTATTTCATGCACTAAAAATGAACTCCAAATTTTGTTATCCATGTTTTGGAAATTCCACTTGTACTACCCCTAATGGCTTGGTGGAATTTTATAAGAAAGATATTTCTAATTGATCCTAACATGTTTTAAATGTGGTGGATATGCATGCTAGAAACATGTTGAAGATGCAAACGACCTACTAATCAAAAAATTTCGAGTAGAAAAATTAAATTCTCAAGTTAACTTGTGGTTGGATATTTACCAGAGCCAAACAACCCACTTTTTTCCTACCCTTAAAAATCACAGATATTTTTTGGAATTATCTCTCTCAACATTTGTGCATTCCATTTTCAATGTTCAATTTTTTTTCAAATCCAAACTTGTCCAACTTTTCTCGTAAGCAAAACAATCACAACAAAATGAAAATTTAAGAGTTTATGTATGCAAAAATTTTTGAAAACTATAATAAATGTAAGTGAAGAAAATTATTTCACGCACTAAAAATGAGCTCCAAAGTTTTGTTATCCATGTTAGGGAAATTCCACTAGTACAACCCCTAATGGCTTGGTGGAATTTTATAAGAATGAGATTTCTAATTGATCCTAATATGTTTTAAATGTCGTGGATATACATGCCAGAAACATGTTGAAGATACAAATGACCAAATGATCCAAAAATTTCAAGGAGTAGAAAAAAATAAATTCTGAACTTAATGTCTGTTTGAATATTTACCAGAGCCAAAAAACCCACTGTTTTCCTATCCTTAAAAATCATTTATAATTTTTGGAATAAACTCCCTCAGCATTTGTGCTTTTCCATTTTGGTTGTTCAATGTTTTTTCAATTCTAAACCTATCCCACTTTTGTTGTAAACAAAAGGATCACAAAAAAATGAAAATTTCAAAGTTTATGTATGCAAAAAAATTTGAAACTTTAATAGATGTAAGTGAAGAAAATTATTTCACGCACTAAAAATGAACTCCAAAGTTATTTGTCCAAGTTTGCGAAATTCTACAAGTACAACCCCTAATAACTTGGTGGAATTTTATAAGAAAGAGATTTCTAATTGATCCTAACATATTTTAAATGTGGTGGATATGCATGCTAGAAACATGTTGAACATGCAAAAGACCTAATGAACCAAAATTTTCAAGGAGTAAAAAAAATTAAATTCTCAAGTTAACGTGTGGTTGGATATTTACAAGAGCCAAACAACCCACCTTTTTCCTATCCTTAAAAGTCATAGATACTTTTTTGAATTATCTCTTTCAGCATTTGTGCATTTCCATTTTGGATGTTCAATTCTTTTTTCATATCCAAACTTGTCCCACTTTTCTGGAAAACAAAACGATAACAACAAAACGAAAATTTTAGACTTTATGTATGCAAATATATTTGAAAACTATAATAAATGTAAGTTAAGAAAATTATTTCACGCACTAAAAATGAACTCCAAAGTTATGTTATCCATGTTTGGGAAATTCCAGTAGTACAACCCCTAATGGCTTGGTGGAATTTTATAAGAAAGATATTCTAAATTGATCCTTACATGTTTTAAATGAGGTCGATATGCGTGCTAGAAACATGTTGAAGATGCAAATGACATAATGATCCAAAAATTTCAAGGAGTTGAAAAAATTAAATTCTCAAGTTAATGTGTGGGTTGATTTTTACCCGAGCCAGACAACCCACTTTTTGCCTATCCATAAAAATCACATATACTTTTTGGAATTATCTATCACAACATTTGTACATTTCCATTTTGGATGTTCGATGTTTTTTCAAATTCAAACTTGTCCAACTTTTCAATTAAACAAAACAATCACAACAAAATGAAAATTTTAGATTTATATATGCAAAAAAATTTGAAAGCTATAATAAATGTAAGTGAAGAAAATTATATCATGCACTAAAAATGAACACCAAAGTTTTGTTATCCATGTTTGAGAAATTCTTCTAGTACAACCCCTAATTTCTTGGTAGAATTTTATAAGAAAGAGAATTCTAATTGATCCTAACATGTTTTAAATGTGGTGGATATGCATGCCAGAAACATGTTGAAGATGCAAATGACCTAATGATCCAAAAATTTCAATGAGTACAAAAAATTAAATTTTCAAGTTAACATGTGGTTGGATATTTACCAGAGCCAAACAACCCACTTTTTGCCTATCCTTAACAATCACAGATACTTTTTGCAATTATCTCTCTCACCATTTGTGCATTTCCATTTTGGACGTTCAATTTTTTTTTGAAATCCGTACTTGTCGCATTTTTCTGGTAACCAAAATGATTACAACAAAATGAAAATTTTAGAGTTTATGTATGCAAAAAATATTTGAAAACTAAAATAAATTTAAGTGAAGAAAATTATTTCACGCACTAAAAATGAACTCCAAAGTTTCGTTATCCATGTTTGGGATATTCCACTCGTGCAACTCCTAATAGCTTGGAGGAATTTTATAAGAAACAGATTTCTAATTGATCCTAACATGTTTTAAATGTTGTGGATATTCATGCCAGAAACATTTTGAAGATGCAAATGACCGAATCATCCAAAAATTTCAAGGTGTAGAAACAATTACATTCCCAACTTAATGTGTGGTTGGATATTTACCAAAGCCAAACATCCCACTTTTCGCTTATCCTTAAAACTCACAGGTACTTTTTGGAATTATCTCTCTCAGCATTTGTGCATTTCAATTTTGGATGGTCAATTTTTTTATCAAAACCTAACTTGTCCCACTTTTCTTGCAAACAAAATGATCACAAGAAAACAAAAATTTTAGAGTTTATGTATGCAAAAACATTTGAAAACTATAATAAATGTAAGTGAAGAAAATTATTTCACACACTAAAAATGAACTCCAAAGTTTTGTTATCCAAGATTGGGAAATTCCTCTAGAACAACCCCTAATGGCTTGGTGGAATTTTATAAGAAAGAGATTTCTAATTGATCCTAACATGTTTTAAATGTGGTGGATTTGCATGCTAGAAACATGTTTAAGATGCAAATGACCTAACAATCCAAAAATCTCAAGGAGTAGAAAAAAATAAATTCTCAAGTTAATGTGTGGTTGGATATTTACCTGAGCCAAACAACCCACTTTTTGCCTATCCTTAAAAATCAAAGATACTTTTTGGAATTATCTCTCCCAGAATTTGTGCATTTCCATGTTGGATGTTGAATTTTTTTTCATGTCCAAACTTGTCCCACTTTTCTCGTAAACAAAACGTTCACAACAAAGCAAAAATTTTAGACTTTATGTATGCAAAAAAATTGAAAACTATAATAAATGTAAGTGAAGAAAATTATTTCACGCACTAAAATTGAACTCCAAAGTTTTGTTATCCATGTTTGGGAAATTCCACTAGTACAACCCCTAATCGCTTGGTGGAATTTTATAAGAAAGAGATTTGTAATTGATCCTAGCTTGTTTTAAATGTGGTGGATATGCATGCTAGAAACATGTTGAAAATGCAAATGACCTAATAATCGAAAAATTTCAAGGAGTAGAAAAAATTAAATTCGCAAGTTAACGTGAGGTTAGATTTTTACTAGAGCCAAACAACCCACTTTTTACCTATCCTTAAAAATCACAAATACTTTTTGGAATTATCTCTCTCAGCATTTGTGCATTTCCAGGTTGGATGTTCAATTTTTTTTCAAATCCAAACTTGTCCCACTTTCCTCGTAAACAAAACGTTCACAAAAAATGTTAATTTTAGAGTTTATGTATGCAAAAAAAATTGGAAACTATAATAAATGTAAGTCAGGAAAATTATTTCTCACACTAAAAATGAACTCCAAAGTTTTGTTACCCATGTTAGCAAAATTCCACCAGTACAACCCCTAATAGCTTGGTGGAATTTTTTAAGAAAGAGATTTCTAATTGATCCTAACATGTTTTAAATGTGGTGGATATGCATGCCAAAAACATGTTGAAGATGCAAATGACCTAATGATCCAAAACTTTCAAGGAGTAGAAAAAATTAAATTCTCAAGTTAACGTGTGGTTGGATATTTACCCGAGCGAAACAACCCACTTTTTGCCTATTCTTAAAAGTCATCTATATTTTTTGGAATTATGTGTCTCAGCATTTCTGCATTTCCATGTTGGATGTTCAATTTTTTTTCAAATCCAAACTTGTCCCGTTTTTCTCGTTAAGAAAACGTTCACCAAAAAACAAAAATTTTAGAGTTTATGTATGCAAAAAAATTTGATAAGAAAATTATTTCACGTACTAAAAATAAACTGCAAAGTTTTGTTATCCATGTTAGGGAAATTCCACTAGTACAACCCCTAATGGCTTGGTGGAATTTTATAAGAAAGTGATTTTTAATGGATCCTAACATGTTTTTAATGAGGTGGATATGCATGCCAGTAACATGTTGAAGATGCAAATGACCCAATGATAAAAAAAATTTCAAGCAGTAGAAAAAATAAAATTCTCAAGTAAAGGTGTGGTTGGATATTTACCAGAGCCAAACAACCCACTTTTTGCCTATCCTTAAAAATCACTGATACTTTTTGGAATTATCTCTCTCAGCATTTGTGCCTTTCCATTTTGGATGTTCTATTTTTTATCAAATCCAAACTTGTCCCACTTTTCTCGTACACAAAACGATCACAACAAAACGAAATATTTTAGACTTTACGTATGCGAAAAAATTTGAAAAATATAATATGTCAGTGAAGAAAATTATTTCACGCACAAAAAAATTAACTCCAAAGTTTTGTTAACCATGTTAGGGAAATTCCACTAGTACAACCCTTAATGGCTTGGTGGAATTTTATAAGAATGAGATTTCTAATTGATCCTAACATGTTTTAAATGTGGGGGATACGCATGGTAGAAACATGTTGAAGATACAAATGACCTAATGATCCAAAAATTTCAAGGAGCAGAAAAATGAAATTCTGATCCAAAAAATTCAAGGGGTAGAAAAAATAAAATTCTCAACTTAACGTCTGGTTGGATATTTACCAGAGCCAAACAACCGACTTTTTGCCTATCCAAAAAAATCACAGATACTTTTTGGAATTATCTCTCTCAAAATTTGTGCAATTCCATTTTGGATGTTCAAATTTTTTTCAAATTCAAAATTGTCTCACTTTTCTCGTAAACTAAACGATCACAACAAAATTAAAATTTTAGAGTTCATGTATGCAAAAAAAATTTGAATACTATAATAAATGTATGTGAAGAAAATTATTTGACGCACAAAAATGAACTCCAAAGTTTTTTTATCCATGTTTGGGAAATTCCACTAGTACAACCCCTAATAGCTTGGTGGAATTTGATAAGAAAGAGATTTCTAATTGATCCTACCATGTTTTAAATATTGTGGATATGCATGCCAAAAACATGATGAAGATGCAAATGACCTAATGATCCAAAAATTTCAAGGTGGAGAACAAATTAAATTCTCAAGTTAACGTGTGGTTGGATATTTACCAGAGCCAAACAACCCACTTTTTGCCTAATCCTTAAAAATCACAGATACTTTTTGGAATTATCAGTCTTAGCATTTGTGCATTTCCATTTTGGATGTTCAATTTTTTTTTCAAATCCAAACTTGTCTCACTTTTCTCGTAAAAAAAATGATCACAACAAAATGAAAATTTTAGAGTTTAAGAATGCAAAAAAATTTGAAAGCTATAAGAAATGTAAGTGAAGAAAATTATTTCACACACTAAAAATGAACTCCATAGTTTTGCTATCCATGTTTGGGAAATTCCACTAGTAAAACCTCTAATAGCTTGGTGGAATTTTATAAGAAAGAGATTTCTAACGGATCCTACCATGTTTTAAATGTCGTGGATATACATGCCAAAAACATGTTGAAGATGCAAATGACCTAATGATCCAAAAATTTCAAGGTGTAGAACAAATTAAATTCTCAAGTTAACGTGTGGTTGGATATTTACCAGAGCCAAACAACCCACTTTTTGCCTATCCTTAAAAATCACATATACTTTTTTGAATTATCTCTCTCACATTTGTGCATTTCCATTTTGGATGTTCAATTTTTTTTTCAAATCCAAACTTGTCTCACTTTTCTCGTAAACAAAATGATCACAACAAAATGAAAATTTGAGAGTTTAAGTATGCAAAAAAATTTGAAAACCATAATAAATGTAAGTGAAGAAAATTATTCAACACACTAAAAATGAACTCCAAAGTTTTGTTATCCCTGGTTGGGAAATTCCACTAGTACAACCCCTAATGGCTTGGTGGAATTTTATAAGCAAGAGATTTCTAATTGTTCCTAACATGTTTTAAATGTGGTGGATATACATGTTGAAGATGCAAATGACCTAATAATCCAAAAATTTCAAAGAGTAGCAAAAATTAAATTCTCAAGTTAATGTATGGTTGGATAGTTACCAGAGCCAAACAACCCACTTTTTGCCTATCCTTAAAAATCACAGATACTTTTTTGAATTATCTCTCTGAGCATTTGTGCATTTCCATTTTGGATGTTCAACTTTTTTTCAAATCCAAACTTGTCTCACATTTCTCGTACACAAAACGATCCCAACAAAATAAAAATTTTTTAGTTTAAGTATGCATAAAAATTTGAAAACTATAATAAATGTCAGTGAAGAAAATTATTTAACACACTAAAAATGAACTCCAAAGTTTTCTTATCAATCGTTGGGAAATTCCACTAGTACAACCCCTAATGGCTTGGCAAGAATTTTGTAAGAAAGCGATTTCTAATTGATGCTAACATGTTTTAAATGTGGTGAGTATGCATGCCAGAAACATGTTGAAGATACAAATGACCTTATTATCCAAAAATTTCAAGGAGTAGGAAAAATTAAATTCTCAAGTTAACGTGTGGTTGGATATTTACCCGAGCCAAACAACCCACTTTTTCCTATCCTGAAAAATCACAGATACTTTTTAAAATTATCTCTCTCAGCATTTGTGCATTTCCATGTTGGATATTCAATTTTTTTTCAAATAAAAACTTGTCCCACTTTTCTCGTAAACAAAACTTTCCCAAAAAAATGAAAATATTTGAGTTTATTTAAGCTAAAAAATTTGAAAACTATAATAAATGTAAGTGAAGAAAATTATTTCACTCCCCAAAAATGAACTCCAAAGTTTTGTTATCCATGTTAGGGAAATTCCACAAGTACTACCCCTAATAGCTTGGTGGAATTTTTTAGGAAAGAAATTTCTAATTGATCCTAACTTGGTTTAAATGTGGTGGATATGCATGCCAAAAACATGTTGAAGATGCAAATGACCAAATGATCCAAAAATATCAAGGAGTAGAAAAAATTAAATTCTCAACTTAACATGTGGTTGGATAGTTACCAGAGCCAAACAACCCACTTTTTCCCTATCCTTAAAAATCACAGATACTTTTTCGAATTGTTTCTCTCAGCATTTGTGCATTTCCATTTTGGATGTTCATTTTTTTTTTAAAACCAAACTTGTCACACTTTTCTCGTAAACAAAACGATCTCAAAAAAATGAAAATTTTTGAGTTTAAGTATGCAAAAAATTTTGAAAACTATAATAAATGTAAGTGAATAAAATTATTTAGCACACTAAAAATGAACTCCAAAGTTTTGTTATCAATGGTTGGGAGATTCCACTTGTACAACCCTTAATGGCATGGTGGAACTTTATTTGAAAGAGATTTCGAATTGATCCTAATATGTTTTAAATGTGGTGGATATCCATGCTAGAAACATGTTGAAGATGCAAATGACCTAATAATCCAAAAATTTCAAGGAGTAGAAAAAATTAAATTCTCAAGTTAACGTATGGTTGGTTATTTATCAGAGCCAAACAACCAACTTTTTCCTTATCCTTAAAAATCACAGATACATTTTGGAAATATCTCTCTCAGCATTTGTGTATTTCCATGTTGGATGTTTAATTTTTTTTCAAATGCAAACTTGTCCCACTTTTCTTGTAAACAAAACGTTCACAACAAAATGAAAATTTTAGAGTTTATATACGCAAAAATATTAGATTACTCTAATAAATGTAAGTGAAGAAAGTTATTTCACGGACTAAAAATGAACTCCAAAGTTTTGTTATCCATGTTAGGGAAATTCCACTAGTACAACACCTAATGGCTTGGTGGAATTTTATATGAAAGAAATTTCTAATTGATCCTGACATGTTTTAAATGTCGTGGATATGCATGCCAGAAACATGTTGAAGATGCAAATGACCTAATGATCCAAAAATAGAAAGGAGTAGAAAAAATTAAATTCTCAAGTTAACCTATGGTTGGATATTTACCAAAGCCAAACAACCCACTTTTTTGCCTATCCTTAAAAATCACAGATACTTTTAGGAATTATCTCACTCAGAATTTAAGCATTTCCATTTTGGATGTTCAATTTATTTTTAAAATGCAAATTTCTCCTAGTTTCCTCGTAAACAAAACAATCACAAAAAAATGAAAATTTTAAAGTTTAAGTATGCCAAAAAATTTGAAACTATAATAGATGTAAGTGAAGAAAATTATTTCAGGCACTAAAAATGAATGCCAAAGTTTTGTTATCCATGTTTGGGAAATTCCACTCAAACAACCCCGAATAACTTGGTAGAATTTTATAAGAAAGAGATTTCTAATTGATCCTAACATGTATTAAATGTGGTGGATATGCATGCCAGAAACATATTGAAGATCCAAATGATCTAATAATCCAAAAATTTCAAGGAGTAGAAAAAATTAAATTCTCAACTTAACGTGTGGTTGGATATTTACCAGAGCCAAACAACCCACTTTTTGCCTTTCCTTAAAAATCACAGATACTTTTTGGAATTATCTCTCTCAGCAGTTCTGCATTTCCATTTTGGATGTTCAATTTTTTTTCAAATCCAAACTTGTCCTATTTTTCTCGTAAACAAAACGATCAATAAAAATGAAAATTTTAGAGTTTATGTATGGAAAAAAATTTGAAAACTGTAATAAATGATAGTGAAGAAAATTATTTCACGCCCTCAAAATGAACTCCAAAGTTCTGTTGTCCATGTTTGGAAAATTCCACTAGTACAACCCTTAATAGCTTGGTGGAGTTTTATAAGAAAGTGATTTCTAATTGATCCAAACATGTTTTAAATGTGGAAGATATGCATGCCAGAAACATGTTGAAGATGCAAATGACCTAATCATCTAAAAACTTCAAGAAGTAGAAAAAATTAAATCCTCAAGTTAACGTGTGGTCGGTAATTTACCAGAGCCAAACAATCCACTTTTTGCCTATCCTTAAAAATCACATATACGTTTTGTATATTCTCTCTCAGCATTTGTGCATTTCCATTTTGGATGTTCAATTTTTTTCATATTCAAACTTGTCCAACTTTTCTTGTAAACAAAACGATCACAACAAAATGAAAATTTTAGAGTTTAATTTTGCAAAAAATTTGAAAACTATAATAAAAGTAAGTGATGAAAATTATTTCACACAATAAAAATGAACACTGAAGTTTTGTTGTCCATGTTTGGGAAAATCCACTAGTACAACCCCTAATGGCTTGGTGGAATTTTATAAGACAGAGATTTCTAATTGATCCTAGCATGTTTTAAATGTGGTGGATATGCTTTCTAGAAACATGTTGATGATGCAAATTACCAAATAATCCATAAATTTCAAAGAGCAGAAAAATTAAATTCTCAAGTTAACGTGCGGTTGGATATTTACCAGAGCCAAACAACCCATTTTTGGCTGATCCTTAAAAATCACATATACTTTTTGGAACTATCTCTCTAAGGATTTGTGCATTTCCATGTTGGATGTTCAATTTTTTTTCAAATCCAAACTTGTCCCACTTTTCTAGTAAACAAAACGCTCACAACAAAACGAAAATTCAAGAGTTTATGTATGCAAAAAAATTTTAACACTATAATAAATGTATGTGAGGAAAATTATTTTGTGCACTAAAAATGACCTCAAAATTTTGTTATCCATGCTAGGGAAATTCCACTAGTACAACCGCTAATGGCTTGGTGGAATTTTATAAGAAAGAGATTTCTAATTGATCCTAACAAGTTTTAAAAGAGGTGGATATGCATTCAAGAAACATGTTGAAGATGCAAATGACCTAATGATCAAAAAATTTCAAGGAGAAGAAAAACTTCAATTCTCAAGTTAATGTGTGGTTGGATATTTACCAGAGCCAAACAACCCACTTTTTGCCTATCCTTAAAAATCACAAATACTTTTTGGAATTATCTCACTCAGCATTTGTGCATTTCCATTGTGGATGTTCATTTTTTTTTCAAATCCAAACTTGTCTCACTTTTCTCGTCAACAAACCAATCATAACAAACTGAAAATTTTAGAGTTTAAGTATGCAAAAAAATTTGAAACTATCATAAATGTAAGTGAAGAAAATTATTTCAGGCACTAAAAATGACCGCCAAAGTTTTGTTATCCATGTTTGGGAAATTCCACTCAAACAACCCGGAATAGCTTGGTAGAATTTTATAAGAAAGAGATTTCTAATTGATCCTAACATGTATTAAATGTGGTGGAAATGCATGCCAGAAACATGTTGAAGATGCAAATGACCTAATAATCCAAAAATTTCAAGGAGTAGAAAAAATTATATTCTCAACTTAACGTGTGGTTGGATATTTACTAGAGCCAAACAACCCACTTTTTGCCTTTCCTTAAAAATCACAGATACTTTTTGGAATTATCTCTCTCAGCATTTTTTTATTTCCATTTTGGATGTTCAATTTTTTTTCAAATCCAAACTTGTCCTATTTTTCTCGTAAACAAAATGATCACAAAAAAATGAAAATTTTAGAGTTTATGTATGGAAAAAAATTTGAAAACTGTAATAAATGTAACTAAAGACAATTATTTCACGCCCTAAAAATGAACTCCAAAGTTTTGTTGTCCATGTTTGGAAAATTCCACTAGTACAACCCTTAATAGCTTGGTGGAGTTTTATAAGAAAGAGATTACTAATTGATCCTAACATGTTTTAAATGTGGAAGATATGCATGCCACAAACATGTTGAAGATGCAAATGACCTAATGATCCGAAAATTTCAAGAAGTAGAAAAAATTAAATTCTCAAGTTAACGTGTGGTTGGTTATTTACCAGAGCCAAACAACCCACTTTTTGTCTATCCTTAAAAATCACAGATACAATTTGTATTTTCTCTCTTAGCATTTGTCCATTTCCATTTTGGATGTTCAATTTTTTTTCATATCCAAACTTGTCCAAATTTTCTCGTAAACAAAACGATCACAATAAAATGAAAATTTTAGAGTTTAAGTATGCAAAAAAAAATTGAAAACTATAATAAAAGTAAGTGATGAAAATTATTTCACGCAATAAAAATGAACACCGAAGTTTTGTTGTCCATGTTTGGGAAAATCCACTAGGACAACCCCTAATGACTTGGTGGAATTTTATAAGACAGAGATTTCTAATTGATCCTAGCATGTTTTAAATGTCGTGGATATGCTTGCTAGAAACATGTTGATGATGCAAATTACCAAATAATCCAAAAATTTCAAAGAGCAAAAAAAATTAAATTCTCAAGTTAACGTGTGGTTGGATATTTACCAGAGCCAAACAACACATTTTTGGCCGATCCTCAAAAAATCACATATACTTTTTGGAATTATCTCTCTAAGGATTTGTACATTTCCATGTTGGATGTTCAATTTTTTTTCAAATCCAAACTTGTCCCACTTTTCTCGTAAACAAAACGTTCACAACAAAACGAAAAATTTAAGAGTTTATGTATGCAAAAAAATTTGAACACTATAATAAATGTATGTGAGGAAAATTATTTTATGCAGTAAAAATGAATTCCAAAGTTTTGTTATCCATGCTAGGGAAATTCCACTAGTACAACCGCTAATGGCTTGGTGGAGTTTTATAAGAAAGAGATTTCTAATTGATCCTAACATGTTTTAAAGGAGGTGGATATGCATTCAAGAAACATTTTGAAGATGCAATTGACCTAATGATCAAAAAATTTCAAGGAGAAGAAAAAAATTCAATTCTCAAGTTAATGTGTGGTTGGATATTTACCAGAGCCAAACAACCCACTTTTTTCCTATCCTTAAAAATCACAAATACTTTTTTGAATTATCTCACTCAGCATTTGTGCATTTCCATTGTGGATGTTCATTTTTTTTTCAAATCCAAACTTGTCTCACTTTTCTCGTCAACAAACCAATCAAAACAAACTGAAAATTTTAGAGTTTAAGTATGCAAAAAAATTTGAAACTATAATAAATGTAAGTGAAGAAAATTATTTCAGGCACTAAAAATGAACGCCAAAGTTTTGTTATCCATGTTTGGGAAATTCCACTCAAAAAACCCCGAATAGCTTGGTAAAATTTTATAAGAAAGAGATTTCTAATTGATCCTAACATGTATTAAATGTGGTGGAAATACATGCCAGAAACATGTTGAAGATGCAAATGACCTAATAATTCAAAAATTTCAAGGAGTAGAAAAAATTAAATTCCCAACTTAACGTGTGGTTGGATATTTACCAGAGCCAAACAACCGACTTTTTGCCTTTCCTTAAAAATCACAGATACTTTTTGGAATTATCTCTCTCAGCATTTCTGCATTTCCATTTTGGATGTTCAATTTTTTTTCAAATCCAAACTTGTCCTATTTTTCTCGTAAACAAAACGATCACAAAAAAGTGAAAATTTTAGAGTTTATATATGGAAAAAAATTTGAAAACTGTAATAAATGTAAGTGAAGAAAATTATTTCACGCCCTAAAAATGAACACCAAAGTTTTGTTGTCCATGTTTGAAAAATTCCACTAGTACAACCCTTAATAGCTTGGTGGAGTTTTATAAGAAAGAGATTTCTAATTCATCCTAACATGTTTTAAATGTGGAAGATATGCATGCCAAAAACATGTTGAAGATGCAAATGACCTAATGATCCGAAAATTTCAAGAAGTAGAAAAAATTAAATTCTCAAGTTAACGTGTGGTTGGTTATTTACCAGAGCCAAACAACCCATTTTTTGCCTACCCTTAAAAATCACAGATACATTTGTATTTTCTCTCTCACAATTTGTTCATTTCCAATTTGGATGTTCAATTTTTTTTCATATCCAAACTTGTCCAACTTTTCTCGTAAACAAAATGATTACAAAAAAATGAAAATTTTAGAGTTTAAGTATGCAAAAAAATTCGAAAACTATAATAAAATTAAGTGATTAAAATTATTTCACGCAATAAAAATGAACACCGAAATTTTGTTGTCCATGTTTGGGAAAATCCACTAGTACAATCCTTAATGGCTTGGTGGAATTTTATAAGAGAGAGATTTCTAATTGATCCTAGCATGTTTTTAATGTGGTGGATATGCTTGCTAGAAACATGTGGATGATGCTAATTACCAAATAATCCAAAAATTTCAAAGACCAGAAAAAATTAAATTCTCACGTTAACATGTGGTTGGATATTTACCAGAGCCAAACAACCCATTTTTGGCCAATCCATAAAAATCACATATACTTTTTGGAATTATCTCTCTAAGGATTTGTGCATTTCCATGTTGGTTGTTCAATTTTTTTTCAAATCCAAACTTGTCCCACTTATCTCGTAAACAAAATGTTCACAACAAAATGAAAATTTAAGAGTTTATGTTTGCAAAAAAATTTGAACACTATAATAAATGTATGTGAGGAAAATTATTTTATGCACTAAAAATGAACTCCGAAGTTTTGTTATCCATGCTAGGGAAATTCCACTAGTACAACCGCTAATGGCTTGGTGGAATGTTATAAGAAAGAGATTTCTAATTGATCCTAACATGTTTTAAAGGAGGTGGATATGCATTCAAGAAACATGTTGAAGATGCAAATGACCTAATGATCAAAAAATTTCAAGGAGAAGAAAAAATTCAATTCTCAAGTTAATGTGTGGTTGGATATTTACCAGAGCCAAACAACCCACTTTTTGCCTATCCTTAAAAATCAAAAATACTTTTTGGAATTATCTCACTCAGCATTTGTGAATTTCTATTTTGGATCTTCATTTTTTTTTCAAAACCAAACTTGTCTCACTTGTCTCGTAAACAAACCAATCACAACAAAATGAAAATTTTAGAGTTTAAGTATGCAAAAAAATTTGAAACTATAATTAAAGTAAGTGAAGAAAATTATATCAGGCACTAAAAATGAACGCCAAAGTTTTGTTATCCATGTTTGGGAAATTCCACTCAAACAACCCCGAATAGCTTGGTAGAATTTTATAAGAAAAAGATTTCTAATTGATCCTAACATGTATTAAATGGGGTGGATATGCATGCCAGAAACATGTTGAAGATACAAATTACCTAATAATCCAAAAATTTCGAGTAGAAAAAATTAAATTCTCAACTTACCGTGTGGTTGGATATTTACCAGAGCCAAACAACCCACTTTTTGCCTTTCCTTAAAAATCACAGATACTTTTTGGAATTATCTCTCTCAGCATTTCTGCATTTCCATTTTGGATGTCAATTTTTTTTCAAATCTAAACTTGTCCTATTTTTCTCGTAAACAAAACGATCACAAAAAAATGAAAATTTTAGAGTTTATGTATGGAAAAAATTTTTAAAACAGTAATAAATGTAACTAAAGACAATTATTTCACGCCCTAAAAATGAACTCCAAAGTTTTGTTGTCCATGGTTGGAAAATTCCACTAGTACAACCCTTAATAGCTTGGTGGAGTTTTATAAGAAAGAGATTTCTAATTGATCCTAACATGTTTTAAATGTGGAAGATATGCATGCCAAAAACATGTTGAAGATGCAAATGACCTAATGATCCGAAAATTTCAAGAAGTAGAAAAAATTAAATTCTCAAGTTAACGTGTGGTTGGTTATTTGCCAGAGCCAAACAACCAACTTTTTGCCTATCCTTAAAAATCACAGATACAATTTGTATTTTCTCTCTCAGCATTTGTGCATTTCCATTTTGGATGTTCAATTTTTTTTTCATATCCAAACTTGTCCAACTTTTCTCGTAAACAAAACGATTACAACAAAATGAAAATTTTAGAGTTTAAGTATGCAAAAAAATTTGAAAACTATAATAAAAGTAAGTGATTAAAATTATTTCACGCAATAAAAATGAAAAGTGAAGTTTTGTTGTCCATGTTTGGGAAAATCCACTAGTACAACCCCTAATGGCTTGGTGGAATTTTATAAGAAAGAGATTTCTAATTGATCCTAGCATGTTTTAAATGTGGTGGATATGCTTTCTAGAAACATGTTGATGATTCAAATTACCAAATAATCCAAAAATTTCAAAGTGCAGAAAAAATTAAATTTTCAAGTTAACGTGTGGTTGTATATTTACCAGATCCAAACAACACATTTTTGGATGATCCTCAAAAAATCACATATACTTTTTGGAATTCTCTCTCTAAGGATTTGAGCATTTCCATGTTGGATGTTCAATTTTTTTTCAAATCCAAACTTGTCCCACTTTTCTCGTAAACAAAACGTTCACAACGAAACGAAAATTTAAGAGTTTATGTATGCAAAAAAAAATTGAACACTATAATAAATGTATGTGAGGAAAATTTTTTATGCACTAAAAATGAACTCCAAAATTTTGTTATCCATGCTAGGGAAATTCCACTAGTACAACCGCTAATGGCTTGGTGGAATTTTATAAGAAAGAGATTTCTAATTGATCCTAACAAGTTTTAAAGGAGGTGGATATATGCATTCAAGAAACATTTTGAAGAGGCAAATGACCTAATGATCAAAAAATTTCAAGGAGAAGAAAAAAATTCAATTCTCAAGTTAATGTGTGGTTGGATATTTACCAGAGCCAAACAACCCACTTTTTGCCTATCCTTAAAAATCACAAAAACTTTTTGGAATTATCTCACTCAACATTTGTGCATTTCCATTTTGGATGTTCATTTTTTTTTCAAATCCAAACTTGTCTCACTTTTCTCGTAAACAAAACAATCACAACAAAATGAAAAATTTAGAGTTTAAGTATGCAAAAAACTTTGAAACTATAATAAATGTAAGTGAAGAATATTGTTTCAGGTACTAAAAATTAACGCCAAAGTTTTGTTATCCATGTTTGGGAAATTCCACTCAAACAACCCCGAATAGCTAGGTAGAATTTTATAAGAAAGAGATTTCTAATTGATCCTAACATGTATTAAATGTGGTGGATATGCATGCCAGAAACATGTTGAAGATGCAAATGACCTAATAATTCAAAAATTTCTAGGAGTAGAAAAAATTAAATTCTCAACTTAACATGTGGTTGGATATTTACCAGAGCCAAACAACCCACTTTTTGCCTTTCCTTAAAAATCACAGGTACTTTTTGGAATTATCTCTCTCAGCATTTCTGCATTTCCATTTTGGATGTTCAATTTTTTTTCAAATCAAAACTTTTTGTATTTTTCTCGTAAACTAAACGATCACAAAAAAATGAAAATTTTAGAGTTTATGTATGGAAAAAAAATTGAAACTATAATAAATGTATGTGAAGAAAATTATTTCAGGCACTAAAAATGAACGCCAAAGTTTTGTTATCCTTGTTTGGGAAATTCCACTCACACAACCCCGAATAGCTTGGTAGAATTTTATAAGAAAGAGATTTCTAATTGATCCTAACATGTATTAAATGTGGTGGATATGCATGCCAGAAACATGTTGAAGATGCAAATGACCTAATAATCCAAAAATTTCAAGGAGTAGAAAAAATTAAATTCTCAACTTAACGTGTGGTTGGATATTTACCAGAGCCAAATAACCCACTTTTTGCGTTTCTTTAAAAATCACAGATACTTTTTGGAATTATCTCTCTCAGCATTTCTGCATTTCCATTTTGGATGTTCAATTTTTTTTTCAAATCCAAACTTGTCCTATTTTTCTCGTAAACAAAACGATCACAAAAAAATGAAAATTTTAGAGTTTATGTTTGGAAAAAAATTTGAAAACTATAATAAATGTAATTGAGGGAAATTATTTCACGCACTAAAAATCAACTCCAAAGTTTTGTTATCCATGTTTGGGAAATTCCACTAGTACAACCCCTAATAGCTTGGCGGAATTTTATAAGAAAGAGATTTCTAATTGATCCTAACATGTTTTAAATGTGGTGGATATGCATGCCAAAAACATGTTCAAAATGCAAATGACCTAATGAGCCGAAAATTTCATGGAGTAGAAAAAATTAAATTCTCAAGTTAACGTGTGGATGGATATTTACCAGAGCCAAGCAACAAGCTTTTTGCCTATCCTTGAAAATCACAGATACTTTTTGAAATTATCTCTCTCAGCATTTATAAATTTCCATTTTGGATGTTCAATTTTTTTTAAAATCCAAATTTGTCCTACTTTTCTCGTAAACAAAACGATCACAACAAAATGAAAATTTTAGAGTTTAAGTATGCAAAAAAATTTGAAAACTATAATAAATGAAAGTGAAGAAAATTATTTCACGCACTAAAAATGAACTCCAAAGTTTTATTATCCTTGTTTGGGAAATTCCACTAGTACAACCCTAATAGTTTGGTTGAATTTTATAAGAAAGAAATTTCTAATTGATCCTACCATGTTTTAAATTTGGTGGATATGCATGCCAGAAACATGTTGAAGATGCAAATGATCTAATGATCCAAAAATTTCAAGGTGTAGAACAAATTAAATTCTCAAGTTAACGGGTGGTTGGATATTTACAAGAGCCAAACAACCCACTTTTTGCCTATCCTTAAAAATCACAGATACTTTTTGGAATTATATCTCTTAGAATTTGTGGATTTCCATTTCGGATGTTAAAGTTTTTTTTTCAAATCCAAACATGTCCTACTTTTCTCGTAAACAAAATTTCACAACAAAATGAAAATTTTAGAGTTTATGTTTGCAAAAAAATTTGAAAACTGTATTAAATGTATGTGAAGAAAATTTTTTCACGCACTAAAAATCTACTCCAAAGTTTCATTATGCATGTTTGGTAAATTCAACTAGTACGACCCCTAATAGCTTGGTGGAATTTTATAAGAAAGAGATTTCTAATTGATCCTAACATGTTTTAAATGTGGTGGATATGCATGCCAGAAACATTTTTAAGATGCAAATGACCTAATGATCCAAAAATTTCACGCAGTAGAAAAAATTAAATTCTCAAGTTAACGTGTGGATTGATATTTACCAGAGCCAAACAACCCACTTTTTGCCTATCCTTAAAAATCATAGATACTTTTTCGAATTATCTCTCTTAGCATTTGTGGATTTCCATTTTGGGTGTTTAATTTTTTTTCAAATCCAAACTTGTTCCACTTTTCTCGTAAACAAAATGATCACAACAAAATGAAAATTTTAGAGTTTATGTATATAAAAAAAATTGAAAACTATAATAAATGTAAGTAAAGAAACTTTTTTCATGAACTAAAAATGAACTCTAAAGTTTTGTTATCCCTATTTTGGATATTACACTAGTCCAACCCCTAATAGCTTGGTGGAATTTTATAAGAAAGAGATTTCTAATTGATCCTAACATGTTTTAAATGTGGTGGATATGCATGCTAGAAACATGTTGAAGACGCAAATGACATAATGTTCCAAATATTTCAAGGAGTAGAAAAAATTAAATTCTCAAGTTAACTTGTGGTTGGAAATTTACTAGAGCCAAACAACCCACTTTTTGCCTATCCTTAAAAATCACATATACTTTTTGGAATTATCTCTCTCAGCATTTGTGCATTTCTATTTCTGATGCTCAATTTTTTTTCAAATCCAAACTTATCCCACTTTTATCATAAAAATAATGATCACACCAAAATGAAAAGTTTAGAGTTTATGTATGCAAAAAAAATTGAAAACTATAGTAAATGTAAGTGAAGAAAATTATTTCAGCACTAAAAATGAACTCCAATGTTTTGTTATCCTTGTTTGGGAAATTCCACTAGTACAACCCCTAATGGCTTGGTTTAATTTTATAAGAAAGAGATTTCTAATTGATCCTAACATGTTTTAAATGTGGTGGATATGCATGCCAAAAACATATTGAAGATGCAAATGACCTAATGATCTAAAAATTTGTAGGAGTAGAAAAAATTAAATTCTCAAGTTAACGTGTGGTTGGATATTTACCTGAGCCAAACAACCCACTTTTTGCTATCCTTAAAAATCACTTATACTTTTTGGAATTATCTCTCTCATCATTTGTGCATTTCCATTTTGGATGTTCAATTTTTTTTTCAAATCCAAACTTGTCCCACTTTTATTGTTAACAAAACGATCACAACAAAATGAAAATTTTAGAGTTTGTGTATGGAAAAAATTTTGAAAACTCTAACAAATATAATTGAAGAAAATTTTTTCGCGCACTAAAAATGAACTCCAAAGTTATGTTATCCATGTTTGGGAAATTCCACTAGCACAACCCCTAATGGCTTGGTAGAATTTTATAAGAATTAGATTTCTAATTAATCTTAACATGTTTTAAATGTGGTAGAAATGCAATTTATGTTCACTGAGTTTTCTCGTGGAGGAGGACTCAGTTTCTAGATGAAGTTCATATACTTCATCTTCTGACTGGATGTCATCACAATGGATGATTTCCAATCCATTTTATGCGGCTAATTACTTATAAGTACTGTACCGCTGTTGTTGTTTATCATTTGGACAATATTTAGCAAAATGTCCTTCTTTCTAGCATATCCAACATTTTTATTTGCTTGGGGATATTCTCTTTTGGCAATATGCATTTGACCCTTTACTGGATGTGGTAGGGCCGGAATTTGTTCTTTTTTTGAACTATCTCTTTTTAGGAGTATACCTAGTTGTAGAACTTTTTTATATCCTAAATTTTTTCTATTGAAATTTCTTAGGATATTTTCTTTGCTTATGGGAGGTGGGTTTACAACCATAAGCTCCTACATTTTTGTTCTGGTTTGGAAAACATAATGTTTGTTTATTTGCCTTACTACTTTTCTTTTTTAGTTTTTGGGCTTCACAAAGATTTGCCAACATGTCTTGTACAAATCTATGTCTTCTTCCTAAAGTGTCAAAGTTTAGGAAAGTATCCATGGTTAAAGTACCAAGTTCTGGATTATTTTGCCATTATTTTGTTATGTTGTCTTTTTCAGCTACATGTGCAAAAGATTCTGGCAATATAGCATAAAAGATAGATAGATGAGGTTTTTGATCTTCTTTTTACAGTTTATAGAAGTTACTTGGAAATTCGCAATAATACTTCTCATAGAAACAAATGTTACAGATTTGTAACTTTTTTAATTTCTGAAGAGTTTTTAAACGTTTTCTTTGTTTAGTACTCTCATTGTAAGCTTCTAGGATTGGATATATTCCTAGAAATTCTTTTGATATCTTAGCCACTAATCCTTTTAGATATTGGCTATCGATATTGAGGTATCAACTCATTTTTGGTCTTCGGAAAGGTTGTCCCACCAATGACCTACATTACCCTATAAAGCATGGGTAAAGAAATTTAATGCTGAATATTTGTCCTAAGATTCATGCATATTTGCAGCATTGCTCATGCTTCTTTCCCATTCTTTAAGGACTTTTTATCCATCCTTGGGGCAATCCAATTTGAGATAAAATCCAAAAGGGTTTATGCTATCTATGGATGTGTGTCCCTTAGTAGCATTTGATGGATCGACATTTGTATATTTTGTCGAATACCTTTGTCCTCCTAGGGATATTTTGGAGTGGGAGAAACTTTCTCATTCTTGCGGGTGAACCGCAGTACGGTTTCGAAAGTTATCTTGAGAGTTATATTACATGTGGGTGTCTTGTACCCTTGATGTTTTTGCTTCAAAATGGTTGCTACCATGAAGCATTCGAAATCTTTTACCAAGATCATCTGCCTTTTTGTCTTTAGTAGAGTAGTCTATTTTCTTGGTATTTTCTTCTGCAACTTTATCAGATTCCCGAGCATCTAGTTCACTGTCATGTTGCTCTTGTTGCTTACTAGAGGAAGATTTTTCCTCTTGAACATAATAAATCGGTTGGCGACTGAAACTATTATATTCTACATAAACTTCATCATCGGTGGAGGATGATGCTTTGGTAACGATCCTAAAAGCAGGTGTTGTTGGATCCTTTTTTCTAGGTGCTTTGCAAGGTGTTGCAAAGTACACTAGGTTTTTAAGCCATCCAGTGATGTCAGGAAGACCTAATGGTAATGGAGTTTCCATATCCATTAAATAGAAAAGCTCATCCATTTTTACAATGCTATGATATTTAGCTTTTGTTTAATTTTTTCGATCTTGCATCATAGTCTATGGATGCGATTTGTATATCTTTCCCAATGGAAGTAGTACATCTCCATGGAATAGATTGTATCATCTTTAGGTTGAAGCAGGTTTCTTAGTGAGGGTGAAGGCAAGGCCATCTATCTTTCTTTGTAAATGATCTAAAAGTTTTTGCCTATAGATCATCTATTTCTAGATGTTGTCCATGTTTTCTCAACATCTTCCTTTGTCCGGAATTTCCTATGAGAATTTCTAGGAAATCCTATGACTTTTGCTTGGGCTTCTTCCCAGCTGTCATATATTCCTGTTTCTCTTCCTATGAAGACAACATACCAATATTTTTTTTTCTGGTTTTTCGTACATACTTGTAGAGGTTTCTCCTGTTGAAGTGGTGTCTACAGGTTGAGATACGGTTTCTTCTTGGGTCATTTTGTAGATCTCTTTTTGCAGAATGATTACCAAATTTTCTAAGAATTTCTTAGATAGCATATTCTTGAAGTTCAAGTTGTTTAATCCTGATTTGGTGTTTCAGGTCTTTGATAACTTGTTTTAATCCTACTGGACCAAGTCCTAAGAATCGTCCATCTCAGATTATCCATCTTCCTTCGTTGTTATAATCTACAACTAAAGGATTTTCTTCTAGCTCTTTGAGTTTGGCTTGAACTCTTAAGAGCAGATCTTTTAATTGTCGAATCTAGACCTTCCGGAATTCGATTTGATTATCATACTTTTTTGTCATGATATATTCTAGTAGTCGCGAATATTTTATAAGTCTTATTGCTGGATAAGACCTATTTTGTTCCATATAGGAAGTTTTAAGGTTTTGTACATTTGTTCCTTACAAATGTTACATGGGATGTGACTGGTTTGGGTTGTAACTGTTTGGGAGTATTTATACCTAAACAGAAAGAATTAAAGTTAAGCTTTGAATTCTTTGACACATATAAGCTCAAGTCTGATACTTGGCTCTGATACCATTTTAAAGACAAAAAGCCTCTAAAAAACTTTAACATAGACACACAGCGGATTATGGTACCGAAAGCACTATTGCCTGATACCAATAAATACACACAACGAGTCTCTAGTAGACTCAATAGCCTAAATAGCGAATGACATGGTGAACATAGGGATGAGGGCAGTGGAACTAGATCCAAGGGATGACAACTACTTATTGACTATAGGCAGCAAAAAACAATGATGACTCACACAATACTATTCCTACAGTGACACTTCAATAGTCTTTCATTTCACCATCATATTACTCCTGCTTCCTACCACATGTCACTGCTATGTACTCATTTGTGTCTATTTTCATAGCTATCTAATAGGCCCAACATGACTTCTACTGCTACTTAGAACTTCTTTGGGGTTTGACCCTATTCCTGTCGGCTTACCACCACGTGGGCAATCCGTCAATGAGGTCCTCACGGTCTCCAGGGGGCCCCAAGCCGTTCCTATTAGGCTGTTTCAGCAGGGTAGAGTACAACTCTGTTTCGTTTTCTACCTCGGAGCATAGCTGAATAATTCCAAGTCTCTAGCTTCTGTCCTATTTGGCACTATTTCAATACTATTTCTTTTTGACAAGTGAACAGTAAACATGAATAGTAACCATGAATAGTAAAGATGAACAATACTTTTGAATAGTAACTTTGGAATAGTAAAAACAAACACTATGGAGATCATATGAACAGTAATAATAAATATTGTAGCGGAAAATATTACAAACATGCGGAAAATATAAAAACATTGTTCAAAAAAAAAATAAAACAACTAAATACATACCCTTAAAAAAGGGAAAGAAAACACTTATCTACATAACTCTCGAAGTTACCGACCATGCCACCGGTCGGTTCCCTCTTTTTTAATCGGCCATTTCTGTTGTTAAGCACATACCGTGCTTTAAGGAACTTGCCGGAGGATGCTCGCTGGAAATCATCTTCTTCGTCTCGAGTGTAGGATTTCGAATTGGCTAATGCTTCTCCATTTTTCGAATGTCTAACCCTCTGGAGACGCTTCAAATTTATAGCTGAAGATCTTTCATGTCTTCCGCTTTTACCCTTAATTGAAAGGTGTGTGTTTAAAGACAAAGGGTAACTTTTGTCTTTTCTTCTTGTCATTTTTACCCTTGCATTATTACCTTTCGGCACCGAAAGCAGGGGTAGAAATGTCTTTTCCTCTTGTGACTTCATGATGCTGACGTGCTAGAATTTATTATAGCCACCATTGTTGACTTGGTGTAGCTGCCTTTGATGACTTTTGAAGCCGCGTTTGCGGACTTTTTAGCCGCCTTTGCTGACTTTGATTTCGTCTTGAGCTTTAATGGCTGCTGACTGCTCATTCAGACAACTGCCTTTCTGTGCATAATTTACAGGTGTGCTCTTTTGAAAAAGTCTTCTTCTGGGCCATCTGGCAGAAGCTTTCCTTGGTTGCTTTACTGAAGAGGATATTTCCTCTGAGGAGTTTCTTCAGCGTTGCTTCGAGACTGGTCTGGACAGGTGCCGGTGTCTCTTTATAGCTTTTCGAGACGATCGTTAGTGGGACAGAGGTCTTGTAGACAAAGCTTTTCTTTTTCTGAATCAGCTGTTGTATGAGCTGTATCAGATTCTTGAGCCCGTGAATACGCCTGGTTCGCCAGACTGCTTCTGGGCATGGCTTGGCTTTTGGTTCATGTCTGGGATCATATTCCATCTTTGTGTCACCTTCTTTGATGTCATCAAGAGTCATGACAGAAATACTCAGAAACATCTTTGTGTCAGTAACAATTTCAGCAATACAGGAAACGAAATGAAGTCGAATTCCTTTACTCTTTGTTATGGAGATGAAACTTTTGCACGCCTCCATAATCTCTTTTGGCATTTTCTCCAAAACTGATAAGTTTGTGGAGTGAAGTACCATCTATTTTATGAATCCAAATGAATAGAGCATGGATGCATTTTTTGAGTCTATTTCATGACTCAGCTTCACCTGATTCCAACTATTGCTGGACTCAGTGGTGAAGGAGGGAGTGTTCATCCCTTGTCAAATTTGTTCATTCCATCTCTAGAATTGAACAGTATGATCAGATTCGATCTTTGAATGAACATTGTCCACCTTTTGAGGGTGTAGCGAGGGTCCCTTAGACATAATGTCCGAAAGTTTTAAAGGTTTAAATTTCTTTAAAAACTCAAACTCATTAAAACTTGTTTTATCTGGTTTATTTAGGATTTTCAACCTAGTAAACTCAGACGGGGTAACCAATTTGGTATTGAATGATTTCTCATTACTAGACAAGTCTGTTTCCATCAGGGATGGATCCGTTAAGACTTCCTTTTCAGCTCGAGACTGACAGGTAGAAGTCCCTGATTTCGATTTCAGCAAAATTGTTAAGGTTTCCTTTCCAGCTCTAGACTGGCAGGTAGAAATCCCTGATTCCCCTATCTTCAAAGAAGACTGGGTTGTGATTTCCTTTTCATGCCTGGCATGGCCGGTAGAAATCCCGGGTCTACATGTGTTTATCAAAACACTAAAGCCATCTGTCTGCTGAATAGCTGATGTTGTGGCTTCCTTTTCTCACGAGGGAGATCCAGTAGAAGTCCAGGAGGAGCTTGGCATATCATGCCATTTGGTGAGTTCTTTTAACTCTTTGGTTAATTCCTTAACCTTGAGTTGTAAGAGTTCTCCACTTAACCCGTATCGGGCACAATTCTCATTTATGTCTCCTCGTTCTGTGAGAACTAAAAGACTGTCGAATAGTAACTGTAGGGTTGAGAGCAATACCGTTAGTGTGGCAATTGCTGCTGCTAGGTCCGTTAGGGTGCTGCTGAGGGGATCCATTTTACCTGTCTGTAACACATGAAAATTCTCGAGTAAGAGTATCAGGTAAATAATTTTTATCTCCTTTAATGTGTTCAACAGTAAAAGAGAATTGAAAAAACCATTGCTACCAACGGAGTAATCTACCGCAACAAAGTGAATCTTCTAAATTTCTTGTCATAAAATCGACAAAATTTTTACAATTAGTTCTTACCAGAAATTATTTGGGAGCAAGATAAATATAAAACTTTTTTATACCATTTTTTACTACTAAAATTTCCTTTTCATAAGAATGGTAGTTTGTTTCAGCAGATGAAAATGTTCCTGATGTATATTTGCATATTCTCTCAGAATCATAGATTTTGCATTTTAGGACTGCTGCCCAAGTATGATCCGAGGCGTCAGTTTCTAAAATCAGCTTTGCATCTGGATCTGGTAGAGTTAACACCGGGAGGTGTTTTATCATTTGTTTGATCCTGATTACTATTTGACTATCAGTGGGGGTCCATTCCCATTTGATGTCTTTCTTTAGTTTCTTTTGAAAGGGTTTCCTAATTTCTGATAAATTCTGTATGAATTGTTCAACATATGTTAGGCATCCTAAGAAACGTTGAAGTTGTTTTATATCTTCAATTTCATTCTGAAAAGCTGCTAGTTTTTCCAAAATATGATTTTGGAGAATGATTTCTCCTTTTGAGATGTTTAGACCTGAGAAATCTATCTTGGTTTTAAACAACTCTGATTTCTTTTTGCTAAGTGCTATCCCAGCATTTTTAAGGCATTTAATACCTTAAGTAATTGCTCTTTATGTTGATCCTTGGTTTCTTAAAAGACTAGGATGTCATCAACATAAACTAAGCAAAATTTAAAGAATGGTTTGAGGATATCGTCCATTGTTCTTTGAAATATGTTGGGTGTTTTTTTAACCCAAAGGGCATTACAAGCCACTCATAATGTCCTGAAGGACAACTGAATGCAGTAAGGGGAATAGCTCTTTCAGTTAGATGAATTTGCCAAAACACGGATTTGCAATCAAATTTAGAAAACCATTGTTTTCCTCTGATGGCAGCTATTAATCTTTCTTTGTTAGGAAGATAGTAGTCATCCATTTTGTGGCTTTATTAACCTTTTTATAGTTAATGACCATTCTAGCTTTTCCACGTCTTATCTCTGTATGATTTTGAACCAGGAAAGCAGGAGATGTATGTGGTGAATAACTTGCATGGATTAAACCTTGAGTTAGCAAGTCATTTATCTATGTTGAGAATTCTTCAACATCAGAAGGAGTGTAAACCATAGGTTTTTCTTGGATTTTTTTTCAGGATCAAGAAGTTTGAGGTCGGCATATGGTTTTTGTTTATTCCACCATTCTAAGGGTTTTTCAGAACAAGTGGATTCTAGAAGCTGCTGAACTTCTGATTTGCAGGATTCAGCGAGGAGCAGAGTTTCTAAGGGAGGAATCTCATCACCACGCTTGCTGCATTTTTTGAAGACCTGATGGAGAACATCTCCATTGCTAGAAATGTCAAAGGCTTCAGTGGGTTTAACTGCATAGAGAAATACAGAAAAATTTTCGCGTCGAGTGCGACATCAAAGTTTATAGTAGGCTGGTGTTTGCTCTACAGGGGCATGAAACATGAGCCATTCATTTCCTAGGACTAAATCTAGTCCTGAGTTTATGTTTGGTCCAAAACTAATGAGTTTTGGGATCATAAACTTTTCACCTCCAATGTCGAGATGAATGTTTCAGGCTTCTGCAGGAAGAGATATATTTTCTCCTGAGCCAACTGTTACTTGAAGGGGTACTTCAAGTGGTTTCCATAGATCCGTGGGAAGTAGATTTTGTCTGGCTAGGCAATATTAACTTCCTGTATCTACGAGAGCGTGTATATGGAATTTGATATATATGGGTAGCTTAAGCATGGCCATGATATAAGAATTTTCAGCAGCTACATGCTCTGCATTTATGCGGATACTCATCCAGAGAAGGTGCTTGAAGCATCTGACATGTTCTTTGAGTTTTTTGAGGAGGAGGACTCAATTTCTAGATGAAGTTCATATACTTCATCTTCTGACTGGATGTCATCATAATGGATGATTTCCAATCCATTTTCTGCTGCTAATAACATATAAGTACTATATCGCCGTTGTTGTTTATCATTTGGACAATCATTTGAAAAATGTCTTTCTTTCTGGCATATCCAGCATTTACATTTGCATGGGGTTTTCCCCTTTGGGAAATATGCATTTGACCCTTTACTGGATGTGGTAGGGCCGGAATTTGTTCTTTTCTAAAGTATCTCTTTTTAGGAGTATACCTAGTTTTAGAAATTTTTTGTATTATAAATTTTTTCTGTTGAAATTTCTTAGGATATTTTCTTTGCTTATGGGAGGTGGTTTTACAACAATAAGCTCCTACATTTTGTTCTGGTTTGAACAACATAATGTTTGTTTATTTGCCTTACTACTTTTCTTTTGTAGTTTTTGGACTTCACAAGGATTTGCCAACATGTCTTGTACAAATCTATGTCTTCTTCCTAAAGTGTCAAAGTTTAGGAAAGTATCCATGGTTAAAGTACCAAGTTCTGGATTATTTTGCCAATATTTTGTTATGTAGTCATTTTCAGCTACATGTGCAAAAGGTTCTGGCAATTTTTCATAAAAGATAGATAGATAAGATTTCTGATCTTCTTTTTGCAGTTTATAGAAGTAACTTGCAAATTCGCAATAAAACTTCTCATAAAAACAAATGTTACAGATTTGTAACTTGTTTAATTTTTGAAGAGTTTCTAAACGTTTTCTTTGTTTAGTACTCTCATTGTAAGCTTCTAGGGTTGGATGTATTCCTAGAAATTCTTTTGATATCTTAGCCACTAATACTTTCGAGATATTGGCTATCGATATTGAGGTATTAGCTCATTTTTGGTCTTTGGTAAGGTTGTCCCACCAATGAGCTACATTACCCTATAAAGCATGGGTAAAGAAATTAAATGTTGAATATTTGTCCCAAGATTCATGCATATTTGCAGCATTGCTCATGCTTCTTTCCCATTCTTTAAGGACTTTTTATCCATCCTTGGGGCAATCCAAGTTGAGATAAAATCCAAAAGGGTTTATGCTATCTATGGATGTGTGTCCCTTAGTAGTATTTGATGGATCGACATTTGTGTATTTTGTCGAATACCTTTGTCCTCCCAGGGATATTTTGGAGTGGGAGAAACTTTCTTGTTCTTGCGGGTGAACCGCAGTATGGTTTTGAAAGTTATCTTGAGAGCTATCTTCCATGTGGGTGTCTTGTACCCATGATGTTTTTGCTTCAAAATGGTTGCTACCACGAAGCATTCGAAATCTTTTACCAAGATCATCTGCCTTTTTGTCTTTAGCAGAGTAGTCTATTTTCTTGGTATTTTCTTCTGCAATTTCATCAGATTCCCAGGCTTCTGGTTCACTGTCATGTTGCTCTTGTTGCTTACTAGAGGAATGTTTTTCCTCTTGAACATAATAAATTGGTTGGTGACCGAAAGTATTATATTCTGCGTGAACTTCATCATCGGTGGAGGATGATGCTTTGGAAGCGATCCTAAAAGCAGATGGTGTTGGATCCTTTTTTATAGGTTCTATGCAAGGTGTTGGAAAGTACACTAGGTTTTTAAGCCATCCGATAATGTCAAGAAGACCTAATGGTAATGGAGTTTCCATATCCATTAAAAAGAAAACTCATCCATTTTCACAAAGCTAAGAGATTTAGCTTTTGTTTAATTTTTTCGATCTTGCATTGTAGTCTATTGATGCAATTTGTATATCTTTCCCAATGGAAATAGTACATATCCATGGAATAGATTGTATCATCTTCAGGTTGAAGCATGTTTCTTAGTAAGAGGGAGAAGGCAAGGCCATCTCTCTTTCCTTGTAAACGATCTAAAAGTTTTAGCCTATAGATCATCTATTTCTAGATGATGTCCATGCTTGTTCAGCATCTTCCTTTGTCCCGAATTTCCTATGAGAATTTCGGGGAAGTCCTATGACTTGTACTTGGGCTTCTTCCCAGCTGTCATATATTCTTGTTTCTCTTCCAATCAAGACAACATACCAGTATTTTTTTTCTGGTTTTCCGTATATACTTGTAGAGGCTTCTCCTATTGAAGCGGTGTCTACAGGTTGAGATACGGTTTCTTATTGGGTCATTCTATAGATCTCTCTTTGCAGAATGATTACCAAATCTTCAAAGAATTGCTTAGATAGCATATTCTTGAAGTTCAAGTTGTTCAATCCTGATTTGGTGTTTCAGGTCTTTCATAACTTGTTTTAATCCTACTGGACTGAGTCCTAAGAATCGTCCATCTCCGATTATCCGTCTTTCTTCGTTGTTATAATCTAAAACTAAATGATTTTCTTCTAACTCTTTGAGTTTGGCTTGAACTCGTAAGAGCCGATCTTTTAATTGTCGAATCTAGACCTTCTGGAATTCGATTTGATTATCATACCTTTTGGTCATGATATATTTTCGCAGTCGCGAGTAGTTTATAAGTCTTATCGCTGGATTAGACCTATTTTGTTCCATATAGGAAGTTTTAAGGTTTTGTACATTTGTTCCTTACAAATGTTACATGGGATGTGACCGGTTTGGGTTGTAAATGTTTGGGAGTATTTATACCTAAACAAAAAGAATTAAAGTTAAGCTTTGAATTCTTTGACACATATAAGCTCAAGTCTAATACTTGGCTCTGATACCATTGTAAAGACAACAAGCCTCTAATAGACTTTAACATAGACACACAGCGGATTATGGTACCGAAAGCACTATTGCTTGATACCAATAAATACACACAACGAGTCTCTAGCAGACTGAACAGCCTAAACATCGAATAACATGGTGAACCTACGAATGAGGGCAGCGGAACTAGATCCTAGGGATCACAACTACATACTGACTATAGGCAGTGGAAAACAACGATGACTCACACAATACTATTCCTACAGTGACACTACGACAGTCTTTCATTTCACGGTCTCCAGAGGGCCCCAAGCCATTCCTATTAACCGTTGGGGCTCTATGGTTGCTTCAGTAGGGTAGAGCACAGCTCCGTTTCGTTTTCTACCTTGATGCATAGCCGAATAATTCCTAGTCTCTAGCTTCTGTCCTATTTGAGACTATTTCGATACAATTTCTTGTTGACTAGTGAACAATAAACATGAATAGTAACACGAAAAGTAACCATGAATAGTAACGTTGGAACACTAAAAGCAAACACTGTGGCGATCATATATATAAATGCAGAATACGAATAGTAAAAACAAATACGGTAGGAATTATCTCTCTCAGCATTTGTGCATTTCCATTTATGATGTTCAATTTTTTTTCAAATCCAAACTTGTCCCTCTTTTCTCGTAAACAAAATGATCACAACAAAATGAAAATTTTAGGGTTTTTGTATGCAAAAAAAATTGAAAACTATAATAAATTTAAGTGAGGAAAATTATTTCACGCACTAAAAATGAACTCCAAAGTTTCGTAATCCATGTTTGGGAAATTCCACTAGTACAACACTTAATATCTAGGGGGAATTTTATAAGAAAGAGATTTCTAATTGATCCTAACATGTTTTAAATGTGGTGGATGTGCATGCCAGAAACAAGTTGAAGATGCCAATGACCTAATGATCCAAAAATTTCGAGTAGAATAAATTAAATTCTCAAGTTAACGTGTGGTTGGATATTTACCAGAGCCAAACAACCCACTTTTTGCTTATCCTTAAAAATCATAGATACTTTTTAGAATTATCTCTCTCAGCATTTGTACATTTCCATTTTGGATGTTCAATTTTTTTTCAAATCCAAACTTGTCCCACTTTTTTCGTAAACAAAACGATCACAATAAAATGAAAATTTTAGAGTTTAAGTATGCAAAAAACTTTGAAAACTATAATTAATGTATGTGAAGAAAATTATTTCACGCACTAAAAATGAACTCCAAAGTTTTGTTATCCATGTTTGGGAAATTCCACTATTACAAACCCTAATGGCTTGGGGGAATTTTATAAGAAAGAGATTTCTAATTGATCCTCACATGTTTTAAATGAGGTGGATTTGCATGCCAGAAACATGTTGAAGATGCAAATGACCAAATGATCCAAAAATTTCATGGAGTAGAAAAAATTAAATTCTCAAGTTAACGTGTGGTTGGATATTTACCAGAGGCAAACAATCCACATTTTGCCTATCCTTAAAAATCACAGATACTTTGTCGAATTATTTCTCTCAGCATTTGTGTATTTCCATTTTGAATGATCAATTTTGTTTCAAATCCAAACTTGTCCCACTATTCTCGAAAACAAAACGATCAGAACAAAATGAAAATCTAAGAGTTTATTTATTCAAAAAAGTTTGAAAACAATAATAAATTTTAGTGAAGAAAATTATTTCACGCACTAAAAATGAACTCCAAAGTTTTGTTATCCATGTTTGGGAAATTCCACTAGTACAACCCCTAATAGCTTGAAGGAATTTTCTAAGAAAGAGATTTCTAATTGATCCTAACATGTTTTAAATGTGGTAGATATGCACGCCAGAAACATGTTGAAGATGAAAATGACCAAATGATCCAAAAATTTCAAGGAGTAGAAAAAATTAAATCCTCAAGTTAACGTGTGGTTGGCTATTTACTAAAGCCAAACAACCCACTTTTTGCCTATCCTTCAAAATCATAGATAGTTTTTGGAATTATCCCTCTCAGCATTTCTGCATTTCCATTCTGGATTTTCAAATTTTTTTTCAAATCCAAACTTGTCCTACTTTTCTCGTAAAAAAAACGATTACAACAAAATGAAAATTGTAGAGTTCATGTAAGCAAAAAACTTTGAAAATTATATTAAATGTAAGTGAAGAAAATTATTTCACGAACTAAAAATGAACTCCAAAGTTTTGTTATCTATGTTTTGGAAATTACACTAGTACAACCCCTAATAGCTTGGTGGAATTTTATATGAAAGAGATTTCTAATTGATCCTAACATGTTTTAAATGTGGTGGATATGCATGCCAGAAACATGTTCGAGATGCAAATGACCTAATGATCCAAAAATTTCGAGTAGAAAAAATTAAATTCTCAAGTTAACGTGTGATTGGATATTTACCAGAGCCAAACAACCCACTTTTTGCCTATCCTTAAAAATCATAGATACTTTTTGGAACTATCCCTTTCAGCATTTGTGCATTTCAATTTTAGATGTTCAATTTTTTTTTCAAATCCAAACTTGTCCCAATTTTCTCGTAAACAAAAGGATCACAACAAAATGAAAATTTTAGAGTTTATGAATGCAAAAAAATTGGAAAACTATAAAAAATGTAAGTGAAGAAAATTATTTCAAGCACGAAAAATGAACTCCAAAGTTTCATTATCCATGTTTGGGAAAATCCAGTAGTACAACCCAACTCGCTTGGTGGAATTTTATAAGAAAGATATTTCTACTTGATCCTAACAAGTTTTAAATGTGGTGGATATGCATGCTAGAGAAATGTTGAAGATACAAATGACCTAATGATCCAAAATTTTCAAGGAGTACAAAAATTAAATTCTCAAGTTAACGTGTGGTTGGATATATACCAGAGCCAAACAACCTACTTTTTGACTATCCTTAAAAATCATAGAAACTTTACGGAACTATCTCTCTCAGATTTTGTGAATTTCCATTTTGGATGTTTAATTTTTTTTTCAAATCCAAACTTGTCCCACTTTTGTCATAAACAAAACGATCACAACAAAACAAAAATTTTTGAGTTTATGTAAGCAAAAAAATTGATAAACTATAATAAATGTTAGTGAAGAAAATTATGTCACGCACTAAAAATTAACTCCAAAGTTTTGTTATCCATGTTTGGGAAATTCTACTAGTACGACCCCTATTGGCTTGGTGGAATTTTTTAAGAAAGAGATATCTTATTGATCCCTAAATGTTTTAAATGTGGTGGATATGCATGCCAGAAACATGTTGAAGAAGCAAATGACCTAAAGATGCAAAAATTTCAAGGAGTAGAAAAAATTAAATTCTCAAGTTAAAGTGTGGATGGATATTTACCAGAGCCAAACAACCCTCTTTTTGCCAATCCTTAAAAATCACAGATACTTTTTGAAATTATCTCTCTCAGCATTTGTGCATTTAAATTTTGGATGCAAATTTTTTTTCAAATCAAAACTTATCCAACTTTTCTCTTAAACAAAATGATCACAACAAAATGAAAATTTTAGAGTTTATGTATGCAAAAAAATTTGAAAACTATAATAAATGTAAGTGAAGAAAATTATTTCTCGCACTAAAAAAGAACTTCAAAGTTTCGTTATCCATGTTTGGGAAATTCCACTAGTACAACCCCTAATAGCTTGGTGAAATTTTATCAGAAAGAGATTTCTAGTTGATCCAAACATGTTTTAAATATGGTGGATACGAATGCTAGAAACATGTTGAGGATGCAAGTGACCAAATGATCCAAAAATTTCAAGGAGTAGAAAAAATTAAATTCTCAACTTAACGTGTAGTTGGATATTTACAAGAGCCAAACAACCTACTTTTTTCCTATGCTTAAAAATCTAAGATGCTATTTGGAATTATCTCTCTCAGCTTTTGTGCATTTCCATTTTGGATGTTCAATTTTTATTTTTTTTTACAATCCAAACTAGTCCCACTTTTCTCGTAAACAAAATGATCACAACAAAAGGAAAATTTTAGAGTTATGTTTGCAAAAAAATTTGAAAACTACAATAAATGTAAGTGAAGAAAATTGTTTCGCGCACTAAAAATGAAATACAAAGTTTTTTTATCCATGTTTAGGAAATTCTACTAGTACAACCCCTAATGGCTTGGTGGAATTATATAAGAAAGAGATTTTTAATTGATCCTAACATGTTTTAAATGTGGTGAATATGCATGCTAGAAACATGTTGAAGATGCAAATGACCTAATGATCCAAAAATTTCAAGAAGTAGAAAAAATTAAATTCTCAAGTTAACATGATGTTGGTTATTTACAAGAACCAAACAACCTTTTTTTGCCTATCCTTAAAAATCACATATACTTTTTGGAATTATCTCTCTCACCATTTGTGAATTTCCATTTTGGATGTTCAATTTTTTTTCAAACCCAAACTTGTCCCACTTTTCTCATAAACAAAACGATCACAACAAAATGAAAATTTTAGAGTTTATGTACGAAAAAAAATTTGAAAACTATAATAAATGTCTGTGAAGAAAATTATTTCACGCACTAAAAATGAACTCCAAATTTTCGTTATCCTTGTTTGGGAAATTCCACTTGTACAACCCCTAATAGCTTGGTGAAATTTTATAAGAAAGAGATTTCTAATTGATCCTAACATGTTTTAAATGTGGTGGATATGCATGCCAGAAACTTGTTGAAGATGAAAATGACCTAGTGATCGAAAAATTTCATGGTGTAGAAAAAAATTAAAATCTCAAGTTAACGTGTGGTTGGATATTTACCAGAGCCAAACGAACTACTTTTTGCCTATCCTTAAAAATCAGAGATTCTTTTTGGAATTATCTCTCTCAGCATTTGTGCATTTCCATTACTGATGTTCAATTTTTTTTTCAAATCCAAACTTGTCCCACTTTTCTCGCGACCAAAACGATCACAGCAAAATAAAATTTTTAGAGTTTATGTATGCAAAAAAATTTGAAAACTATAATAAATGTTTGTGAAGAAAATTATTTCACACACTAAAAATGAACTACAAAGTTTCGTGATCCATGTTTTGGAAATTCCACTAGTACAACCCCTAATGGCTTGGTGGAATTTTATAAGAATGACTTTTTAATTTATCCTAACATGTTTTAAATGAGGTGGATATGCAAGCCAGAAACATGTTGAAGATGCAAATGACCTAAAGATCCAAAAATTTCAAGGAGTAGAAAAAATTTAATTCTCAAGTTAACGCGTGGTTGGATATTTACCAAAGCCAAACAACCCACGTTTTGCCTATCCTTTAAAATCACAAATACTTTTCGGAATTATCTCTCTCAGCAATTGTGCATTTCCATTTTGGATGTCCGATTTTTTTTTCAAATCCAAACTGTTCCCACTTTTCTAGTAAACGCAATGATCACAAATAATGAAAATTTTAGAGTTCATGTATGCAAAAAAATTTGAAAACTATAATATATGTAAGTGAAGAAAATTATTTCACGCACTAAAAATGAACTCTAAAGTTTTGTTATCCATGTTTGGGAAATTCCACTAGTACAACCCCTAATAGCTTGGTGGAGTTTTGTTAGAAATATATTTCTAAATGATCCTAACAAGTTTTAAATGTGGTGAATATGCTTGCCAGAAACATGTTGAAGATGCAAATGACCTAATGATCCAAAAATTTCATGGAGTTGAAAAAAATTAAATTCTCAAGTCAACATGTGGTTGGATATATACCAGAGCCAAACAACCCACTTTTTGCCTATCCATCAAAATCACAGATACTTTTTTCAATTATCTCTCTCAGCATTTGTGCATTTCCATTTTGGATGTTCAATTTTTTTTTCAAAGCCAAACTTGTCCCACTTTTCACGTAAGCAAAACGATCATAACAAATTGAAATTTTTAGAGTTTATGTAGACAAAAAAATTTGAAAACTATAATAAATGTAAGTGAAGAAAAATATTTCACGCACTATAAATGAACTCCAAAGTTGTTTGGGAAATTCCACTAGTACAACCCCTAATAGCTTGGTGGAATTTTATAAGAAAGAGATTTTTAATTGATGCTAATATGTTTTAAATGTGGTGGATATGCAAGGCAGAAACATGTTGAAGATGCAAATGACCTAATGATCCAAAATTTTCAAGGAGTAGAAAAATATAAAATTCTCAAGTTAACCTGTGGTAGGATATTTACTAGAGCCAAACAACCCACTTTTGCCCTATCCTTTAAAATCGCAGATAGTTTTTGGAATTATCTCTCTCTGCATTTTTCCATTTTCTTTTTAGATGTACGATTTTTTTTCAAATCCAAACTTCTCCCACTTTTCTCATAAAAAAAACGATGACAACAAAACAAAAATTTTAGAGTTCATGTTTGCAAAACAATTTCAAAACAATAATAAATGTAAGTGAAGAAAATTATTTCACGCAATAAAAATGAACTCCAAAGTTTTGTTATCCATGTTTGGGAAATTCCACTAGTAAAACCCCCAATAGCTTGGAGGAATTTTATAAGAAAGAGATTTCTTATTGATCCTAACATGTTTTAAATGTGGTAGATATGCATGCCAAAAACATGTTTAAGATGCAAATGACCTAATGATAGAAAAATTTCAAGGAGTAGAAAAAAATGAAATTGTGAAGTTACTGCGTGCTTGGATATGTACCAGAGCCAAACAACCCACTTTTTGCCTATCCTTCAAAATCACAGATACTTTTTGGAATTATCTCTCTCTCCATTTTTGCATTTCCATTTTGGATGTTCGATTTTTTTTCAAATCCAAACTTGTCCCACTTTTCTCGTCAACAAAACGATCACAACTAAATGAAAATTTTAGAGTTCATGTACGCAAAAAAATTTGAAAACAATAATAAATGTAAGTGAAGAAATATATTTCATGCACTAAAAATGAACTCCAAAATTTTTTGTTGTCAGTGTTTGGAAAATTCCACCAGTACAACTCCTAATAGCTTGATGGAATTTTATAAGAAAGAGATTTCTAATTGATCCTAACATGTTTTAACTGTGGTGGATATGCATGCCAAAAACATGTTGAAGATTCAAATGACCTAACGATCCAAAAATTTCAAGGAGTAGAAAAAAATTAAATCCTCAAGTTAACGTGTGGATGGATATTTACCAGAGCCAAACAACCAATTTTTTTCCTATCCTTCAAAATCAAAGATTTTTTTGGAATTATCTCTCTCTGCATTTGTGCATTTCCATTTTGGATGTTCAATTTTTTTCAAATACAAACCTGTCCCACTTTTCTCGTAAACAAAAGGATCACCACAAAATGATAATTCAAGAGTACATGTATGCAAAAAAATTTGAAAACTATAATAAATGTAAGTGAAGAAAATTATTTCATGCTCTAAAAATAAACTCCAAAGTTTTGTTATCCATGTTTGGGAAATTCCACTAGTACAACCCCTAATAGCTTGGTGGAATTTAATAAGAAAGAGATTTCTAAATGATCCTAACATGTTTTAAATGTGGTGGATATGCATGCACGAAACATGCTGCAGATGCAAATGACCTAATGATTCATAAAAGTTCAAGGAGTAGAAAAAAATTAAATTCTCAAGTTAACGCATGGTTGTATATTTACCAAAGCCAAACAACCAACTTTTTGCCTATCCTTCAAAATCACAGATTCTTTATGGAATTATCTTTCTCAGCATTTGTGCATTTCCATTTTGGATGTTCAATTTTTTTTCAAATCCAAACTTGTCCTTCTTTTCACGTAAACAAAACGATCACAACAAAATATAATTTTTAGAGTTCATGTATGCAAAAAAATTAGAAAACTATAATAAATGTAAGTGAAGAAAATTATTTCATGCACTAAAAATGAACTCCAGAGTTTTGTTTGCCATGTTTGGGAAATTCCACTAGTACAACCCCTAATTGCTTGGTGGAATTTTATAAAAAAGAGACTTCTAATTGATCTTAACATGTTTTAAATGTGGTGGATATGCATGCAAGAAACATGTTGAAGATGCAAATGACCTAATGATCCAAAAATTTCAAATAGTAGAAAAAAATTAAATTCTCAAATTAACACGTGGTTGGATATTTACCAGAGCCAAACAACCCACTCTTTGCCTATCCTTCAAAATCACAGATACTTTTTGGAATTATATCTCTCAGCATTTGTTCATTTCCATTTTGGATGTTCAAATTATTTTCAAATCCAAACTTGTACCACTTTTTTCGTAAACAAAATGATCACAAAAAAATGAAAATTTTAGAGTTCATGTATGCAAATAATTTTGAAAACTATAATAAATGTAACTGAAGAAAATTATTTCACACACTAAAAATGAACTCCAAAGTTTTGTTATCCTTGTTTGGGAAATTCCACTAGTACAACCGCTATTAGTTTTGTAGAATTTTATACGAAAGAAATTTCTAATTAATCCTAACATTTTTTGAATGTGGTGTATATGCATCCCAAAAACATGTTGAAGATGCAAATGATGTAATGATCCATAAATTTCAAGGAATAGAAAAAAATTAAATTCTCAAGTTAACGCGTGGTTGGATATTTACCAGAGCCAAACAATCCACTTTTTGTCTATCTTTAAAAATCACAGATACTTTTTGGAATTATCTCTCCCAGCATTTGTGCATTTCCATTTTCGATGTTCAACTTTTTTCTCAAATCCAAACTTGTCCCACTATTCTCATAAACAAAATGATCACAAAAATATGAAAATTTAGAGTTCATCTATGAAAAAAAATTAAAACTATAATAAATGTATGTGAAGAAAATTAATTTACTGGCCAAAAATGAACTCCAGAGTTTTGTTTTCCATGTTTGGAAAATTCCACTAGTACAACCGCTAATAGCTTGGTGGAATTTTATAAGAAAGAGATTTCTAATTGATCCTAACATGTTTTAAATGTGGTGCTTAAGCATGCCAGAAACATGTTGAAGATGCAAATGACCTAATGATCCAAAAATTTCAAGCAGTAGAAAAAAATTAAATTCTCAAGTTAACGTGTAGTGGGATAATTACCAGAGCCAAACAACACACTTTTTTTCCAATGCTTCAAAATCACTGATACTTTTTGGAATTATCTCTCACCATTTGTGCATTTCCATTTTGGATGTTCAATTTTTTTTCAAATCCAAACTTGTCCCACTTTTCTCGTCAACAAAATGATCACAAAAAAATGAAAATTAATGAGTTCATGTATGCAAAAAAATTTGAAAACTATAAAAAATGGAAGTGAAGAAAATTATTTCACGCACTAAAAATGAACTCCAGAGTTTTGTTTTCCATGATTGGGAAATTTCACTAGTACAACCGCTAATAGATTGGTGGAATTTTATAAGAAATGGATTTCTAATTGATTCTAACATGTTTTAAATGTCATGGATATGCATGCCAGAAACATGTTGAAGATGCAAACGACCTAATGATCCAACAATTTCGAGTAGAAAAAAGTTAAATTCTCAAGTTAACGCGTGGTTGGATATTTACCATAGCCAAACAACCAACTTTTTTCCTATCCTTCAAAATCCCAGATACTTTTTCGAATTATCTCTCTCAGCATTTGTGCATTTCCATTTTGGATGTTCAATGTTTTTTTACAAATCCAAACACTTCCCTATTTTCTCGTAAACAAAACGATCACAAAAAAATGAAAATTTTAGAGTTTATGTATGCAAAAATATTTGAAAACTATAATAAATGTACATGAAGAAAAGAATTTCACGCACTAAAAATGAACTCCAAAGTTTAGTTATCTATGTTTGGGAATTTCCACTAGTACAACCCCTAATAGCTTGGTGGAATTTTATATGAAAGAGATTTATGATTGATCATAACATGTTTTAAATGTGGTGAATATGTATGCCAGAAACTTGTTGAAGATGCAAATGACCTATGGATCATAAAATTTCAAGGAGTAAAAAAAATTAAATTTTCAAGTCAACGTGTGGTTGGGTATTTACCAGAGCCAAACAACCAACTTTTTGCCTATCCTTCAAAATCACAGATACTTTTTGGAATTATCTCTCACACCAGTTGTGCATTTCCATTTCGGATGTTCAATTTTTTTTCAAATCCAAACTTGTCCCACTTTTCTCGTAACCAAAACGATCACAACAAAATAAAATTTTAGAGTTCATCTATGCAAAAAAAATTGAAAACTATAATAAATGTCAGTGAGGAAAATTATTCCACGCACAAAAAATGAACACCAGAGTTTTGTTATCCACATTTGAGAAATTCCACAATTACAACCCCTAATAGTTTGGTTGAATTTTATATGATAGAGATTTCTAATTAATCCTAACATTTTTTAAATGTGGTGTATATGCATGCCAGAAACATGTTGAAGATGCAAATGACATAATGATCCAAAATTTTCAAGGAATAGAAAGCAATTAAATTCTCAAGTTAACGCGTGGTTGGATATTTACCATAGCCAAACAACCCACTTTTTGCCTATCTTTAAAAATCACAGATACTTTTTGGATGTTCTATTTTTTTTCAAATCCAAACTTGTCCCACTATTCTCGTAAAAAAAACGATCACAACGAAATAAAAATTTAAGAATTCATGAATGCAAAAAAAAATTAAAACAATAATAAATGTAAGTGATGAAAATTATTTCACGCACTAAAAATTCACTCCAAAGGTTTTTTATCTACGTTTTGGAAGTTCCACTTGTACAACCGCTAATAGTTTAGTGGAATTTTATAAGAAAGAGATTTCTAATTGATCCTAACATGTTTTAAATGTGGTGGATATGCATGCCAAAAACATGTTGAAGATGCAAATGACCTAATGATCCAAAGATTTTGAGTAGAAAAAAATTAAATTCTCCAGTTAACGCGCAGTTGGATAATTACCAGAGCCAAACAACACACTTTATGCCTATCCTTCAAAATCACAGGTACTTTTTGGAATTATCTCTCTCACCATTCATGCATTTCCATTTTGGATGTTCAATTTCTTTTCAAATCCAAACTTGTCCCACTTTTCTCGTAAACAAAACGATTACAAAAAAATGAAATTTAATGAGCTCATGTATGCAAAAAAATTTGAAAACTATAATAAATGTAAGTGAAGACAATTATTTCACGCACTAAAAATGAACTCCAGAGTTTTATTTTCCATGTTTGGGAAATTCCACTAGTACAACACCTAGTAGCTTGGTGGCATTTTAAAAGAAAGATTTCTAATTGATCCTAACTTGTTATAAATGTGGTGGATATGCTTGCCATAAACATGTTGAAGATGCAAATGACCCAATGATCCAAAAATTTCATGGAGTAGAAAAAAATTAAATTCTCAAGTTAACGTGTGGTTGGATATTTACAAGAGCCAAACAACCCACTTTTTGCCTATCCTTCAAAATCACAGATACTTTTTGGAATTACCTCAGTCAGCATTTGTGCATTTTCATTTTCGATGTTCAATTTTTTTTCAAATTGAAACTTGTCCCACTTTTCTCGTAAACAAAACGATCACAACAAAATGAAACTTTTAGAGTTCATGTATGCGAAAAAATTTGAAATCTTAAATAAATGTAAGTGAAGAAAATTATTTAACGCACTAAAAATTCAGTCCAAAGTTTTATTATCCATGTTTGGGAAATTCCACTAGTACAACCCCTAATAGCTTGGTGAAATTTTATTAGAAAGAGATTTCTAATTGATCCTAACATTTTTAAATGCGGTGGATTTGTATGCCAGAAACATGTTGAAGATGCAATTGACCTAATGATCCAAAAATTTCAAGGAGTAGAAAAAAATAAAATTCTCAATTTAACGTGTGGTTCGATATTTACCAGAGCCAAATAACCCACTTTTTGCCTATCCTTGAAAATCACAGATACTTTTTGGAATTATCTCTTGCAGCGTTTGTGCATTTTCATTTTGGATGTTCAATTTTTTTTCAAATCCAAACTTCTCCCACTTTTCTCGTAAACAAAACGATCACCAGAAAATGAAAATTTTAGAATTCATGTATGCACAAAAATTGAAAACTATATTAAATGCAAGTGAAGAAAATTATTTCTCGCATTAAAAGTGAACTGCAAAGTTTTGTTATCCATGTTTGGGAAATTCCACTTGTACAACCCCTAATAGCTTGGTGGAATTTTATAAGAAAGCAATTTCTAATTGATGCTAATATTTTTTAAATGCGGTGGATATGCATGCCAGAAATATGTTGAAGATGCAAATGACCTAATGATCTAAAAATTGCAAGGACTAGAAAAAAATAAAATTCTCAAGTTAACGTGTGGTTGGATATGTACCAGAGCCAAACAACCCACTTTTTGCCTATCCTTAAAAATCATAGATACTTTTTGGAATTATCTCTCACAGCATTTGTCCATTTCCATTTTGGATGTATATTTTTTTTCAAATCCAAACTTGTCCCACTTTTCTCGTAAACAAAACGATTACAAGAAAATGAAAATTTTAGTTTTCATGTATGCAAATAAATTGAAAACTATAATAAATGTAAGTGAAGAAAATTATTTCATGCACTAAAACTGAACTCCAAAGTTTTGTTATCGATGTTTGTGAAATTCCACTAGTACCACCCAAAATAGCTTGGTGGAATTTTATAAGAAAGAGATTTCTAATTGATCCTAACGGGTTTTAAATTGTGTGGATATACATGCCAGAAACATGTTGAAGATGCAAATGAGCTAATGATCCAAAAATTTCAAGGAATAGAAAAAAATTATATTCTCAAGTTCACGTGTTGTTGGATATTTACCAGAGCCAAACAACCCAATTTTTGCCTATCCTTCAAAATCACAGATACATCTTGGAATTATCGCTCTTAGCATTTGTGCATTTTCATTTTGGATGTTCAATTTTTAATCAAATCCAAACCTGTCCCTCTTTTCTCATAAACAAAATGATCACAACAAAATGATATTTTTAGAGTTCATGTATGAAAAAAAAATTAAAAACAATAATAAATGTAAGTAAAGAAAATTATTTTATCCACAAATAATGAACTCCAAAGTTTTGTTATCCGTGTTTGGGAAATTCCACTATTACAATCCGTAATAGCTTGGTGGAATTTTATAAGAAAGAGATTTCTAATCTATCCTAACATGTTTTAAATGTGGTGGATATGCATGCTAGACACATGTTGAAGATGCAAATGACCTAACAATCCAAAAATTGCAAGGAGTAGATAAAATTAAATTCTCAAGTTAATATGTGGTTGGATATTTACCAGAGCCAAACAACCCACTTTTTTGCCTATCCTTCTATATCATAGATACTTGTTGGAATTATCTCTCACAACATTTGTGCATTTTTATTTTGGATGTTAAATTTTTTTTCAAATCCAAACTTGTCCCACTTTTCTCGTAAAAAAACGATCACAAAAAAATGAAAATTTTAGAATTCATCTATGCAAAAAAATTGTAAAGTATAATAAATGTAAATGAAGAAAATTATTTTGCGCTCTAAAAATGAACTCCAAAGTTTTGTTATCCATGTTTGGGAAATTCCACTAGTACAACCCCTAATCGCTTGGTGGAATTTTATAACAAAGAGATTTCTAATTGATCCTAACATGTTTTAAATGTGGTGGAAATGCATGCCAGAAACACGTTGAAGATGCAAATGACCTAATGATCCAAAAATTTGAAGGACTAGAAAAAAATAAAATTCTCATCTTAACTTGTGGTTGGATATTTGACAAAGGCAAACAACTCATTTTTTGCCTATCCTTCAAAATCATAGATACTTTTTGGAATTATCTCTCACAGCATTTGCACATTTCCATTTTGTATGTTCAATTTTTTTTCAAATCCAAACTTGTCCCACTTTTCTCGTTCACAAACCGATCACAAGAAAATGAAAATTTTAGAATTCATGCATGCAAAAAAATTGAAAACTATAATAAATGTAAGTGAAGAAAATTATTTCACGCTCTAAAAATGAACTCCAAAGTTTTGTTATCCATGTTTGGGAAATTCCACTAGTACAACCCCTAATAGCTTGGTGGAATTTTATAAGAAAGAGATTTCTAATAGATCTTAACATGTTTTAAATTGTGTGGATATGTATGCCGAAAACATGTTGAAGATGCAAATGACCTAATAATCCAAAAATTTCTAGGAGTAGAAAAAAATTAAATTCCCAAGTTGACGTGTGCTTGGATATTTACCAGAGCCAAACAACCCAATTTTTGCCTATCCTTCAAAATCACAGATAGTTTTTGGGAATTATCTCTCTCAGCATTTGTGCATTTTCATTTTGGATGTTCAATTTTTTAACAAATCCAAACTTGTCCCACTTTACTCGTAGACAAAACGATCACAAAAAAATGAAAATTTAAGAGTTCTTGTATGCAAAAAAAAAATGAAAACAATAATAAATGTAAGTGATGAAAATTATCTCACCAACTAATAATGAACTCCAAAGTTTTGTTATCCATGTTTGGGAAATTCTACTAGTACAACCTCTAATAGCTTGGTGGAATTTTGTAAGAAAAAGATTTCTTATCTATCCTAATATGTTTTAAATGTGGTATATTGGCATGCCAGAGACATGTTGAAGGTGAAAATGACCTAACGATCCAAAAATTGCAAGGAGTAAAATAAATTAAATTCTCAAGTCACATGTGGATATTACCAGAGCCAAACAACCCACTTTTTGGCTATCCTTCAAAATCACAGATACTTTTTGGAATTATCTCTCTCACTATTTTTGCATTTCCATTTTGGATGTCCAATTTTTTTTCAAACCCAAACATGTCCGACTTTTCTCGTAAACAAAACGATCACAACAAAATGAAAATTTAAGAGTTCATGTACGCAAAAAAATTTGAAAACTATAATAAATGTACGTGAAGAAAATTATTTCACGCACTAAAAAGGAGCTCCCAAGTTTTGTTATCCATGTTTGGGAAATTCCACTAGTACAACCCCTAATAGCTTGCTGGAATTTCATAACAAAGAGGTTTCTAATTGATCCTAACATGTTTTAAATGTGGTGGATATGCATGCCAGAAACATGTTGAAGATACAAATGACCTAATGATCCAAATATTTCATGGAGTAGAAAAAAATTAAATTCTCAAGTTAACGTGCGGTTGGATATTTACCAGAGCCAAACAACCCACTTTTTGCCTATCCTTCAAAATCAGAGATACTTTTTGGAATTATCTCTCTCAGCATTTGTGCTTTTCCATTTTGGATGTTCAATTTTTTTTTCCAAACTTGTCCCACTTTTCTCGTAAATAAAACGATCACAAAAAAATGAAAATTTTAGATTTCGTGTATGCAAAAAAAATTGAAAACTATAATAAATATAAGTGAAGAAATTTATTTCATGCACAAAAAATTAACTCCAAAGTTTAGTTATCCATGTTTGGGAAATACCACTAGTACAACCCCTAATGGCTTGGTAGAATTCTATAAGAACGAGATTTCTAATTGATCCTAACATATTTTAAATGTGGTTTGATAAGCATGCCAAAAACATGTTGAAGATGCAAATGACCAAATGATCAAAAAATTTCAAGGAGTAGAAAAAAATTAAATTCTTAAGTTAACATGTGGTTGAATATTTACCAATGCCAAACAACCCACTTTTTGCCTATCCTTCAAAATCACAGATACTTTTTGGAATTATCTCTCTCAGCATTTGTGCATTTCCATTTTGGACGTTGAATTTTTTTTTCAAATCCAAACTAGTCCCACTTTTCTCGTAAATAAAACGAACACAACAAAATGAAAATTTTAGAGTTCATGTATGCAAAAAAAATTGAAAACTATAACAAATGTAAGTGAAGAAAATTATTTCACACACTAAAAATGAACTCTAAAGTTTTTTTCTGCATGTTTGGGAAATTCCACTAGTACAACCCCTAATAGCTTGGTGGAATTTTATAAGAATGAGATTACTAATTTATCCGAACATGTTTTAAATGTGGTTGATACACATGCCAGTAACATGTTGAAGATGGAAATGACCTAATGATCCAAAAAATTGCAAGGAGTAGAAAAAAATTAAATTTTCTAGTTAACGTGTGGTTGGATATTTTACCAGAGCCAAATGACCAACTTTTTTCCTGTCCTTCAAAATCACAGATACAATTTTCAATTTTCTCTCCTAGAACCAAACAACCTTCTTTTTGCCTATCCTTAAAAATCACATATACTTTTTGGAATTATCTCTCTCAGCATTTTTGCATTTCCATTTTGGATGTTCAATTTTTTTCAAATCCAAACTTGTCCCACTTTTCTCGTAAACAAAACGATCACAACAAAATGAAAATTTTAGAGTTCAGGTATGCAAAAAAATTTGAAAACTATAATAAATGTAGGTGAAGAAAATTATTTCACGTACTAAAAATGACCTCCAAAGTTTTGTTATCCATGTTTGGGAAATTCCACTAGTACAACACCTAGTAGCCTTGTAGAATTTTATAAGAACGAGATTTTTAATTGATCCTAACATGATTTCAATTTGGTGGATATGCATGCCAGAAACATGTTCAAGATGCAAATGACCTAATGACCCAAAACTATCATGGAGTAGAAAAAAAATAAATTATCAAGTTAACGTGTGGTTGGATATTTACCAAAGCCAAACAACCCACTTTTTGCCAATCCTTTGAAATCAGAGATACGTTTTGGTATTATCTCTCTCATTATTTGTGCATTTCCATTTTGGATGTTCAATTTGTTTTCAAATCCAAACTTGTCCACTTTTCTCATAAACAAAATGATCACAACAAAATGAAAATTTTGGAGTTCATGTATGAAAAAAAAATTGAAAAGTATAATAAATGTAAGTGAAGAAAATTATTTCATGCACTAAAAATGAACTCCAAAGTTTTGTTATGCATCTTTGGGAAATTCCACTGGTACAACCTCTAATAGCTTGGTAGAATTTTATAAGAACGAGATTTCTAATTGATCCTAACATGTTTAAAATGTGGTGGAAATGCATCCAAGAAACATGTTGAAGATCCAAATGACCTAATGATACAAAAATTTCGAGGAGTAGAAAAAAATTAAATTCTTCAGATAATGTGTGGTTGGATATTTACTAAAGCCAAACAACCCACATTTTGCCTATCCTTTAAAATCACAGATACTTTTAGGAATTATCTCTCTCAGCATTTGTACAGTTCCATTTTGGATGTCCAATTTTTTTACAAATTCAAGCTTGTCCCACTTTTCTCATAAACAAAATGATGACAACAGAATGAAAATTTTAGAGTTCATGTATGCAAAAAAATTTGAAAACTATAAAAAATATAGGTGAAGAAAATTCTTTATGGCACTAAAAATGATCTCCAAAGTTTTGTTATCCATGTTTGGGAAATTCCACTTGAACAACCCTTAATAGCTTGGTGGAATTTTATAAGAAAGAGATTTCTAATTGATCCTAACATGTTTTAAATCTGGTGGATATGCATGCCGGAAACATGTTGAAGATGCAAATGACCTAATGATCCAAAATTTTTGAGTTGAAAAAAATTAAATTCTCAAGTCAACGTGTGGTTGGATATTTTCCAGAGCCAAACATGCCACTTTATGCCTATCCTTCAAAATCACAGATACTTTTTGGAATTATCTCTCTCAGCTTTTTTGCATTTCCATTTTGGATGTTCAATTTTTTTTCAAATCCAAACTTGTCCCACTTTCCTGGTAAACAAAATGATGACAACAAAATAAAAATTTTAGAGTTCATGGATAGAAAAAAAATTGAAAACTATAATAAATGTAAGTGATGAAAATTATTTCACACACTAAAAATGAACTCCAATGTTTTGTTATCCATGTTTGGAAAATTCTACCAGTACAATCCCTAATAGCCTTATAGAATTTTATAAGAACGAGATTTCTAATTGGTCCATGATTTAAATGTGGTGGATATGCATGCCAGAAACATGTTGAAGATGCAAATGACCTAATGACCCAAAAATTTCATGGAGTAGAAGAAAAATAAATTCTCAAGTTAACGTGTGGTTGGATATTTACTAAAGCCAAACAACCCACTTTTTGCCAATCCTTCAAAATCACAGATACTTTTTGGAATTATCTCTTTCAGCATTTGTGCATTTTCATTTTGGATGTTCAATTTTTTTTCAAAGCCAAACTTGTCCCACTTTTCTCGTAAATAAAACGATCAAAACAAAATGAAAATTTTAGAGTTCAAGTATGCAAAAAAATTTGAAAACTATAATAAATGTAAGTGAAGGTAATTATTTCATGTACTAAAAATGAACTCCAAAGTTTTGTTATGCATGTTTTGAAAATTCCACCAGTACATCCCTTAATAGCTTGATGGAATATTATAAGAACTAGATTTCTAATTGATCCTAACAAGTTTTAAATGTGGTGGATACGCATGCAAGAAACTTGTTGAAGATGCAAATGGCCTAATGATCCAAAAATTGCACAGAGTAGAAAAAAATTAAATTCTCTAGTTAAAGTGTGGTTGGATAATTACCAGAGCCAAATGACCCACTTTTTTCCTATCCTTCAAAATCACAGATACAATTTTAAATTACCTCTCTCAGAATTTGTGCATTTCCATTTTGGATGTACAATTTTTTTTCACATCCAAACTTGTCCAACTTTTCTCGTAAACCAAACGATGACAACAAAATGAAAATTTTAGTTATCAAGTATGCAAAAAAAATTGAAAACTAAAATAAATGTAAGGGAAGAAAATTATTTCACGCACTAAAATTGAACTCCAAATTTTTTTATCCATGTTTGGGAAATTCCACTAGTACAACCCCTAATAGCTTGGTGGAATTTTATAAGAAAGAGATTTCTAATTGATCCTAGCATGTTTTAAATGTGGTGGATATGCATGCCAGAAACATGTTGAAGATACAAATGACCTAATGATCCAAAAATTTCATGGAGTAGAAAAAAAATTAAATTCTCAAGTTAACGTGTGGTTGGATATTTACCAGAGCCAAACAACCCACTTTTTGCCTATACTTAAAAATCAAAGATACTTTTTGGAATTATGTCTCTCAGAATTTGTGCATTTCCATTTTGGATGATGAATTTTTTTTCAAATCCAAACTTGTCCCACTTTTCTCGTTAAAAAAAATCACAACAAAATGAAAATTTTAGAGTTCATGTATGAAAAAAAATTGAAAACTATAATAAATTTAAGTGAAGAAAATTATTTCACGCACTAAAAATGAACTCCAAAGTTTGGTTATCCATGTTTGGGAAATTTCACTAGTACAACCTCTAATAGACTGGTAGAATTTTATAAGAATGAGATTTCTAAGTTATCCTAACATTTTTTAAATGTGGTGGATATGCAAGCAAGAAATATGTTGAAGATGTAAATGACCTAATGATCCAAAATTTGAAGGAGTAGAAAAAAATTAAATTCTCAAGATAACGTGTGGTCAGATATTTACCAAAGCCAAACTACCCACTTTTTGCCTATCCTTTAAAATCACAAATACTTTTTGGAATTATCTCTCTCAGAATTTGTGCATTTCCATTTTGGATGTTTAATTTTTTTTCAAATCCAAGCTTGTCCCACTTTTCTCGTAAACTGAACAATGAAAACAAAATGAAAATTTTAGTGTTCATGTATGGAAAACAAATTGAAAACTATAATAAATGTAAGTGATGAAAATTATTTCACACACTAAAAATGATGTCCAAAGTTTTGTTATCCATGTTTGGAAAATTCCACTAGTACAATCCCTAATAGCCTTGTAGAATTTTATAAGAACGAGATTTCTAATTGGTCCTAACATTATTTAAATGTGGTGGATATGCATGCCAGAAACATGTTGAAGATGCAAATGACCTAATGACCCAAAAATGTCAAGGGGTAGAAAAAAATTAAATTCTCAAGTAAACATGTGGTTGCATATTTACCAAAGCCAAACAACCCACTTTTTGCCTATCCTTCGAAATCACAGATACTTTTTGGAATTATCTCTCTCAGCATTTGTGCATTTCAATTTTGGATGTTCAATTGTTTTTCAAATCCAAACTTGTCCCGCTATTCTTGTAAACAAAACGATCACAACAAAATGAAAATTTTGGAGTTCTTGAATGCAAAATAAATTGAAAACTATAAAAAATGTAAGTGAAGAAAATTATTTCACGCACTAAAAGTGAACTTCAATGTTTTGTTATGCATGTTTGGGAAATTCCACTAGTACAACCCCGAATAGCTTGTGGAATTTTAAAAGAACGAGATTTCTAATTGATCCTAACACGTTTAAAATATGGTGAATACGTGATAGATGCCATATTCTGACATGAGAACTAGGTTAATTATAATAGAATAACCTTTATAATTGTGTTATAGGTGGTTATTTATCGGTTTTCAAAAGAAATGAGTATTTATTGAATTTGGCATTAATCACTGCCGATATTGCATATTTTTCTCTCCTGAATTATATTTCATTGTTTTTAAGGTTTATTTCTTCCTGAAATGTTTTTTATAGATTTAATTATGGAATTTCAGCAGAATTATGGTGGAGAAGGAGATATTTACCAAAATGCCCTTAGTGAAATGGAGATGATTTTTAGGTCAAATCGTTTTAAAATAAATAAGATGGTATTTAAACCAGGAGGGCGTCGAATGAGAGGGGGAGGTCGAAAGGGGACCCGAGAGGGGGGACCCGAGAGGGAAAACCCGAGGGGGAAGGAGCGTGAAGAGAAGAGAAACAGAGACCAAAAGAGAGGACTTTGACCGGAAACAGGGGAGGATCCGAGAGGAGTTCCCCACCGCTGTTCGCCGGCCAATACCTTTCGCCGCGCCACCGTCGTCCACCGCCATCCACCGCCATCCAGCAACTGAGAACAAACCCGAGGAGAGCTCGAGAGAGTCTCCGTCGAGGTGAGTTCGACAGTCGCTCGCCAGGCCGAGAAGTGATCCGAGAGGGCTTCTCCGGTGCTACTTCCGCTTTCCGACCATCCTCCGGCGTCGTTTACATATTCCGACCAGTCCCGGAGCCATTCCGACTCCAACCGAGACTCGAGAGAGCCGGTTAGAGAACGTCAGCTCTGTTTTGCTCTTCGCCGGACGTTACCTCCGTCCGTCGGCTTCTAACCGTCGTCGCCGGCGTCGTCTCTACCTCCGGCCACTCACTATTTCTACCCGACGCCACCAATTTCCAGAAATCGCAGCACCCGTGAGAACGAGTTGCTGCCCGAGCCAGAGGAGGAAGAAAGGGAGTAATTCGTCATTATTGAATTTAATTTTTCATATGGTTTGAACTTAGGTTTTGAAATTTAATTGAATCTGATTTGATAATTAAGGTTTATTTAAGATTTGTTTTCTTGATATTTGATTAAATTAGCTAATTAGGGTAAGATTATAATTGAGGTTGGATTTTGGTATTTTAATCCGATTTCTCTCTTTAACTCTAGGCGCCCGAGAGGGGCTAGACACAAGGATTGAGAATCCGGATTCGTGGTTACGTGGCGCTCGAGAGAGGCACGAATCACGGTAAAATCCAAAGTTGATAATTTTAGCATCATCACAATAGGAAATTGATTCTCTGCATTCTATTGTAATCCGATCTTTGTCATTAACTCTAGGCGCCCGAGAGGGGCTAGACGCAAGGATTGAGAATCTGGATTCGTGGTTACGTGGCGCTCGAGAGACGCACGAATCACGATAAAATCCAGAGTTGACGTTTCCTGTTGTGCAAGTAGTTAATTAAATTATTGCTTGATAATTTAGGATATAATTAGTGTTTAGTTCAGATTAATTCATCATATGTGGTTAGGCTAGTTGACTGAAGAATACACGAAATTCAATCCTCCCTATGGATATGACCCTCGCTTACTGCTAGATTACATGAACGATTCGTACGCTTGCGAGGTATAAAAGTCGATGTAACTAAAATTCTACATCAATACGCATGCCAGAAACTTGTTGAAAATGCATATGACCTAATGATCTAAAAATTGCAAAGAGTAGAAAAAAATTAAATTCTCTTGTTAACGTGTGGTTGGATATTTACCAGAACAAAACGACCCACTTTTTGCCTATCTTTCAAAATCAAAAATACTATTTTGAATTATCTCTCTCAGAATTTGTGCACTTCCATTTTGGATGTACAATTTTTTTTCAAATCCAAACTTGTCCAACTTTTCTCGTAAACAAAACGATGACAACAAAGTGAAAATTTTAGATATCATGTACGCAAAAAAAATTGAAAACTAAAATAAATGTAAGTGAAGAAAATTATTTCACGCACCAAAAATGAACTCCAAAGTTTTGTAGTCCATGTTTGTGAAATTCCACTAGTACAACCCCTAATAGCTTGGTGGAATTTTATAAGAAAGATGTTTCTAATTGATCCTAACATGTTTTAAATGTGGTGGATATGCATGCCAGAAACATGTTAAAGATGCAAATGACCAAATGATCCAAAAATTTCAAGGAGTAGAAAAAACTTAAATTCTCAACTTAACGTGTGGTTGGATATTTACCAGAGCCAAACAACCCACTATTTGCCTACACTTAAAAATCATAGATACTTTTTGGAGTTATCTCTCTCAGCATTTGTGCATTTCCATTTTGAATGATCACTGTTTTTTCAAATCCTAACTTTTCCCACTTTTCTCGTAAACAAAACGATCACACTAAATGAAAATTTGGAGTTCATGTAAGAAAAAAATTGAAAACTATAATAAATGTAAGAGAAAAAAATTATTTCACACTCTAAAGATGAACTCCAAAGTTTTATTATGCATGTTTGGGAAATTCCACTAGTACAACCACAAATAGCTTTGTAGAATTTTATAAGAATTGAGATTTCTAATTGATCCTAACATGTTTTAAATGTGGTGGATATGCATGCAAAAAACAAGTTGAAGATGGAAATGATCTAATGATAAAAAAATTTTAAGGAGTGGAAAAAAATTAAATTCTCAAGATAACGTGCGGTTGGATATTTACCAAAGCCAAACAACCCACTTTTTGCCTATCCTTCAAAATCAAATATATTTTTTGGCATTATCTCTCTCAGCATTTGAGCATTTCCATTTTGGATGTTCAATTTTTTTTCAAAACCAAGCATGTCCCACTTTTCACGTAAACAAAACAATCACAACAAAATGAAAATTTTAGAGTTCAGGTATGCAAAAAATTTTCAAAAGTATAATAAATGTGGGTGAATAAAATTATTTCACGCACTAAAAATGAACTTCAAAGTTTTGTTATCCTTGTTTGGGAAATTCCACTAGTACAACCCGTAATAGCTTGGTGGAATTTTATAAGAAAGAGATTTCTAATTAATCCTAACATGTTTTAAATGTGGTGGATATGCATGCCAGACACATGTTGAAGATGCAAATGACCTAATGATCCAATAATTTCAAGGACTAGAAAAAAATTAAATTCTCAAGTTAACGTGTGGTTGGATATTTACCAGAGGTAAACATGCCATGTTTTGCCTATCCTTCAAAATCACAGATGCTTTTTGGAAATATCTCTCTCAGCATTTTTGCATTTCCATTTTGGATGTTCATTTTTTTTTCAAATCCAAACTTGTCCCACTTTTCTCGTAAACAAAACGATGACATCAAAATGAAAATTTTAGAGTTCATGTATGGAAAAAAATTGACAACAATGATAAATGTAATTGATGAAAATTATTTCACACACTAAAAATGAACTCCAAAGTTTTGTTATCGATGTTTGGGAAATTTCACTAGTACAATCCCTAATAGCCTTGTAAAATATTATAAGAATGAGATTTCTAATTGGTCCTAACATGATTTAAATGTGGTGGATATGCATGCAAGAAACATTTTGAAGATGCAAATGGCCTAATGACCTAAAAATTTCAAGGATTAGAAAAAAAATTAAATTCTTGAGTTAACGTGTGGTTGGATATTTACCAAAGCCAAACAACCCACTTTTTGCCTATCCTCTGAAATCACAGATACTTTTTCGAATTATCTCTCTCAGCATTTTTGCATTTCCAATTTGGATGTTCAATTTTTTTTGAAATCCAAAGTTGTCCCAATTTTCTCCTAAACAAAACGATCACAACAAAATAAAAATTTTAGAGTTCATGTATGCAAAAGAATTTGAAAACTATAAAAAATGTAAGTGAAGAAAATTATTTCACACACTAAAAATGAACTCCAAAGTTTTGTGATGCATGTTTGGGAAATTCCACTAGTACAACCCCTAATAGCTTGGTGGAATTTTATAAGATCGAGATTTCTAATTGATCCTAACATGTTTAAAATGTGGTGGATACGCATGCCAGAAACTTGTTGCAGATGAAAATGACCTAAAGATCCAAAAATTCTACAGAGTAAAAAAATATTAAATTCTTTAGTTAACGTGTGGTTGGATAGTTTCCAGAGCGAAGCGACCCACTTTTTGCCTATCCTTCAAAATCACAAATACTATTTTGAATTATCTCTCTCAGAATTTGTGCATTTCCTTGATGGATGTACACTTTTTTCATCAAATCCAAACTTGTCCAACTTTTCTCATCAACAAAACGTTGACAACAAAATGAAAATTTTAGATATATTGTCTGCAAAAAAAAATTTGAAAACTAAAATAAATGTAAGTGAAGAAAATTATTTCACGAACTAAAAATGAACTCCAAAGTTTTGTTATCCATGTTTGGGAAATCTCACTAGTACAACCCCAAATAGCTTGGAGGAATTTTATAAGAAAGAGATTTCTAATTTATCCTAACATGTTTTAAATGTGGTGGATATGCATGCCAGAAATATGTTGAAGATGCAAATGACCTAATGATCCAAAATTTTCAAGGAGTAGAAAAAAATAAAATACTCAAGTTAACGTGTGGTTGGATATTTACCAAAGCCAAACAACCCACTATATGTTTATACTTAAAAATCACGGATATTTTTTGGAATTATCTCTCTCAACATTTGTGCATTTCCATTTTGGATGAGAAATTTTTTTTCATATCGAAACTTGTCCCACTATTCTCGTTAACAAAACGATCACAACAAAATGAAAATTTTGAAGTTCATGTATGAAAAAAAAATTGAAAACTATAATAAATGTAAGTGATGAAAATTATTTCACGCTCTAAAAATGAATTCCAAAGTTTTGTTATGCTTGTTTGGGAAATTCCACTAGTACAATCCCTAATAGCTTGGTAGAATTTTATAAGAACGAGATTTTTAATTGATCCTAACATGTTTTAAATGTGGTGGATATGCATGCCATAAACATGTTGAAGATGCAAATGACCTAATGGTCCAAAAACTTTCAAGGAGTAGAAAAAAACTAAATTATCAAGTTAACGTGTGGTTGGATATTTACCAGAGCCAAACAACCCACTATTTGCCTATACTTAAAAATCACAGATACTTTTTGGAATTATCTCTCTCAGCATTTGTGCATTTCCATTTTGGATGATCAAATTTTTTTCAAATCCAAATTTGCCCCACTTTTCTCGTAAACAAAACGATCACAACAAAATGAAAATTTTCGAGTTCATGTAGGAAAAAAAAATTGAAAACTATAATAAATGTATGTGAAGAATATTATTTCACGCTCTAAAAATGAAATCCAAAGTTTAATTATGCATATTTTGGAAATTCCACTAGTCCAACCCCTAATAGATTTGTAGAATTTTATAAGAACGAGATTTCTAATTAATCATAACATGTTTTAATTGTGGTTGATATGCATGCAAGAAACATGTTGAAGTTGCAAATGACCTAAAGATAAAAAAATTTCAAGGAGTAGAAAAGAATTAAATTCTCAAGATAACAAGTGGTTGGATATTTACCAAAGCCAAACAACCCACTTTTTGCCCATCCCTTAAAATCACAGATACTTTTTGGAATTATCTCTCTCAGCATTTTTGCAATTCCATTATGGATGTTCAATTTTTTTTCAAATCCAAGCTTGTCCCACTTTTCTCATAAACAAAACCATCACAACAAAATTAAAATTTTAGAGTTCATGTATGCAAAAAAATTTGAAAACTATAATAACTGTAGGTGAAGAAAATTATTTCACACATTAAAAATGAACGTCAAAGTTTTTTTATCCATGTTTGGGAAATTCCACTAGTACAACCCGTAATAGATTGGTGGACTTTTATAAGAAAGAGATTTCTATTTGATCCTAACATGTTTTAAATGTGGTGGATATGCATGCCAGAAACATGTTGAAGATGCAAATGACCTAATGATCCAAAAATTCCAAGGAGTAGAAAAAAATTAAATTCTTAAGTTAACGTGTGGTTGGATATTTACCAGAGCCAAACATGCCACTTTTTGCCTATCCTTCAAAATCACACAAAGTTTTTGGAATTATTTCTCTCAGCATTTTTGCATTTCCATTTTGGACGTTTAAGTTTTTTCAATTCCAAACTTATCCCACTTTTCTCGTAAACAAAACGATGATGACAAAATAAAAATTTTAGAGTTCATGTATGGCAAAAAAAATTGAAAACTAAAATAAATGTAAGTGATGAAAATTATTTCACACACTAAAAATGAACTCCAAAGTTTTGTTATCCTTGTTTGGGAAATTCCACTAGTACAATCCCTCATAGCCTTGTCGAATTTTATAAGAACGAGATTTCTAATTGCTCCTAACATGATTTAAATGTGGTGGATAAGCATGCCAGAAACATGTTGAAGATGCAAATGACCCAATGACCCAAAAATTTCAAGGAGTAGAAAAAAATTAAATTCTCAAGTCAACATGTGATTGAATATTTATCAAAGCCAAACAACCCCACTTTTTGGAATTATCTCTCTCAACATTTGTGCAATTCCATTTTGGATGTTGTTGTTTTTTTCAGATCCAAACTTATCCCACTTTTTTCAAAAACCAAACGATCACAACAAAATGAAAATTTTAGAGTTCATGTATGCAAAAAAATTTGAAAACTATAATAAATGTAAGGGAAGAAAATTATTTCATGCACTAAAAATGAACTCCAAAGTTTTGTTATGCATGTTTGGGAAATTCCACTAGTACAACCACTAATAGCTTCGTGGAATTTTATAAGAACAAGATTTCTAATTGATCCTAACATGTTTTAAATATGGTGGATACGCATGCCAGAAACTTGTTGAAGATGCAAATGACCTATTGATCCAGAAATTGCACAGAGTAGAAAAAAATTAAATTCTCTAGTTAACGTGTGGTTGGATATTTACCAGAGCCAAATGGCCCACTTTTTGCCTATCCTTTAAAATCACAAATACTATTTTGAATTATCTCTCTCAGAATTTGTGCATTTCCATTTTGGACGTACAATTTTTTTTCAAATTCCAACTATCCAACTTTTCTCGTAAACAAAACGATGACAACTAAATGATAATTTTAGATATCAGGTTTGCAAAAAAATTAAAAACTAAAATAAATGTTAGTGAAGAAAATTATTTCACGCGCTAAAATTGAACTCCAAAGTTTTTTTATCCATGTTTGGGAAATTCCACTTGCACAACCCCTAAAAGCTTGGTGGAATTTTATAAGAAAGAGATTTCTAATTGATCCTAACATGTTTTAAATGTGGTGGATATGCATGCCAGAAACATGTTCAAGATGCAAATGACCTAATGATCCAAAAATTTCAAGGAGTAGAAAAAAATTAAATTCTCAAGTTAATGTGTGGTCAGATATTTACTAGAGCCAAACAACCCACTATTTTTCCTATTCTTAAAAATCAAAGATATTTTTTGGAATTATCTCTCTCAACATTTGTGCATTTCCATTTTGGATGATCAATGTTTTTTCAAATCCAAACTTGTCCCACTTAAACAAAACGATCACAACAAAAAGAAAATTTTGGAGTTCCCGTATGAAAAAAAATTGAAAACTATAATAAATGTAAGTGAAGAAAATTATTTCACACAGGAAAAATGAACTCCAATGTTTTGTCATCCATGTGTGGGAAATTCCACTAGTACAACCCCTAATAGCTTGGTGGAATTTTATAAGAACAAGATTTGTAATTGATCCTAACATGTTTTAAATGTGGTGGATATGCATGCTAGAAACATGTCGAAGAAGCACATGACCTAATGATCCAAAAATTTCATGTAGTAGAAAAAAATTAAATTCTCAAGTTAACGTGTGGTTGGATATTTACCAGAGCCAAACAACACACTTTTTCCCTATCCTTCAAAATCATAGATATTTTTTGGAATTATCACTCTCAGCATTTGTGCATTTCCATTTGGATTTTCAATTTTTTTTCTAATCCAAACTTGTCCCTCTTTCCTTGTAAACAAAACGATTACAACAAAATGAAAATGTTAGAGTTCATGTATGCAAAAATATTTTAAAAATATATTAAAAATATAATAAATGAAAGTGAAACAAATTATTTCATTCACTAAAAATGAACACAAAAGTTTTGTTATCCTTTTAATGGAAATTCCGCTAGTACAACCCCTAATAGCTTGGTGGAATTTTATAGGAAAAAGATTTCTAATTGATCCTAACATGTTTTAAATGTGGTGGATACGCATGCCAGAAACATGTTAAACATGCAAATGACCTAATTATCCAAAAATTTCAACGAGTAGAAAAAAATTAATTTCACAAGTTAACGTGTGGTTGGAAATTTACCAGAGCCAAACATGCCCATTTTTGCCTATCCTTCAAAATCACAGATAGTTTTTGGAATTAGCTCTCTCTGCATTTTTTCATTTCCAATTTTGGATGTTCAATTTTTTTTCAAATCCAAACTTCTCCCACTTTTCTCGTAAACAAAAAGATCATAACAAAATGAAAATTTTAGAGTTCATGTTTGGAAAAAAAAAGTTGAAAACTATAATAAATGTATGTGATGAAAATTATTTCACACACTAAAAATGAACTCCAAAGTTTTTTTATCCATGTTTGGGAAATTCCACTAATACAATCCCTAATAGCCTTGTAGAATTTTATAAGAACAAGATTTCTAATTGGTCCTAACATGATTTAAATGTGGGGGATATGCATACCAGAAACATGTTAAAGATGCAAATGACCTAGTCACCCAAAAATTTCAAGGAGTAGAAAAAAATTAAATTCTCAAGTTAACGTGTGGTGTGATATTTACCTAAGCCAAACAACCCACTTTTTGCCTATCCTTCAAAATCATAGACACTTTTTGGAATTATCTCTCTCAGAATTGGTGCATTACCATTTTGGATGTTCAACTTTTTTTTAAATCCTAGCTTTTCTCACTTTTCTCGTAAACAAAACGATCACAACAAAATAAAATTTTTAGAGTTCATGTATGCAAAATAATTTGAAAACTATAATAAATGTAAGTGAAGAAAATTATTTTGCGCAGTTAAAATGAACTCCAAAGTTTTGTTATCCATATATGGGAAATTCCACTAGTACAACCCCTAATATCTTGGTGGAATTTCATAAGAAAGAGATTTCTAATTAATCCTAACATGCTTTAAATGCAGTGGATATGCATGCCAGAAACATGTTGAAGATTCAAATAACCTAATGATCCAAAAATTTCTAGGAGTAGAAAAAAATTATACTCTCAAGTTAACACATTGTTGGATATTTAGCAGAGCCAAAAAAACAAATTTTTGCCTACCTTCAAAATCACAGATACTTTTAGGAATTATCTCTCTCAGCATTTGTGAATTTCCATTTCGGATGATAATTTTTTATTCAAATCTAAAATTGTCCCACTTTTCTCGTAAACAAAACGATCACAACAAAATGAAAATTTTTGAGTTCATGTATGCTAAAAAATTTGAAAACTATAATAAATGTAAGTGAAGATAATTATTTCACGCACAAAAATAAACTCCAAAATTTTGTTAGCCATGTTTGGGAAATTCCACTAGTACAACCCTTAATAGCTTGGTGGAATTTTATAAGGAAGAGATTTCTAATATATCCTAACATGTTTTAAATGTGGTGGACAAGCACGCTAGAAACATGTTGAAGATCCAAATGACCTAATGATCCAAAAATTTCAAGGAGTAGAAAAAAATTAAATTCTCATGTTAACGAGTGGTTGGATATTTACTAGAGTCAAACAACCAACTTTTTGCCTATCCTTCAAAATGACAGATACTTTTTGGAATTATCTCTCTCAGCATTTGTGCATTTCCATTTTGGATGTTCAATTTTTTTCAAATCAAAACTTGTCCCACTTTTCTCGTAAACAAAACGACCCCAACAAAATGAAAATTTTAGAGTTCATGTATGAAAAAAAAATTGAAAACTATAATAAATATAAGTGATGAAAATTATTTCACGAACTAAAAATGAACTCCAAAGTCTTGTTATCTATATTTGGGAAATTCCACTAGTACAACCCCTAATAGCTTGGTGGAATTTTATAAGAAAGAGATTTCTTATAGATCCTATCATGTTTTGAATGTGGTGGATATGCATGCTAGAAACATGTTGAAGATGCAAATAACCTAATGATCCAAAAATTTCAAGGAGAAGAAAAAAATTAAATTCTCAAGTTAACGTGTGGATGGATATTTATTAGAGCCAAAAAAACCCACTGTTTGCCTATCCTTCAAAATCACGGATGCTTTTTGGAATTATCTCTCTCAGCATTTGTGCATTTCCATTTTGCATGTTTATATTTTTTCAAATGCAATCTTGTCCCACTTTTCTCGTAAACAAAACGAGGACAACAAAATGAAAAATTAAGAGTTCATGTTTGCCAAAAAAATTTGAAGACTATAATAAATGTAAGTGAAAAAAATTATTTCACGCACTAAAAATGAACTCCGCAGTTTTGTAATCCATGTTTGGGAAATTCAATCTACTACAACCCCTAATAGCTTGGTGGGATTTTAAATGAAAGAGATTTCTAATTGATCCTAACATGCTTTAAATGTGGTAGATATGCATGCGAGAAACATGTTGAAGATGCAAAGGACCTAATGATCCAAATATTTCAAGGAGTAGAAAAAAATTAAATTCTCAAGTTAATGTGAGGTTGGATATTTACTAGAGCCAAACAACCCACTTTTTGCCTATCCGTCAAAATCACAGATACTTTTTAGAATTATCTCTCTTAGCATTTGTGCATTTCCATTTTGGATGTTCAATTTTTTTTGAAATCCAAACTTGTCCCACTTTTCTCATAAACAAAACGATCACAACAATATAAAAAATTTAGAATTCATGTATGAAACTTTTTTTGAAAACACTAATAAATTTTACTAAAGAAAATTATTTCACGCACTAAAAATGAACTCAAGAGTTTTTTATCCATGTTTGGGAAATTCCACTAGTACAATCCCTAATAGCTTGGTGGAATTATGTAAGAAAGAGATTTCTAATAGATCCTAACTTGTTTTAAATGTGGTGGATATGTATGCCGGAAGCATGTTGAAGATGCAACTGACTTAATGATCCAAAAATTTCAAGGAGAAGAAAAAATTAAATTCTCAAGTTAACATGTGGTTGGATATTTACAAGAGGCAAACAACCCAATTTTTTTCCTATCCTTCAAAATCACAGATACTTTTTGGAATTATCTCTCTCAGCATTTGTGCATTTTCATTTTGGATGTCCAATTTTTTTTTCAAATCGAAAGTTGTCCCACTTTTCTCGTAAAAAAAATGATGACAACAAAATGAAAATTTCAGAGTTCAATTATACGAAAAAATTAAAAACACTAATAAATGTAAGTGAAGAAAATTATTTCACCCACTAATAATGAACTCCAATGTTTTGTTATCTATGTTAGGGAAATTCCACTAGTACAACCCCTAATAGCTTGGTGGAATTTTAAAAGAAAGATATGCATGCCAGAAACATGTTGAAGATGTAAATGACCTAACGATCCAAAAATTTTAAGAAGGAGAAAAAATTAAATTCTCAAGTTAATGTGTGGTTGGATATTTACTAGAGTCAAACAACCCACTTTTTGCCTGTCCTTCAAAAGCACAGATACTTTTTGGAATTATCTCTCTCAGCATTTGTGCATTTCTATTTTGGATGTTCAATTTTTTTTCAAATCCAAACTTGTCCCACTTTTCTCGTAAACAAAATGTTCACAACAAAATGAAAATTGTAGAATTCATGTATGCAAAAAAAATTGAAAACTATAATAAATGTAAGTGAAGAAAATTATTTCACGCTCTAAATATGAACTCCAAATTTTTGTTATCCATGTTTGGTAAATTCCACTTGTACAACCTCTAATAGCTTCGTGGAATTTTATAGGAAAGAGATTCCTAATGGATCCTAACATGTTTTAAATGTGGTGGATATGCATGCCAGAAACATGTTGAATACGCAAATGACCTAATGATCCAAAGATTTCTAGGAGTAGAAAAAAAATAAATCCTCAAGTTAACGTGTGGTTGGATATTTACCAGAGCTAAACATGCCACTTTTTGCCTATCCTTCAAAATCATAGATACTTTTTGGAATTATCTCTCTCTGCATTTGTGCATTTTTATTTTGGATGTTCAATTTTTTTTAAAATCCAAACTAGTCCCACTTTTCTCGTAAACAAAATGATGACAACAAAATGAAAATTTTAGAGTTCATGTATGCAAAAAAAAAATTGAAAACTTTAAAAAAAGTAAGTGAAGAAAATTATTTTTCACACTAAAAATGAACTCCAAAGTTTTGTTATCCATGTTCATGAAATTTCACTAGTAGAACCCCAAATAGCTTGGTAGATTTTTATAAGAACGAGATTTCTAATGTATCCTAATATGTTTTAAATGTGGTGGATATGCATGCTAGAAACATGTTTAAGATGCATATGACCTAATGATCCAAAAATTTCAAGGAGTAGAAAAAAGTTAAATTCTCAAGTAAACGTGTGGTTGGTTATTAACCAAAGCCAATTAATCCACTTTTTGCCTATACTTCAAATTGACAGATAGTTTTTGGAATTATCTCTCTCGGTATTTGTGCATTTCCATTTTGGATGTTCAATTTTTTTTCAAATCCAAACTTGTCCCACTTTTCTCGTTAAGAAAACGATCACAACAAAATGAAAATTTTAGAGTTCATGTATGCAAAAAAGTTTGAAAAGTATAAAAAATTAAAATGGAGAACATTATTTCATGCACTAAAAATTAACTCCAAAGTTTCGTTATGCAAGTTTGGGAAATTCCACTAGTACAACCCCTAATAGCTTGGTGGAATTTTATAAGAACGAGATTTCTAATTGATCGTAACATGTTTTAAATGTGGTGGATATGCATACCAGAAACATGTTGAAGCTGCAAATGACCTAATGATCCTAAAATTTCAAGGAGTAGAATAAAATGTATTTCTCTAGTTAACGTGTGGTTGGATATTTACCAGAGCCAAACGACCCACATTTTGCCTATCCTTCAAAATCACAGATACTATTTTGAATTATCACTCTCAGAATTTGTGCATTTCCTTTTCGGATGTTCAATTCTTTTTCAAATCCAAACTTGTCCCACTTTTCTCGTAAACAAAACGATGACAACAAAATGAAAATATTAGAGTTCATGTGTGCAAAAAAAAATTGAAAACTAAAATAAGTGTAAGTGAAGAAATTTATTTTACGCACTAAAAATGAACTCCAAAATTTTGTTATCCATGTTTGGGAAATTCCACTAGTACAACTCCTAATAGCTTGGTGGAAATTTATAAGAAAGAGATTTCTAATTGATCCTAACTTGTTTTAAATGTCGTTGATATGCATGCAAGAAACATGATGAAGATGCAAATGACCTAATGATACAAAAATTTCAAGGAGTAGAAAAAAATTAAATTCTCAAGTTAACGTGTGGTTGGATATTTACACGAGCCAAACAACACACTTTTTGCCTTTCCTTCAAAATCACAGATACTTTTTTGAATTATCACTCTCAGCATTTGTGCATTTCCATTTTGGATGTTCAATTTTTTTTCATAACTAAACTTGTCCCACTTTCCTCGTAAACAAAACGATCACAAAAAAATGAAAATTTTAGAGTTCATGTATGCAAAAAAATTTGAAAATTGTAATAAATGTTAGTAAAGAAAATTATTTCATACACTTAAAATGATCTCCAAACTTTTGTTATCCATATTTGGAAAATTCCACGAGTACAACCCCTAATAGCTTCGTGGAATTTTATAAGAAAGAGATTTCTGATTTATCATAACATGTTTTAAATGTGGTGGATATGCATGCCGGAAACATGTTGAAGATGCAAATGACCTAATGATCCAAAAATTTCAAGGAGTAGAAAAAAATTAAATTCTCAAGTTAACGTGTGGTTAAATATTTACCAGAGCCAAACAACCCACTTTTTGCCTAATCTTCAAAATTACAGATACTTTTTGGAATTATCTCTGTCTGCGTTTGTGCATTTCCATTTTTTATGTTAAATTTTTTTTCAAATACAAACTTGTCCCACTTTTCTCGTAATCAAAACCTTCACGACAAAATGAAAATTTTAGAATTCAACTATGTGAAAAAAATTGAAAACTATAATAAATGTAAGTGAAGAAAATTATTTAACGCACCAAAAATGAACTCCAAAGTTTTGTTATCCATGTTTAGGAAATTCCACTAGTACAACCCCTAATAGCTTGGTGGAATTTTATAAGAAATAGATTTCTAATTGATCCTAACATGTTTTAAAAGTGGTTGATATGCATTGCACAAACATGTTGAAGATGCAAATGACCTAATGATCAAAAAATTTCAAGGAGTAGAAAAAAATTAAATTCTCACGTTAGCATGTGGTTGGATATTTACTAGAGCCAAAACACCCACTTTTTGCCTATTCTTCAAAATCTCAGATACTTTTTGGAATTATCTCTCCCAGAATTTGTTCAATTCCATTTTGGATTTTCAATTTCTTTTCAAATCCAAACTTGTCCTACTTTTCTCGTAAACAAAACGACGACAACAAATTGAAAATTTTAGAGTTCATCTATGCAAAAAAAATTGAAAACTATATTAAATGTAAGTGATGAAAATTATTTCACGCACTAAAAATGAACTTCAAAGTTTTGTTATCCATGTTTGGGAAATAGCTTGGTGGAATTTTACAAGAAAGAGATTTTTATTTGGTCCTAACATGTTTTCAATGTGGTGGATATGCATGCCAGAAACATGTTGAAGAGGCAAATGACCTAATGATCAAAAAATTTCAAGGAGTAGAAAAAAATTAAATTCTCAAGTTAGCGTGTAGTTGGATATTTACCAGAGCCAAACAACCCACTTTTTGCCTATTGTTCATAATAACAGCTACTTTTATGAATTATCTCTCCCAGCATTTGTCCAATTCCATTTTCAATTTTCAATTTTTTTCTAATCTTAACTTGTCCCACGTTTCTCGTAAACCAAACGACGACAACAAATTGAAAATTTTAGAGTTCATCTATGCAAAAAAAAATGAAAACTATGATAAATGTAAGTGAAGAAAATTATTTCACACACTAAAAATGAACTCCAACGTTTTGTTATCCATGTTTGGGAAATTCCACTAGTACAACTCCAAATAGTTTGGTGGAATTTTATAAGAATGAGATTTCTAATTGATCCTAACATGTTTTAAATGTAGTGGATATGCATGCTTGAAACTTGTTGAAGATGCAAATGACCTATTGATCCTAAAATTTCGAGTAGAAAGAAATTAAATTCTCAAGTTAAGATGTGGTTGGATATTTAACAGAGCCAAACAACCCAATTTTTGCCAATCCTTCATAATCACAGATACTTTTTGGAATTATCTCTCTCAACATTTGTGCATTTCCCTTTTGGATATTCAATTTTTTTTCTAACCCAAACTTGTCCTACTTTTCTCGTAAACAAAACGTTGACATCAAAATGAAAATTTTAGAGTTCATGTCTGCAAAACAATTTAAAAACTATAATAAATATAAGAGAAGAAAATTATTTTACACACAAAAACTGAACTCCAAAGTTTTTTTATCCATGTTTGGAAAATTCCACTAGTACAATCCCTAATAGCTTGGTGGAATTTTATAAGAAAGAGATTTCTAATTGATCCTAACATTTTTTAAAAGTGGTGGATATGCATGCCAGAAACATGCTGAAGATGCAAATGACCTAATGATAAAAAAAATTCAACGAGTTGAAAAAAAATAATTTCCAAAGTTAACGTGTGGTTGGATATTTACCTGAGCCAAAAAACCCACTTTTTGCCTATCCTTCAAAATCATAGATACATTTTGGAATTATCTCTCTCAACATTTGTGCATTTCCCTTTTGGGTGTTCAATTTTTTTTCTAATCCAAACTTGTCCTACTTTTCTCGTAAACAAAACGTCGACACCAAAATGAAAATTTTGGAGTTCATGTATGCAAAAAAAATTGAAAACTATAATAAATGTAAGTGAAGAAAATAATTTCACGCACTAAAAATAAACTCCAAACTTTTCTTATCCTTGTTTGGAAAATTCCACTAGTACAACCCCTAATAGCTTGGTGGAATTTTATAAGAACGAGATTTCTAATTGATCCTAACATGTTTTCAATGTGGTGGATATACATGCCAGAAACATGTTGAAGAAAATTAAATTCTCAAGTAACCTAATGATCCAAAAATTTCATGGAGTTGAAAAAAATTAAATTCTCAAGTTAATGTGTGGTGCGATATATACCAGAGCCAAACAACCCACTTTTTGCCAAACCTTCAAAATCATAGATACTTTTTTGAATTATCTCTCTCAGCATTTGTGTATTTCCATTTTGGATGTTAAATTTTTTTTCAAATCCAAACTTGTCCCACTTTTCTCGTAAACAAAACGATGACAACAATATGAAAATTTTAGAGTTCATGTATGCAAAAAAATTAAAAATCTATAATAAATGTAAGTGAAGAAAATTATTTCGAGCACTAAAAATGATCTCCCAAGTTTTGTTATCCATGTTTGGGAAATTCCACTAGTACAACCCCCAATTGCTATGTGGAATTTTATAAGAAAGAGATTTCTAATTGATCCTAACATGTTATAAATGTGGTGAAGATGCATGCCAGAAACATGTTGAACAAGAATATGACCTAATGATCCAAAAATTTTATGGAGTTGAACAAAATTAAATTCTCAAGTTAATGTGCGGTTGGATATTTAACAAAGCCAAACAACCCACTTTTTGCCTATCCTGCAAAATCACAGATACTTTTTGGAATTATCTCTCTCAAAATTTGTGCATTTCCATTTTGGATGTTCATTTCTCATAAAAAAAAACGATGACAACAAAACGAAAATTTTAGAGATCATGTATGCAAAAAAATTGGAAAACTGCAATAAATTTAATTGAAGAGAGCTATTTCGTGCACTGAAAATGAACTCCAAAGTTTTGTTCTCCATGTTTGGGAAATTCCACTTGTACAACCCCTAATAGCTTGGTGGAATTTTATAAGAACGAGTTTTCTAATTGAACCGAACATGTTTTTAATGTGGTGGATATGCATGCCAGAAACATGTTGAAGATGTAAATGACATTATGATACAAAAATTTCAAGGAGTAGAAAAAAATTAAATTCTCAAATTAACGTGTGGTTGGATATTTACCTGAGCCAAACAACACACTTTTTGCCTATCCTTAAAAATCACAGATACTTTTTGGAATTAACTCTCTCAGAATTTGTGCATTTCCTTTTTGGAAGTTCAATTTTTTTTCAAATACTAACTTGTCTCACTTTTCTCGTAAACAAAACGATCACAACAAAATGAAAATTTTAGAGTTCATCTATGCAAAAAAAATTGAAAATTGTAATAAATATAAGTGAAGAAAATTATTTCACGCACTAAAAATGAACTCCTAAGTATTGTTATCCATGTTTGGATAATTCCACTAGTAGAACCCCAAATAGCTTGGAGGAATTTTATAAGAACGAGATTTCTAATTGATCCTAACATGTTTTAAATGTGGTGGATATGCATGCCAGAAACATGTTGAAGATGCAAATGACCTAATGATCCAAAAATTTCAAGGTGTAGAAAAAATTTAAATTCTCAAGTAAACGTGTGGTTGGATATTTACCTGAGCCAAACAACCCACTTTTTGCCTATCCTTAAAAATCACTGATACTTTTTGGAATTAAATCTCTCAGCATTTGTGTATTTTCAATTTGGATCTTCAACTTTTTTTCAAATCCAAACTTGTCCCGCTTTTCTCATAAACAAAACAATGACAACAAAATGAAAATTTTGAGAGTTCATGTATGCAAAAAAATTTGAAAACTATAATAAATGTAAGTGAAGAAAATTATTTCACACACTAAAAATGAACTCTGAAGTTTTGTTATCCATGTTTTGGAAATTCCACTAGTACAACCCCTAATAGTTTGGTGGAATTTTATAAGAACGAGATTTCTAATTGATCCTAACATGTTTTAAATGTGGTGGATATGCATGATTGAAACTTGTTGAAGATGCAAATGACCTATTGATCCAAAAATTTCAAGGAGAAGAAAAAAATGAATTTCTCAAGTTAACGTGTGGTTGGATATATACTAGAGCCATACAACCCACTTTTTGCATATCCTTCAAAATCACAGATACTTTTTTGAATTATCTCTCTCAGCATTTGTGTATTTCCTTTTTGGATGTTCAATTTTTTTTCAAATCCAAACTTGTCCCACTTTTCTTGTAAACAAAATGATGACAACAAAATGAAAATTTTAGAGTTCATGTATGCAAAAAAAAAAAATGAAAACTTTAATAAGTGGAAGTGAAAAAAATTATTTCACACACTAAAAATGAACTCCAAAGTTTTGTTATCCATGTTTGGGAAATTCCACTAGTACAACCCTAAATAGCTTGGTGGAATTTTATAAGAAATATATTTCTAATTGATCCTAACATGTTTTGAGTGTGGTGGATATGCTGGCCAGACACATGTTGAGGATGTAAATGACCTAATGATCCAAAAATTTCAATGAGTAGAAATAAATTAAATTCTCAAGTTAATGCGTGGTTGTATATTTACAAGAGCAAAATAACCCACTTTTTGCCTATCCTTCAAAATGATAGATACTTTTTGGAATGATCTCTTTCAGCATTTGTGCATTTCCATTTTGGATGTTCAATTTTTTTTTCAAATCCAAACTTGTCCCACTTTTGTCGTAAACAAAACGAGCCCAACAAAATGAAAATTTTAGAGTTCAAGTATGCAAAATAATTTGAAAACTATATTAAATGTCAGAGAAGAAAATTATTTCACGCACTAAAAATGAACTCCAAAGTTTTGTTATCCATGTTTGGGAAATTCTACAAGTACAACCCCTAATAGCTTGGTGGAATTTTGTTAGAAATATATTTCTAAATGATCCTAACAAGTTTTAAATGTGGTGAATATGCTTGCCAGAAACATGTTGAAGATGCAAATGACCTAATGATCCAAAAATTTCATGGAGTTGAAAAAAAATAAATTCTCAAGTCAACGTGTGGTTGGATATATACCAGAGCGAAACAACCCACTTTTTGCCTATCCATCAAAATCACAGATACTTTTTTCAATTATCTCTCTCAGCATTTGTGTATTTCCATTTTGGATGTTAAATTTTTTTTCAAATCAAAACTTGTCCCACTTTTCTCGTAAACAAAACTATGACAACAAAATGAAAATTTTAGAGTTCTTGTATGCAAAAATATTTGAAAAGTATAATAAATGTAAGTGAAAAACTTATTTCACACACTACAAATGAACTCCAATGTTTTGTTATCCATGTTTGGGAAATTCTTATAGTACAACCCCTAGTAGGTTGGTGGAATTTTATAAGAAAGAGATTTCTAATTGAACCTAACATGTTTTAAATGTGGTGGATATGGATGCCAAAAGCATGTTGAAGATGGAAATTGACCTAATGATCCAAAAATTTCAAGGAGTATAAAAAAATTAAATTCTCAAGTTAATGTGTCGTTGGATATTTACAGGGCCAAACAACCCTCTTTTTGCCTATCCTTCGAAATCATAGATACTTTTTGGAATTATCACTCTCAGTATTTGTGCAATCCCATTTTGGATGTTCAATATTTTTTTGAAATCCAAACTTGTCCTGCTTTTGTCGTAAACATAACGATCACAAAAAAATGAAAATTTTAGAGTTCATGTATGCAAAATAAATAGAAAACTATAATAAATGAAAGTGAAGAAAATTATTTCACGTACTAAAAATGAACTCCAAAGTTTTGTTATCCATGTTTGGGAAATTCCATTAGTACAACCACTAATATCTTGGTGGAATTTTGCAAGAACGAGATTTCTAATTGATCCGAACATGTTTTAAATGTGTTGGATATGCATGCCAGAAACATGTTGAAGATGCAAATGACCTAATGATCGAAAAATTTCAAGGAGTAGAAAAAAATTAAATTCTCAAGTTAACATATGGTTGGATATTTACCCGAGCCAAACAACCCACTTTTTGCCTATCCTTAAAAATCACAGATACTTTTGGAATTAACTCTCTCAGCATTTGTGCATTGCCATTTTGGATGTTCAATTTTTTTTACAATCCAAACTTGTCCCACTTTTCTCGTAAACAAAACGATGAGAACAAAATGAAAAATTAAGATTTCATCTATGCAAAAAAATTTGAAAACTGCAATAAATATCAGTGAAGAAAATTATTTCACGCACTAACAATGAACTCCAAAGTTTTGTTATCCATGTTTGGGAAATTCCACTAATACAACCCCTATAGCTCGGTGGAATTTAATAAGAAAGCGACTTCTAATTGATCCTAACATGTTTTAAATGTTTTGGATATGCATGCATGAAATAAGTTGAGGATGCAAATGACCTAATCACCAAAAAAATTCAACGAGTAGAAAAAAATTAAATTAACGTGTGGTTGGATATTTACCAGAGCCAAACAACCCAGTTTTTGCCTATTCTTAAAAATCACTTATACTTTTTTGAATTATCTCTCTCAGAATTAGTGCATTTCCATTTTGGATGATCAGTTTTTTTTCAAATCCAAACTTGTCCCACTTTTGTTGTAAACAAAACGATCACAGCAAAATGAAAATTTTAGAGTTTATGTATGCAAAATAAATTGAAAACTATAATAAATGTAAGTGACAAAAATTATTTCACGCACTAAAAATGAACACCAAAGTTTTGTTATCCATGTTTGGGAAGTTCCACTAGTACAACCCCTAATAGCTTGGTGGAATTTTATCTGAACGAGATTTCTAATTGATCCTAACATATTTTAAATGTGGTGGATATGCATGCCAGAAACATGTTGAAGATGCAAGTGACCTAATTATACAAAAATTTCGAGTAGAAAAAAATTAAATTCTCAAGTTATGTGGTTGGATATTTACCTAAGCCAAACAACGAACTTTTTGCCTATCCTTAAAGATCACAGATACTTTTTGGAATTAACTCTCTCACCATTTGTGCATTTCATTTTTGGATGTTCAAATTTTTTTTCAAATCCAAACTTCCCACTTTTCTTGTAAACAAAACGATCACAACAAAATGAAAATTTTAGAGTTCATCGATGCAAAAAAAATGAAAAACTATAATAACGAAAGTGAAGAAAATTATTTCACGTACTAAAAATGAACTCCAAAGTTTTCTTATCCATATTTGGGAAATTCCACTAGTACAAACCCTAATAGCTAGGTGGAATTTTTGAGGAAAAATATTTCTAATTGATCATATCATATTTTAAATGTGGTGGATATGCATGCCAAAAACATGTTGAAGATGCAAATGACCTAAGGATCCAAAAATTTCAGGGAGTAGAAAAAATTAAATTCTCAAGTTAACGTGTGGTTGGATATTTACCAGAGCCAAACAACCTGCTTTTTGCCTATCTTTCAAAATCACATATAGTTTTTGGAATGATCTCTTTTAGCATTTGTCCATTTCCATTTTGGATGTTCATTTTTTTTCAAATCCTAACTGTTCCCACTTTTCTCGTAATTAAAACGATGACAACAAAATGAAAATTTTAATGTTCATGTATGCAAAAATTTTTGAAAACTATAATAAATGTAAGTGAAGAAAAATATTTCACGCACTAAAAATGAACTCCAAAGTATTTTTATCCATGTTTGGGAAATTCCACTACTACAACCCCTAATAGCTTCCTGGAATTTAATAAGAACGAGATTACTAATTGATCCTAACATGTTTTAAATGTGGTGGACATCCATGCCAGAAACATGTTGAAGATGCAAATGACCTAATGATCCAAAATTGCAAAGAGTACAAACAAATTAAATTATCAAGTTAACATGTGGTTGGAAATATACCAGAGCCAAGCAACCCAATTTTTGCCTATCCTTCAAAATCACAAATAGTTTTTTGAATTATCTCTCTCATTATTTGAGTATTTCCATTTTGGATGTTCAATTTTTTTCAAATCCAAACTTGTCCCCCTTTTCTCATAAACAAAATGATGAAAATAAAATGAAAATTTTGGAGTTCATGTATGCAAAAAAAATATAAAACTATAATAAATGTAAGTGAAGAAAACTACTTCATGCATTAAAATGACCTCAAAAGTTTTGTTATCCATGTTTGGGAAATTCCACTAGTACAACCCCAAATAGCTTGATGGAATTTTATATGAAAGATATTTCTAATTGATCCCAACATGTTTTAAATGTGGTGGATATGCATGCCTAAAACATGTTAAAGATGCAAATGACCTAAAGATCAAAAAATTTCAAGGAGTACAAACAAATTAAATTCTCAAGTGAATGTGTGGTTGGAAATTTAGCAGAGCCAAACAACCCACTTTTTTCCAATCCTTCAAAATCACAGATACTTTTTAGAACTATCTCTCTTAGCATTTGTGCATTCCAATTTTGGATTTTCAATCTTTTTTCAAATCGCAACTTGTCCCACTTTTCTTTTATACAAAAGGATGACAACAAATTCCAAATTTTAGAGTTCGTGTTGGCAAAAAAATTGAAAACTATTATAAAAGTAAGTGAAGAAAATTATTTCACGCACTAAAAATTCACTCCAAAGTTTTGTTATCCTTGTTTGGGAAATTCCACTAGTACAACCCCTAATAGCTTGTTGAAATTTTATAAGAAAGAGATTTATAATTGATCCTAACATGTTTTAAATGTGGTGGATATGCATTCCAAAAACATGTTGAAGATGCAATTGACCTATTGATCCTAAAATTGTGAGTAGAAAAAAATTAAATTCTCTAGTTAACGTGTGGTTGGATATATACCAGAGCCAAATAACTCACTTTTTGCCTATCCTTCAAAATTACAAATACTTTTTTGAATTATCTCTCTCAGCATTTGTGTATTTCCAGTTTGGATGTTCAATTTTTTTTTCAAATCCAAACTTGTCCCACTTTTCTCATAAAAAAAATGATGAAAACAAAATGAAAATTTTAGAGTTCATTTATGCAAAAAAAAAATTGAAAACTATAATAAATGTAAGAGAAGAAAATTATTTCATGCACTAAAAATGAACTCAAAAGTTTTTTTGTCCATATTTGGGAAAATCCACTAGTACAGCCCCTAATAGCTTACTGGAATTTTTTAAGAAAGAGATTTCTAATTGATCCTAACCTGTTTTAAATGTGGTTCATATGTATGCCAGAAACATGTTGAAGATGCAAATGACCTAATGATCAAAAAATTTCAAGGAGTAGAAAAAAATTAAATTCTCAAGTGAACGTGTGGTTGGATATTTAGCAGAGCCAAACAACCCACTTTTTGCCTATCCATCAAAATCACAGATACTTTTTGGAATTATCTCTCTCAGCATTTGAACATTTCCATTTTGGATATTCCATTTTTTTTCTAATCCCAAATTTTCCACTTTTCTCATAAACATACTGATCACAACAAAATTAATCTTTTAGAGTTCATGTGTGCAAAAAATTTTTGAAAACTGTAATAAATGTAAGTGAAGAAAATTATTTCATGCACTAAAAATGAACTCCAAAGTTTTGATGTCCATGTTTGGGAAATTCACTAGTACAACCCCTAATAACTTGGTGTAATTTTATAAGAAAGAGATTTTTAATTGATCCTAACATTTTTTACATGTGGTGGATATGCATGCCAGAAACATGTTGAAGATGCAAATGACCTAATGATCCAAATATTTCAAAGAGTATAAAAAAAAAAAAATTTCACAAGTTAACGTGTAGTTGGATATTTACCAGAGCCACATAACCCACTTTTTGCCTATCCTTCTAAATCACAGATACTTTTTGAAATTATCTCTCTCAGCATTTGTGCATTTCAATTTTGGATGTTCGATTTTTTTTCAAATCGAAACATGTCCCACTTTTCTCGTAAACAAAACAATCACAACAAAATGAAAATTTTAGAGTTCATGTATGCGAAAAAATTGGAAAACTATAATAAATTTAAGTGAAGAAAATTATTTCACACACTAAAAATGAACTCCAAAGTTTTGTTATCGAAGTTTGGGAAATTCCACTAGTACAACCCCTAATAGCTTGGTAGAATTTTATATGAAAGAGATTTCTCATTGATCCTAACATGTTGTAAATGTGGTGGATATGCATGCCAAAAACATGTTGAAGATGCAAATGACATAAAGATCCAAAAATTTCAAGGAGTAGAAAAAATTTAAATTCTCAAGTTAATGCGTGGTTGGATATTTACTAGAGCCAAACAACCCACTTTTTGCCAATCCTTCAAAATCACAGATACTTTTTGGAATTATCGCTCTCAGCATTTTTACATTTCCATTTTGGTTGTTCGATTGTTTTTAAAATCCAAAACTTGTCCCACTTTTCTCGTAAACAAAACGATGACAACAAAATGAAAATTTTACAGTTCATGTGTGCAAAAAAATTTCAAAACTATAATAAATGTGAGTGAGGAAAATTTTTCACGCACTAAAAATGAACTCCAAAGTTTTGTTATCCATGGTTGGGAAATTCCACTAGTACAATCTCTTATAGCTTGCTTGAATTTTATAAGAAAGAGATTTCAAATTAATCCTAACATGTTTTAAATGTGGTGGATATGCACGCCAGAAACATGTTTAAGATGCAAATGCCCTAATGATCCAAAAATTTCAAGGAGTAGAAAAAAATTAAATTCTCAAGTTAACGCGTGTTTGGATATTTACCAGAGCCAAAAAACCCACTTTTTACTTATCCTTCAAAATCATAGATACTTGTTGGAACTATGTCTCTCAGCATTTGCGCATTTCCATTTTGTCTCTCAGCACTTTTCTCGTAAACATAGCGATCACAACAAAATGAACATTGAAGAGTTCATGTATGCAAAACAAATTTGAAAACTTTAATAAATGTATGTGAAGAAAATTATTTCACGCACTAAAATTGAATTAAAAAGTTTTGTTATCCATGTTTGGGAAATTCCACTAGTACAACCCCTTATAGCTCGGCGGAATTTTATAAGAAAGAGATTTCTAATTGATCCTATCATGTTTTAAATGTGGTGGATATGCATGCCAGAAACATGTTCATGATGCAAATGACCTAACGATCCAAAAATTTCAAGGAGTAGAAAAAAATTAAATTCTCAAGTTAACGCGTGGTTGGATATTTACCTGAGCGAAAGAACCCACTTTCTGCCTATCCTTTAAAATGTCAGGTACTTTTTGGAATTATCTCTCTCAGCATTTGTGGATTTCCATTTTGGATTTTGGATTTTTTTTCAAATCCAAACACTTCACAGTTTTATCGTAAACAAAACGATCACATTGAAATTAAAATTTTATAGTTCATGTATGAAAAAAAATTTGAAAACTATAATAAATGTAAGTGTAGAAAATTATTTCACGTACTAAAAATGAACTCCAAAGTTTTGTTATCCTTGTTTGGGAAATTCCACTAGTACAACCCATAATAGTTTTGTGGAATGTTATATGAAACGGATTTCTAATTGAGCCTAACAAGTTTTAAATGTGGTGGATATGCATGCCAGAAACATGTTGAAGATGCAAATGACCTGATGATCAAAAAATTTCAAGGAGTAGAAAAAAATTAAATTCTCAAGTTAATGCGTTGTTGGATATTTACCAGAGCCAAACAACCCAGTTTTTGCCTTTCCTTCGAAATCACAGATACTTTTTGGAATTATCTCTCTCAGCATTTGTGCATTTCCATTTTTTATGTTCGATTTTTTTTCAAATCCAAACATGTCTCTAGTAAAAAAATGATCGCAACAAAATGAAAATTTAAGAGTTCATGTATGAAAAAACACTTGAAAACTATAATAAATGTATGTGAAAAAAATTATTTCACGCTCTAAAAATGCACTCCAAAGTTTTGTTATCCCTAGTTGGGAAATTCCACTAGTACAACCTCTTATAGGTTGTGGAATTTTATAAGAAAGAGATTTCTAATTGATCCTAATATGTTTTAAATGTGGTGGCCAAAAACATGTTAAAGATGAAAATGACCTAATGATCCAAAAATTTCAAGGAGTAGAAAAGAATTAAATTCTCAAGTTAACTTGTGGTTGGATAATTACCAGCGCCAAAGAACTCACTTTCTGCCTGTCCTTTAAAATCACAGATACTTTTTGGAATTATCTCTCACATCATTTGTGGATTTCAATTTTGGATGTTTGAATTTTTTTCAAATCCAAACACTTCCCTGTTTTCTCGTAAACAAAACAATCACCGCAAAATTAAAATTTTAGAGTTCATGCAAGCAAAAAAATTCTAAAACTATAATAAATGTAAGTCAAAAAAATTATTTCATGCACAAAAAATGAACTCCAAAGTTTTGTTATCTATGTTTGGAAAAATCCACTTGTACAACCCCTAGTAGTTTTGTGGAATTTTATAAGAAAAGGATCTCTAATATATCCTAACACGTTTTAAATGTGGTGGATATGTAGGCCAGAAACATGTTGAAGATGCAAATTACCTGATGATCCAAAATTTCAAGGAGTAGAAAAAAATTAAATACTCAAGTTAATGCGTGGTTGGATATATACGAGAGCCAAACAACCCACTTTTGGCCTATCCTTCAAAATCACAAATACTTCTTTGAATTATCTCTCACAGTATTTGTGTATTTCCATTATGGATGTTCAATTTTTTTTCAAATCCAAACTTGTCCCACTTTTCTCATAAATAAACGATGAAAACAAAATGAAAATTTTAGAGATCATGTATGCAAAAAAAATTAAAAACTGTAATAATTGTAAGTGAAGAAAATTATTTCACGCACTAAAAATGAAGTCAAAAGCTTTCTTATCCATGTTTGGGAAATTCCACAAGTACAGCCCCTAATAGCTTGGTGGAATTTTATAAGAAAGAGATTTCTAATTGATCTTAACATGTTTTAAATGTGGTGGATATGCATGCCAGAAACATGTTGAAGATGCAAATGACCTAATGATCAAAAAATTTCAAGGAGTAGAAAAAAATTAAATTCTCAAGTCAACGTGAGGTTGGAAATTTAGCAGAGCCAAACAAACTACTTTTTTCCAATCCTTCAAAATCACAGATACTTTTTAGAATTATCTCTCTCAACATTTGTGCATTTCCATTTTCGATTTTAAATTTTTTTTTCAAATCCGAACTTGTCCCACTTTTCTCTTAACCAAAACGACGACAACAAATTGAAAATTTAAGAGTTCATGTACCAAAAAAAATTGAAAATTATAATAAATGTAAGTGAAGAAAATTATGTCACGCACTAAAAATTCACTCCAAATTTTTGTTATCCATGTTTTGGAAATTAAACTAGTACAACCCCTAATAGCTTGGTGAAATTTTATAAGAAAGATATTTCTAATTGATCCTAACATGTTTTAAATATGGTGGATACGCATTCCAGAAACATGTTCAAGATCCAAATGTCCTTAAGATAAAATAATTTCAAGGAGTTGAAAAAAATTAAATTCTCAAGTGAACGTGTGGTTGGATATTTACCAGAGCCAAACAACCCACTTTTTGCCCTTCCTTCAAAATCACGGATACTTTTTGGAATTATCTCTCTCAGGATTTGTGCATTTCCATTTTGGATGTTCAATATTTTTTCAAATCCAAACTTGTCCCACTTTTCTAGTAAACAAAATGATCACAACAAAATTATAATTTTAGTGTTTCTGTATGCAAAAAAATTTGAAAACTATTGTAAATGTAAGTGAAGAAAATTATTTAACGTACTAAAAATGAACTCCAAATTTTGGTTATCCGTATTTTGGAAATTCCAATAGTACAACCCTAATAGCTTAGTGGAATTTTATAAGAAAGAGATTTCTAATTGATCCTATCATATTTTAAATGTGGTGGTTATGCATGCCAAAAACATGTTGAAGATGCAAATGACCTAAGGATCAGAAAATTTCAAGGAGTAGAAAAATATTTAATTCTCAAGTTAACGTGTGGTTGGTTATTTACCAGAGCCAAAAAACCTACTTATTGCCTATCCTTCAAAATCACATATACTTTTTGGAATGATCTCTTTCACCATTTGTCCATTTCCTTTTTGGATGTTCAATTTTTTTTTAAATCCTAATTGCTCCCTCTTTTCTCGTAATAAAAACGATGACAACAAAATGAAAATTTTAGTATTCATGTATGCAAAAAAAATTTAAAACTATAATAAATGTAAGTGAAGAAAATTATTTCATGCACTAAAAATTCACTCCAAAGTTTTGTTATCCATGTTTAGGAAATTGCACTACTACAACCCCTAATAGCTTCGTGGAATTTGATAAGAACGAGATTACTAATTGATCCTAACATGTTTTAAATGTGGTGGACATCCATGCCAGAAACATGTTGAAGATGCAAATGACCTAATGATCCAAAATTGCAAGGAGTACAAAAAAATTAAATTCTCAAGTTAACATGTGGATGGAAATATACCAGAGCCAAACAACCCACTTTTTGCCTATCCTTCAAAATCACAAATAGTTTTTTGAATTATCTCTCTCATTATTTGTGTATTTCCATTTTGGATGTTCAATTTTTTTTCAAATCCAAACTTGTCCAAATTTTCTCATAAACAAAACGATGAAAACAAAATGAAAATTTTGGAGTTCATGTATGAAAAAAAAATATAAAACTATAATAAATGTAAGTGAAGAAAACTACTTCATGCATTAAAATGAACTCAAAAGTTTTGTTATCAATGTTTGGGAAATTCTACTAGTACTGCCCCAAAAAGCTTGGTGGAATTTTATAAGAGATTTCTAATTGATCCTAACATGTTTTAAATGTGATGGATATGCATGCTAGAAACATGTTGAAGATGCAAATGACCTAATGATAAAAAAATTACGAGTAGAAAAAAATTAAATTCTCAAGTCAATGTTTGGTTGGAAATTTAGCAGAGCCAAACAACCCACTTTTTGCCTATCCTTCAGAATCACCGATACTTTTTAGAACTATCTCTCTCAGCATTTGTGCATTTCCATTTTGGATTTTCAATTTTTTTTTAAATCATAACTAGTCCCACTTTCCTCTTATTAAAAAGGACGACAACAAATTGAAAATTTTAGAGTTCATGTATGCAAAAAAAATTGAAAACTATAATAAATGTAAGAGAAGAAAATTATTTCACTGACTAAAACTGAACTCAAAATTTTTGTTGTCCATATTTGGAAAAATCCACTAGTACAGCCCCTAATAGCTTCATGGAATTTTATAAGAAAGATATTTCTAATAGATCCTAACCTGTTTTAAATGTGGTGGATATGCATGCCAGAAACATGTTGAAGATGCAAATGACCTCATGATCATTAAATTTCCAGGAGTAGAAAAAAATTAAATTCTCAAGTGAACGTGTGGTCAGATACCAGAGCCAAACAACCCACTTTTTGCCTATCTTTCAAAATCACAGACACTTTTTGGAATTATCTCTCTCAACATTTGTGCATTTCCATTTTGGATATTCCATTTTTTTTCAAATCCAAATTTTTCCACTTTTCTCGTAAACATACCGATCACAACAAAATTAAACTTTTAGAGTTCATGTAGGAAAAAAAAAATTGAAAACTATAATAAATGTAAGTGAAGAAAATTATTTCATGCACTAAAAATGAACTCCAAAGTTTTGATATCCATGTTTGGGAAATTCACTAGTATAACCCCTAATAGCTTGGTGTAATTTTATAAGAAAGAGATTTCTAATTGATCCTAACATTTTTGACATGTGGAGGATATGCATGCCAGAAACATGTTGAAGATGCAAATGACCTAATGATCCAAATATTTCAATGAGTAGAAAAAAATAAATTCTCAAGTTAACGCGTGGTTGTTTATTTACCAGAGCCAAACAACCCACTTTTTGCGTATCCTTCTAAATCATAGATACTTTTTGAAATTATCACTCTCAACATTTGGGCATTTCAATTTTGGATGTTCAATTTTTTTTCAAATCAAAATATGTCCCACTTTTCTCGTAAACAAAACGATCACAACAAAAAGAAAATTTTAGAGTTCATGTATGCAAAAAAATTGGAAAACTATAATAAATGTAAGTGAAGAAAATTATATCATGCACTAAAAATGAACTCCAGAGTTTTGTTATCCAAGTTTTGGAAATTCCACTAGTACAACCCCTTATAGCTTGTTGGAATTTTACATGAAAGAGATTTCTAATTGATCCTAACATGTTTTAAATGTGGTGGAAATGCATGCCAGAAACATGTTGCAGATGCAAATGACCTAAAGATCCAAAAATTTCATGGAGTAAAAATAAATTAAATTCTCAAGTTAACGCGTGGTTGGATATTTACCAGAGCCAAACAACCCACCTTTTGCCAATCATTCAAAATCACACATACTTTTTGGAATTATCGCAGTCAACATTTTTACATTTCCATTTTGGATGTTCGATTTTTTTTCAAATCCAAAACGTGTCCCACTTTTCTCGTAAACAAAACGATCACAACAAAAAGAACATTGAAGAGTTCATGTATGCAAAAAAAATTTAAAACTTTAATAAACGTATGTGAAGAAAATTATTTCATGCACTAAAAATGAATTAAAAGGTTTTGCTATCCAAGTTTGGGAAATTCCATTAGTACAACCCCTTATAGCTTGGTTGAATTTTATAAGAAAGAGATTACAAATAGATCCTAACATGTTTCAAATCTGGTGGCTATGCATGCCAGAAACATGTTGAAGATTCAAATGACCTAATGAAACATGTTCAAGATGAAAATGACCTGATGATCCAAAATTTTCGAGTAGAAAAAAATTAAATTCGCAATTTAACGCATGGTTGGATATTTACCAGAGCCAAACAACTCACTTTTTGCCTTTCCTTCAATATCACAGATACTTTTTGGCATTATCTCTCTTAGCATTTATGCATTTCCATTTTTTATGTTCGATTTTTTTTCAAAACCAAAGTTGTCCCACTTATCTAGTAAACAAAACGATCACATGAAAATGAAAATTTAAGAGTTCATGTATGCAAAAAAACTTGAAAACTATAATAAATGTATGTGAAGAAAATAATTTGACGCACTAAAAATGAACTCTAAAGTTTTGTTATCCCTATTTGGGAAATTCCACTAGTACAACCCCTTATAGCTTGGTGGAATTTTATAAGAAAGAGATTTCTAATTGATCCTAACCAGTTTTAAATGTGGTGGATATTCATGCCTGAAATATGTTGAAGATGCAAATGACCTAATGATCAAAAAATTTCCAGAAGTAGAAAAAAATAAAATTCTCAAGTTAACCTGTGGTTGGATATTTACCAGAGCCAAACAACCTACTCTTTGCTTATCCTTCAAAATCACAGATACTTTTTGGAATTATCTCTCTCAAAATTTGTGCATTTCCATTTTGGATAATCCATTTTTTTTCAAATCCAAATTTTTCCACTTTTGTCGTAAACATACCGATCACAACAAAATTAAACTTTTAGAGTTCATGTATGAAAAAAAATTTGAAAATTATAATAAATGTAAGTGAAGAAAATTATTTCATGCACTAAAAATGAACTCCAAAGTTTTGATATCCATGTTTGGGAAATTCACTAGTACAACCCCTAATAGCTTGGTGTAATTTTATAAGAAAGAGATTTCTAATTGATCCTAACAGTTTTTACATGTGGTGGATATGCATGCCAGAAAGATGTTGAAGATGGAAATGACCTGATGATCCAAAAATTTGGAGTAGAAAGAAATTAAATTCTCAAGTTAACCTGTGGTTGGATATTTACCAGAGCCAAACCACCCACTTTTTGCTTATCGTTCAAAATCACAGATACTTTTTGGAATTATGTCTCTTAGCATTTGTGCATTTCCATTTTTGATGTTCAATTTTTTTCAAATCCAAACTTGTCCCACTTTTCTTGTAAACAAAATGATCACAACAAAATGAACATTGAAGAGTTCATGTATGCAAAAAAAATTCAAAACTTTAATAAATGTATGTGAAGAAAATTATTTCACGCACTAAAAATGAATTAAAAAGTTTTGTTATCCAAGTTTGGGAGATTTCACTAGTACAACCCCTTATAACTTGGTGGAATTTTATAAGAAACAGATTTCTAATTGATCCTATCATGTTTTAAATGTGGTGGATATGCATGCCAGAAACATGTTCATGAAGCAAATGACCTCATGATCCATAAATTTCAAGTAGTAGAAAAAAATTAAATTCTCATGTTAACGCGTGGTTGGATATTTATCAGAGCCAAAGAACCCACTTTCTGCCTATCCATTAAAATCATAGGTACTTTTTGGAATTATCTCTCTCAGCATTTGTGCTTTTCCATTTTGGATGTTCAATTTTTTTTCAAGTCCAAACACTTCCCAGTTTTCTCGTAAACAAAACGATCACAATGAAATTAAAATTTTATAGTTCATGTATGAAAAAGAATTTGAAAACTATAATAAAAGTAAGTGAAGAAAATTATTTCACGCACTAAAAATGAAGTCTAAATTTTTGTTAACCTTGTTTGGGAAATTCCACTAGTACAACCCATAATAGTTTTGGAATTTTATAAGAAAGAGATTTCTAATTGATCCTAACAAGTTTTAAATGTGGTGGATATGCATGGTAGAAACATGTTGAAGATGCAAATGACCTGATGATCCAAAAATTTCCAGGAGTAGAAAAAAATTAAATTCTCAAGTTAACGCGTGGTTGGATATTTACCAGAGCCAAACAACCCACTTTTTGCCTTTCCTTCAATACCACAGATACTTTTTGGAATTATCTCTCTCAGCATTTGTGCATTTCCATTTTTTATGTTCTATTTTTTTCAAATCCAAACTTGTCCCACTTATCTAGTAAACAAAACGATCACAACAAATGAAAATTTAAGAGTTCATGTTTGCAAAAAAACTTGGAAACTATAATGAATGTATGTGAAGAAAATAATTTCACGCACTGAAAATGAACTCCAAAGTTTTGCTATCCCTTTTTGGGAAAATCCACTAGTACAACCCCTTATAGCTGGGTGAAATTTTATAAGAAAGAGATTTCTAATTGATCCTAATATGTTTTAAATATGGTGGATATGCATGCCAGAAACAATGTGAAGATGAAAATGACCTAATGATCCAAAAATTTCATGGAGTAGCAAAAAATTAAATTCTCAAGTTAACTTGTGGTTGGATATTTACCAGAGCCAAAGACCCCATTTTCTGCCTGTCCATTAAAATCACAGCATTAGTGGATTTCTATTTTGGATGTTCGATTTTTTTTCAAATCCAAACACTTCACTGTTTTCTCATAAACAAAACGATCACAACAAAACTAAAATTTTAGAGTTCATGTATGCAAAAAAATTCTAAAACAATAATAAATGTAAGTGAAAAAAATTATTTCATGCACTAAAAATGAACTCCAAAGTTTTGTTATCCATGTTTCGGAAGATGCAAATGACCTAATGATCCTAAAATTTCACGGAGTAGAAAAAAATTAAATTCTCAAGTTAATGCGTGGTTGGATATTTACCAGAGGCAAAGAACCCATTTTTCTGCCAATCCTTTAAAATCACAAATACTTTTTGGATTTATCTCTCTCAGCATTTGTGGATTTCCATTTTAGATGTTCCATTTTTTTTCAAATAGAAACACTTGCTAGTTTTCTCGTAAATAAAATGATCACAACGAAATTAAAAGTTTAGAGTTCATGTATGAAAAAAAAAATTGAAAACTATAATAAATGTAAGTCTAGGAAATTATTTCACGCACTAAAACTAAACTCCATTTTATAAGAAAGAGATTTCAAATTGATCCTAACATGTTTTAAATGTGGTGGATTTGCATGCCTGAAACATGTTGAAGATGAAAATGACCTAATGATCCAAAATTTTCAAGGAGTAGAAAAAAATTAAATTCTCAAGTTAACGCATGGTTTGATATTTACCATAGCCAAAGAACCAATTTTTTGCCTATCCTTTAAAATGACAGATATTTTGTGGAATTATCTCTCTCAGTATTTGTGGATTTCCATTTTGGATGTTTGATTTTTTTTCAAATCCAAACACTTCCCAGTTTTCTCATAAACAAAAAGATCACAGCAAAATTAAAATTTTAGAGTTCATGTATGCAAAAAAATTCTAAAACTATATTAAATGTAAGTGAAGAAAATTATTTCATGCACTAAAAATGAATTCCAAAGTTTTTTTATCCATGTTTGGGAAATTCCACTAGTTCAACCCCTAATAGTTTTGTGGAATTTTATAAGAAAGAGATTTCTAATTGATTCTAACATGTTTTAAATGTGGTGGATATGCATGCGAGAAACATATTGAAGATGCAAATGACCTGATGATCCAAAAATTTCAACAAGTTGAAAAATCTTAAATTCTCAAGTTAATGCGTGGTTAGATATTTACTATACCCAAACAACCCAGTTTTTGCCTATCCTTCTAAATCACAGATACTTTTTGGAATTATCTCTCTCAGCATTGGTGCATTTCCATTTTTGATGTTGGATTTTTTTTCAAATCCAAACTTGTCCCACTTTTCTCGTAATCAAAACGATCACAACAAAATGAACATTTAAGAGTTCATGGATGCAAAAAAATTGAAAACTTTAATAAATGTATGTGAAAAAAAATTATTTCACGCACTAAAAAAGAATTAAAAAGTTTTGTTATCCAAGTTTGGGAAATTCCACTAGTGCAACCCCTAATGGCTTGGTGGAATTTTATAAGATAGAGATTTTTAAATGTGGTGGATATGCATGCCTGAAACATGTCGAAGATGCCAATGACCTAATGATCCAAAAAAAAAGGAGTCGAAAAAAATTAATTTTCAAGTTAATGCATGGTTAGATATTTACCTGAGCCAAAGAACCCACTTTTTGCCTATACCTCAAAATCACAAATACCTTTTGGAATTATCTCTCTTAGCAATTATGCATTTCCATTTTGGATGTTCGATTTTTTTTCGAATCCAAACTTGTCCCACTTTTCTCGTAAACAAACCGATCTTAACAAAATGAAAATTTAAGAGTTCAAGTATGCAAAAATTTTGGAAACTATAATAAATGTGTGTGTAGAAAATTATTTCACGCACTAAAAATGAACTAAAAATTTTTGTTATCCCTGTTTGAAAAATTCCGCTAGTACAACCCCTAATACTTTGTGGAATTTTATAAGAAAAAGATTTCTAATTGATCCTATCATGTTTTAAATGTGGTGGATATGCTTGTTAGAAACATGTTGAAGATGCAAATGACCTAATGATCCAAATATTTCAAGGAGTAGAAAAATATTAAATTCTCAAGTTAACGCGTGGTTGGATATTTACCAGAGCCAAACAACCCACTTTTTGCCTATCCATCAAAATCACAGATACCTTTTGGAATTATCTCTAACAGCATTTGTGCATTTCCATTTTGGATGTTCGATTTTTTTCAAATCCAAACTTGTCCTACTTTTCTCATAAACAAATCGATCACAACAAAATAAAAATTTTAGAGTTCATGTATGGAAAAATATTTGAAAACTATAATAAATGAAAATGAAGAAAATTATTTCACGCACTAAAAATGAACTCTAAAGTTTTCTTATCCATGTTTGGGAAATTCACTAGTACAACCCCTAATAGCTTGGTGGAATTTTATAAGAAAGAGATTTCTAATTGATCCTAAATGTCTTACATGTGGTGGATATACATATCAGAAACATGTTGAAGATGCAAATGACCTAATGATCCAAAAATTTCAAAGAGTTGAAAAAAATTAAATTCTTAAGTTAATGCGTGGTTGGATATTTACCAGAGCCAAACAACCCACTTTTTGCCTAACCATCAAAATCACAGATAATTTTTGGAATAATATCTCTCAACATTTGTGCATTTCAATTTTGGATGTTCGATTTTTTTTCAAATCCAAACTTGTCCCACTTTTTTCGTAAACAAAATGATCACAACATAATGTAAATTTTAGAGTTCATGTATGGAAAAAAATTTGAAAACTATAATAAATGTAAGTGAAGAAAATTATTTCGTGCACTTAAAATGAACTCCAAAGTTTTGTTATCCATTGTTGGGAGATTTCACTAGTACAACCCCTTAAAGCTTGGTGGAATTTTATAAGAAAGAGATTTCTAATTGATCCTAACATGTTTTAAATGTGGTGCATATACATGCCAAAAACATGTTGAAGATGAAAATGACCTAATGATTCAAAAATTTCAAGGAGTACAAAAAAATTAAATTCTCAAGTTATCACGTGGTTGCATATTTACCAAAGCCAAAGAACGCACTTTCTGCCTATTCTTTAAAATCACAGATACTTTTAGGAATTCGCTCTCTCTACATTTGTGGATTTCCATTTTGGATGTTCGATTTTTTTTCAAATCCAAACACTTCCTAGTTTTCTCATAAACAAAACGATCACAGCAAAATTAAAATTTTAGAGCTCATGTATGCAAAAAAATTCAAAAACTATAATAAATGTAGGTGAAGAAAATTATTCCATGCACTAAAAATGAACTCCAAAGTTTTGTTATCCCTTTTTGGGAAATTCCACTCGTACAACCCCTAATAGTTTTTGTGGAATTTTATAAGAAAGATATTTCTAATTGTTCCTAACATGTTTTAACTATGGTGGATAAGTATGCCAAAAACAAGTTGAAGATGCAAAAGATCTGATGATTCAAAAATTTCAAGGAGTAGAAAAAAATTATATTCTCAAGTTAATGCGTGGTTGGATATTTACCAGAGCCAAACAACCCACTTTTTGCCTATCCTTCAAAATCACAAATACTTTTTGGAATTATCTCTCTCAGCATTTGTGCATTTTCATTTTTTATGTTAGAATTTTTTTCATATCCAAGCTTGCCCCACTTTTCTCATAAACAAAACAATCACAAAAAATGAAAATTTAAGAGTTCATGTATGCAAAAAAATTTAAAAAATATCATAAATGTAAGTGAAGAAAATTATTTCATACAAAAAAAATGATTTCAAAAGTTTTGTTATCCAAGTTTGGGAAATTCCACTAGTGCAAGCCCTAATAGCTTGGTGGAATTTTATAACAAAGAGATTTCTAATTGATCCTATCATGCTTTAAATGTGGTGGATATGCATGCCAGAAACATGTTGAAGATGCGAATGACCTAATGATCCTAAAATTTCAAGGAGTAGAAAAAAATTGAATTCTCAAGTTAACGCGTGGTTGGATATTTATCAGAGCCAAACAACCCACTTTCTGCCTATCCTTTAAAATCACAGATGCTTTTTAGAATTATCTCTCTCAGCATTTGTGGATTTCCATTTTGGATGTTCAATTTTTTTTCAAATCCAAACACTTCCCAATTTTCTCGTAAACAAAACGATCACAACAAAATCAAAATTTTAGAGTTCTTGTATGAAAAAAATTTTGAAAACTATAATAAATGTAAGTGTAAAAAATTATTTCACGCAATTAAAATGAACTCCAAAGTTTTGTTATCCATGTTTTAGAAATTCTACTAGTACAACCCGTATTAGTTTTGTGGAATTTTATAAGAAAGAGATTTCTAATTGATCCTAACATGTTTTAAATGTGGTGGATATGCATGCCAGAAACATGTTGAAGATGCAAATGATCTAAAGATCCAAAAATTTCTAGGAGTAGAAAAAAATTAAATTCTCTAGTTAATGCGTGGTTGGATATTTACCAAACCCAAACAACCCAATTTTTGCCCATCCTTTAAAATCACAGGTACTTTTGTGAATTATCTCTCTCAACATTTGTGCATTTCCATTTATGATGTTCAAATTTTTTTCAAATCCAAACTTTTCCCACTTTTCTCGTAAACAAAACGATCACAAAAAAATGAAAATTTAAGAGTTCATGTATGAAAAAAATTTGAAAACTATAATAAATGTATATGAAGAAAATTATTTCACGCAATAAAAATGAACTCTAAAGTTTTGTTATCCCTATTTGGGAAATTCCACTAGTACAACCCCTTATAGCTTTGTGGAATTTTGTAAGAAAAAGATTTCTAGTTGATCCTATCATGTTTTAAATGTGGTGGATACGCATGCCAGAAACATGTCGAAGATGAAAATGACCTAATGATCCAAAAATTTCAAGGAGTAGAAAAAAATTAAATTCTCAAGTTAACGCTTGGTTGGATATTTACCAGAGCCAAAGAACCCACTTTCTGCCTATCCTTTAAAATCACAGATAATTTTTGGAATTATCTCTCACAACTTTTTTGGATTTCCATTTTGGATGTTCGATTTTTTTTCAAATCCAAACACTTCCCAGTTTTCTCGTAAACGAAACGATCTGAGCAAAATTAAAATTTTAGACTTCATGTATGCAAAAAAAATTTAAAACTATAATAAATGTAAGTAAAGAAAATTATTTCATGCACTAAAAATGAATTCTAAAGTTTTGTTATCCTAGTAGTTTTGTGGAATTTTATAAGAAAAATTTTTCTAATTGATCCTAACATGTTTTAAAATGTGGTGGATATGCATGCCAGAAACATGTTGAAGATGCAAATGACCTGATGATCCAAAAAGTTCTAGGAGTAGAAAAAAATTAAATTCTCTAGTTAATGCGTGGTTGGATATTTACCAGACCCAAACAACCCATTTTTTGCCCATCCTTTAAAATCACAGATACTTTTCTGAATTATCTCTCTCAGCATTTTTGCATTTCCATTTTTGATGTTCGATTTTTTTTCAAATCCAAACTTCTCCCACTTTTCTCGTAAACAAAACGATAACAACAAAATGAAAATTTAAGAGTTCATGTAGGCAAAAAAATTTGAAAACTATAATAAATGTATGTGAAGAAGATTATTTCACGATCTAAAAATAAATTTAAATGTTTTGTTAACCAAATTTGTGTAATTCCACTAGTGCAACCCCTAATAGCTTGGTAGAATTTTATAAGAAAGAGATTTCTAATTGATCCTATCATATTTTAAATGTGGTGGATATGCATGCCAGAAACATGTTAAAGATGCAAATGACCTAATGACCCAAAAATTTCAAGGAGTAGAAAAAAATTAAATTCTCAAGTTACGTGAAATGAACTCCAAAGTTTTGTTATCCATGTTTGGAAAATTTCACTAGTACAACCCCTAATAGGTTGTTCGAATTTTATAAGAAAGGGATTTCTAATTGATCCTAACATGTTCTAAATGTGGTGGATATCCACGCCTGAAACATGTTAAAGATGCAAATGACCTAATGATCCAAAAATTTCAAGGAGTAGAAAAAAATTAAATTCTCAAGTCAACACATGGTTCGATATTTACCAGAGCCAAACAACCCACTTTTTTTCTATTCTTCAAAATGACAGATACTTTTTGGAATTATCTTTCTCAGCATTTGTGCATTTCCATTTTGAATGTTCAAATTTTTTGGGAAAAACTCCAAAGTTTTATTATCCAAAAACTCCAAAATTTTGTTATCCATTTTTGGGAAATTCCTCTAGTACAACCCCTAATATCTTGGTGGAATTTTATAAGAAAGAGATTTCTAATTGATCCTAACATGTTTTAAATTTGGTGGATATGCAAGCCAGAAACATGTTGAAGATGAAAATGATCTAATGATCCAAAAATTTCATGGAGTAGAAAAAAATTAAATTCCCAAGTTAATGTGTGGTTGGATATTTTACCAGAGCCAAACAACCCACTTTTTGTCTATGCTTCAAAATCACAAATATTTTTTGGAATTATCTCTCTCAATATTTGTGCATTTCCATTTTGAATGTTCAATTTTTTTTTAAATCCAAACTTGTCCTTTCTCGTATATAAAACGATCACAGCAAAATGAAAATTTAAGAGTCCTTGTATGCAAAAAAATTTGAAAAATATAATAAACGTAAGTCAAGAAAATTATTTCACGCACTAAAAATGAACTCCAAGGTTTTGTTATCCATGTTAGAGAAATTCAACTAGTACAACCCCTAATAGCTTGGTCGAATTTTATAAGAAAGAGATTTCTAATTGATCCTAACATGTTTTTAATGTGGTGGATATGCATGCCTGAAACATGTTGAAGATGCAAATGACCTAACGATCCAAAAATTTCAAGGAGTAGAAAAAAATTAAATTCTCAAGTTAAAGCGTGGTTGGATATTTAACAGAGCCAAACAACCCATTTTTTTCCCATCCTTCAAAATCACAGATACTTTTTGGAATTATCTCTCCCAAAGCATTTGTGAATTCCCTTTTTGGATGTTCAATTTTTTTTCAAATCCAAACTTGTCCCACTTTTCTCGTAAAATAAACGATCACAACAAAATGATAATTTTAGAGTTCATGTATGCAAACAAATTTGAAAACAATAGTAAATGTAAGTGAAGAAAATTATTTCACGCACTAAAAATTAACTTCAAAGTTTCGTTATCCATGTTTTGGAAATTCCACTAGTACAACCCCTAATAGGTTGGTGGAATTTTATAAGAAATGGATTTCTAATTGATTCTAACATGTTTTAAATGTGGTGGATATGCATGCCAAAAACATGTTGAAGATTCAAATGACCAAATGATCAAAAACTTTCAAGGCGAAGAAAAAAATAAAATTCTCAAGTTAACGCGTGGCAGGATATTTACCTGAGCCAAACAACCAACCTTTTGCCTATCCTTCAAAATGAAATATATTTTTTTGAATTATCTCTCTAAGAATTTGTGCATTTCCATTTTGGATGTTTAATTTTTTTTCAAATCCAAAGTTGTCCCACTTTTCTCGTAAACAAAACGATCACAAGAAAATGAAAATTTTGGAGTTCATATAAGCAAAAAAAATTGAAACTATAATAAATGTAAGAGAAGAAACTAGAAATGAACTCCAAAGATTTGTTATCCAAGTTTTGGAAACTCCACTAGTAAAACCCTTAATAGCTTGGTGGAATTTCTAATTGATCTTAACATGTTTTAATTTTTGTGGATTTGAATGCAAGAAACATGTTGAAGATGCAAATGACCTAATGATTCAAAAATTTCATGGAGTAGAAAAAAAATTAAATTCTCAAGTTAACGTGTGGTGGGATATTTACCAGAGTCAAACAATACACTTTTTGCCTATCCTTCAAAATCATGGGTACTTTTTGGAATTATCACTCTCAGCATTGGTGCATTTCCATTTTGGATGTTCAATTTTTTTTAAAATCCAAACTTGTCCTCCTTTTCTCGAAAAAAAAACGATCACAACAAAATGAAAATTTTAGAGTTCATGTATGCAAAAAAATTTGAAAACTATAATAAATGTAAGTGAAGAAAATTAGTTAACGCACTAAAAATGAACTCCAAAGTTTTGTTAGCCATGTTTGGGAAATTCCACTAGTACAACCTCTAATAGTTGGAGGAATTTTATAAGAAAGAGATTTGTAATACATCCTAACATGTTTTAAATGTGGTGGATATGCATGCAAGAAACATGTTGAAGATGCAAATGTCCTAATGATCCAAAAATTTCTTGGAGTAGAAAATAAATTAAATTCCAAAGTTCACGTGTGGTTGGATATTTACTAAAGCCAAACAACCGACTTTTTACCTATCCTTAAAAAACATAGATACTTTTTGGAATTCACAATCTCAGTATTTGTCCATTTCAATTTTGGATGTTCAATTTTGATCAAATCCAAACTTGTCCCACTTTTCTCGTAAACAAAACGATCACAATAAATGAAAATTTTAGAGTTCATGTTTGCAAAAAAATTTGAAAACTATATTTAATGTAAGCATAGAAAATTATTTCATGCAGTAAAAATGAACTCCAAAGTTTTGTTCTCCATGTTTGGGAAAATTCCACTAGTACAACCCCTAATAGCTTGGTCGTATTTTATAAGAAAGAGATTTATAATTGAACCTAACATATTTTAAATGCGGTGAATATGCATGCCAGAAACATGTTGAAGATGCAAATGACCTAATCATCCAAAAATTTCGAGTAGAAAAAAATTAAATTCCCAAGTGAACGTGTGGGTTGATATTTACCAGAGCCAAACCACCCAATTTTTGCCTTTCCTTCAAAATTACAGATACTTTTTGGAATTATCTCTCTCAGCATTTGTGCATTTCCATTTTGAATGTTCAATTTTTTTTGAATCCAAACTTGTCCCACTTTTCTCGTAAACAAAACGATCACAACAAAATTAAAATTTTAGAGTTCGTGTATGCAAAAAAAATTGAAAACTATAATAAATGCATGTGAAGAAAATTATTTCATGCACTAAAACTGAACTCCAAAGTTTTATTATCCATGTTTGGGAAATTCCACTAGTACAACCCTTAATAGCTTGGTGGAATTTTATAAGAAAGAGATTTCTAATTAATCCTAACATGTTTTTAATTTGGTGGATATGATTGCCAGAAACATGTTGAAGGTGCAAATGACCTAATGATCCAAAAATTTCATGGAGTATAAAAAAATTTAAATTCTCAAGTTAACATGGGGTTGGATATTTACAAGAGCCAAACAACCCACTTTTTGCCTATCCATCAAAATGACAGATACTTTTTCGATTTATCTCTCTCAGCAATTGTGAATTTGCATTTTAGATGTGAAATTTTTTTCCAAATCCAAACTTGTCCCACTTTTCTCGTATACAAAACGATCACATCAAAATCAAAATTTTAAAGTTCAGGTATGCAAAAAAATTTGAAAACTAAAATAAATGTAAGTGAAGAAAATTATTTCACGCACTAAAAATGAACTCCAAAGTTTTGTTATCCATGTTTGGTAAATTCAACTTGTACAACACCTAATATCTTCTTGAAATTTTATAAGAAAGAGATTTCTAATTGATCCTAACATGTTTTAAATGTGGTGGATATGCATGCCAGAAACATGTTGAAGATGCAATTGACCTAATGATCCAAAAATTTCATGGAGTAGAAAAAATATTAAATTCTCAAGTTAACGTGTGGTTGGATATTTACCAGAGAAAAACAACCCACTTTTTGCCTATCCTTGAAAATCATAAATACTATTTGTAATTATTACTCTCATCATTTGTGCATTTCCATTTTGGATGTTCAATTTTTTTTCAAATCCAAATTTGTCCACTTTTCTCGTAAAAAAAACGATCACAACAAAATAAAAATTTTAGAGTTCCAGCATGCAAAACAATTTGAAAACTATAATAAATGTAAGTGAAGAAAATTATTTCACACACTAAAAATGAGCTCCAATGTTTTGTTATCCATTTTTGGGAAATTCCACTACTACAACCCCTAATAGCTTGGTGTAATTTTAAAAGAAAGAGATTTCTAATTGATCCTAACCCCTTTTAAATGTGGTGGATATGCTTGCCAGAAACATGTTGAAGATGCAAATGATTTAATGATCCAAAAATTTTAAGGACTAGAAAAAAATTAAATTCTCAAGTGAACGTGTGGGTGGATATTTACCAGAGCCAAATCACCCACTTTTTCCCTTTCCTTCAAAACTATAGATACTTTTTAGAATTATCTCTCTCAGCATTTGTGCATTTCAATTTTGGATGTTCAATTTTTTTTTTGAATCCAAACTTGTCCCTCTTTTCTCGTAAACAAAACGATCACAACAAAATTAAAATTTTAGAGTTCGTGTATGCAAAAAAACTTGAAAACTGTAATAAATGTATGTGATGAAAATTATTTCACGCACTCAAAATGAACTCCAAAGTTTTGTTATCTATCTTTTGGAAATTCCACTAGTACAACCCCAAATATCTTGGTGGAATTTCAAAAGAAAGAGAATTCTAATTGGTCCTAATTTTTTTTAAATGTGGTGGATATGCATGCTAGAAACATGGTGAAAATACAAATGACCTAATGATCCAAAAATTTCAAGGAGTTGAAAAAAATTAAATTCTCAAAGTTAACGTGTGGTAGGATATACCAGAGCCAAACAACCCACTTTTTGCCTATCCTTCAAAATCACAGATACTTTTTGGAATTATCTATCTCAGAATTTGTGCATTTCGATTTTGGCTATTACATTTCTTTTCTAATCCAAGCTTGTCCCACATTTCCTGTAAACAAAACGATCACAACAAAATGGAAACTTTAGATTTCATGTATGCAAAACAATTTGAAAACAATAATAAATTTAAGTGAAGAAAATTATTTCACGCACTAAAAATGAACTCCAAAGATTTGTTATCCATGTTTGGGAAATTCCACTAGTACAACCCCTAATAGCTTGGTGGAATGTTAAAAGAAAGAGATTTCTAATACATCCTAACATGTTTCAAATGTGGTGGATATGTATGCAAGAAACATGTTGAAGATGCAAATGACCTAATGTGGCAAAAGTTTCAAGAGTAGAAAAAAATTAAATTCTCAAGTTAACGCGTGGTTGGGTATTTACCAGAGCCAAACAACCCACTTTTTACAAATCCATCAAAATCACAGAGACTTTTTGGAATTATCTCTCTCAGCATTTGTACATTTCCAATTTGGAAGTTCAATTTTTTTTCAAATCCAAATTTGTCCCACTTTTCTCGTATACAAAACGATCACAAGAAAAAGAAAATTTTAGAGTTCATGTATGCAAAAAAATTTCAAAACTGTATTATATGTAAGTGAAGAAAATTATTTCACGCACTAAAAATGAGCTCCAATGTTTTGTTATCCATTTTTGGGAAATTCCACTAGTACAACCCCTAATAGCTTGGTGGAATTTTATAAGAAAGAGATTTCTAATAGATCCTAACATGTTTTAAATGTGGTGGATATGTATGCCAGAAACATGTTGAAGATGCAAATGACCTAATGATGCAAAAATTTTGAGAGTAGAAAAAAATTAAATTCTCAAGTTAACGTGTGGTTGGATATTTACCAGAGCCAAACAACCCACTTTTTGCATATCCATCAAAATCACAGAGACTTTTTGGAATTATCTCTCTTAGAATTTGTGCATTTCCAATCTGGAAGTTCAATTTTTTTTCAAATCCAAACTTGTCCCACTTTTCTCGTATACAAAATGAACACAAGAAAAAGAAAATTTTAGTGTTCATGTATGCAAAAAATTTTGAAAACTATAATAAATGTAAGTGAAGAAAATTATTTTATTCACTAAAAATTGAACTCCAATGTTTTGCTATCCTTGTTTGGGAAATTCCACTAGTACAACCCCTAATAGCTTGGTGGAATTTTATAAGAAAGAGATTTCTAATTGATCCTAACATGTTTTAAATGTGGTGGATATGCATGCCAGAAACATGTTGAAGATGCAAATGACCTAATGATCTAATAATTTTTTGGATTAAAAGAAAATTAAATTCTCAAGTTACGTGTGGTTGGATATTTACCTGAGCCAAACAACCCACTTTTTGGTTATCCTTCATAATCACATATACTTTTTGGAATTATCTCTCTTAGCATTTGTGCATTCCCATTTTGGATGTTCAATTTTTTTTCAAATCCAAAAATTTCGCACTTTTCACGTAAAAAACACAATTACAACAAAATGAAAATTTTAGAGGTCGTGTCTGCAAAAAAAATTGAAAACTATAATAATTGTAAGAGAAGAAAATTATTTCATGCACTAAAAATGAACTCCAAAGTTTTGTTACCCTTGTTTGGGAAATTCGACTAGTCCAATCCCAAATAGCTTGGTGGAATTTTATAAGAAAGAGATTTCTAATTGATCCTAACATGTTTTAAATTTGGTGGTTATGCATGCTTGAAATATGTTGAAGATGCAAATGACCTAATGATCCAAAATTTTCAAGGTGTAGAAAAAAATTAAATTCTCAAGTTAACGTGAGGTTGGATTATTATCAGAGCCAAACCACCCACTTTTTGCCTATCTTTCAAAATGACAGATACTTTTTGGAATTATCTCTCTCAGCATTTGTGCATTTCCATTTTGGATGTTCAGTTTTTTTTCAAATCCAAACTTGTCCCACTTTTCTCGTAAACAAAATGATCACAACAAAATGAAAATTTTAGAGTTCTTGTACGAAAAAAAAAAAATTTAAACTACACATTATGTAAGGGAAAAATATTATTTCAGGCACTAAAAAGGAACTCCAAAGTTTTGTTATCCTTGTTTGGGAAATTCGACTAGTACAATCCCAAATAGCATGGTGGAATTTTATAAGAAAGAGATTTCTAATTGATCCTAACATGTTTTAAATTTGGTGGTTATGCGTGCTAGCAATATGTTGAAGATGCAAATGATCTAATGATCCAAAAATTTCGAGTAGAAAAAAATTAAATTCTCAAGTTAACATGAGCTTGGATAATTATCAAAGCCAAACCACCCACTTTTTGCCTATCCTTCAAAATGACAAATACTTTTTGGAATTATCTCTCTCAGCATTTGTGCATTTCCATTTTGGATGTTCAATTTTTTTTCAAATCTAAACTTGTCCCACTTTTCTCGTAAACAAAACGATCACAACAAAATGAAAATTTTAGAGTTCTTGTACGAAAAAAAAATTTTTAACTACACATTATGTAAGTGAAAAAAATTATTTCACGCACTGAAAAGGAACTCCAAAGTTTTGTTATCCATGTTTGGGAAATTCCACTAGTACAGCCCTAATTGCATGGTGGAATTTTATAAGAAAGAGATTTCAAATTGACCCTAACATGTTTTAATTGTAGTGGATATGCATGCCAGAAACTTGTTGAAGATGCAAATGACCTAATGATCCAAAAATTTAAAGGAGTAGAAAAAAAATAAAATCTCAAATTAACGTGTGGGTGGATATATTACCAGAGCCAAACCACCCACTTTTGGCCTTTCATTAAAAATTACTGATACTTTTTGGAATTTTCACTCTCAGCATTTGTGCATTTCCATTTTGGATGTTCAATTTTTTTTCAAATCCAAACTTGTCCCACTTTTCTCGTAAACAAAACGATCACAAAAAAATGAAAATTTTAGAGTTCATGTATGCAAAAAAATTTGAAAACTACAATAAATGTAAGAGAAGAAAATTATTTCACGCACTAAAAATGAACTCCAAAGTTTTGTTATCCATGTTTGGGAAATTCCACTACTAAAACCCCTAGTAGCTTGGTGGAATTTTATAAGAAAGAGATTTCAAATTGATCCTAACATGTTTGAAATGTGGTGGATATGCATGCCAAAAACATGTTGAGAATGCAAATGACCTAATCATCTAAAGATTTCAAGCAGTAGAAAAACATTAACTTCTCAAGTTAATACGTGGTTGCATATTTACCAGAGCCAAACAACCCAATTTTTGCCAATCCTTCAAAATTATAGATAATTTTTGGAATTATCTCTCTCAAAATTTGTTCATTTCTATTTTGGATGTTCGATTGTTTTCAAAACCAAACTTGTCCCAGTTTTCTCGTAAGCAAAACGATTACAACAAAATGAAACCTTGAGAGTTCATGTATGTAAAAAAATTTGAAAACTATTATAAATGCATGTGAAGTAAATTATTTCACGCACTAAAAATGAACTCCAAAGTTTTGCTATCCATGTTTGGGAAATTCCACTAGTACAACCCCTAATAGCTTGGTGGAATTTTATAAGAAAGAGATTTCTAATTGATCTTAACATGTTTTTAATTTGGTGGATATGAATGTCAGAAACATGTTGAAGATGCAAATGACCTAATGATCCAAAAATTTCAAGGAGTAAAAAAAAAATTAAATTCTCAAGTTAACGTGTGGTTCGATATTTACCAGAGCAAAACAACGCACTTTTTGCCTATCCTTCAAAATCACAGATACTTTTTGGAATTATCTGTCTCAGCATTAGCGCATTCCCTTTTGGATGTTAAATTTTTTTCAAATCCAAACTTGTCCCACTTTTATCGTAAATAAAACGATCACAAAAAAATGAAAATTTTAGAGTTCATGTATGGAAAAAAATTGAAAAATATAACAAATGTAAGTTAAGAAACTAAAAATGAACTGCAAAGATTTGTTATTCATGTTAATGAAATTCAACTAGTAGAACCCCTAATAGCTTGTGGAATTTTATAAGGAAAGTATTTCTATTTGATCCTAACATGTTTTAAATATGGTGGATATGCATGCCAGAAACTTGTTGAAGATACGAATGACCAAATGATCCAAAAATTTCAAGGAGAAGAAAAAAATAAAATTCTCAAGTTAACGTGTGGCAAGATATTTACCCGAGCCAATCAACCTAATTTTGGCCTATCCTTGAAAATGAAAAATACTTTTGGGAATAATCTCTCTAAGCATTTGTGCATTTCAATTCGGGAAGTTCAATTTTTTTTCAAATCAAAACTTGTCCCACTTTTCTTGTAAACAAAACGATCACAACAAAATGAAAATTTTCGAGATCATGTATGCAAAAAAAATTTGAAAACTATAATAAATATATGTGAAGAAACTAAAAATGAACCCCAAAAATTTGTGATCCATATTAGGAAAATTCAACTAGTACAACCCCTAATAGTTGGAGGAATTTTATACGAAAGAGATTTCTAATTGATCCTAAAATGTTTTAAATGTGGTGTATATGCATGCCAGAAACATGTTGAAGATGCAAATGACCTACTGATCCAAAAAATTGCAAGGAGAAGAAAAAAATTAAATTCTCAAGTTAACGCGTGGCTGGATATTTACAAGAGCCAAACAACCCAATTTTATTCTATCCTTCAAAATCACGGATACTTTTTGGAATTATCTCTCTACGCATTTGTCCATTTCAATTTCGGAAGTTCAATTTTTTTTCAAATCCAAACTTGTCCTACTATTCTTAAAAAAAAAACGATCACAACAAAATAAAAATTTTAGAGTTCATGTATGCAAAAAAATTTGAAAACTATAATAAATGTAAGTGAAGAATTAAAAATGAACTCCAAACTTTTGTTATCCATGTTTGGGAAATTCCTCTAGTATAACCCCTAATAGCCTAGTGGAATTTAATAAGAAAGGGATTTCTAATTGATCCTAACATGTTTTAAAAGTGGTGGATATGCACGCCAGAAACATGTTGAAGATGCAAATGACCTAATGATCCAAAAATTTCAAGGATTTGAAAATATTAAATTCTCAAGTTAACATGTGGTTGGATATTTTACCAGAGCCAAGCAACACACTTTTTGCCTATCCTTCAAAATCATAGGTACTTTTTGGAATTATTACTCTCAGCATTGGTGCATTTCCATTTTGGATGTTCAATTTTTTTTTCAAATCCAAACTTGTCCCCCTTTTCTCGTAAACAAAACGGTTACAACAAATGAAAATTTTAGAGTTCATGTATGCAAAAAAATTTGAAAACTATAATAAATGTAAGTGAAAAAAATTATTTAATGCACTAAAAATGAACTCCAAAGTTTTATTATCCATGTTTGGGAAATTCCACTAGTACAACCTCTAATAGTTGGAGGAATTTTATAAGAAAGAGATTTCTAATTCATCCTAACATGTTTTAAATGTGGTGGATATGCATGCCAAAAACATATTGAAGATGCAAATGACCTAATGATCCAAAAATTTCATGGACTAGAAAGAAAATTAAATTCTCAAGTTAACATGTGGTTGGATATTTATCAGAGCCAAACAACCGACTTTTTACCTATCCTTAAAAATCATAGATACTTTTTAGAATTAACACTCTCAACATTTGTCCATTTCGATTTTGGATGTTCAATTTTGTTCAAATCCAAACTTGTCCCAATTTTCTCGTAAACAAAACGATCACAACAAAATGAAAATTTTAGAGTTCATGTATGCATAAAAATTTGAAAAATATATTAGATGAAAGTGAAGAAAATTATTTCATGCAGTAAAAATGAACTCCAAAGGTTTGTTCTCCATGTTTGGAAATTTCCACTAGTACAACCCCTAATAGCTTGGTGGAATTTTGTAAGATAGAGATTTATAATATATCCTGACATGTTTTAAATGTGGTGGATATGCATGCCAGAAACATGTTGAAGATGCAAATGACCTAATCATCCAAAAATTTCATGGACAAGAAAAAAAATTAAATTCTCAAGTTAACGTGTGGTTGGATATTTATCGGAGCCAAACAACCGACTTTTTACCTATCCTTCAAAATCATAGATACTTTTTAGAATTAACACTCTCAGCATTTGTCCATTTCGATTTTGGATGTTCAATTTTCTTCAAATCCAAACTTGTCCCAATTTTCTGGTTAACAAAACGATCACAACAAAATAAAAATTTTAGAGTTCATGTATGCATAAAAATTTGAAAACTATATTAGATGAAAGTGAAGAAAATTATTTCACGCAGTAAAAATGAACTCCAAAGGTTTGTTCTCCATGTTTGGAAAATTCCACTAGTACAACCCCTAATAGCTTGGTGGAATTTTATAAGAAAGAGATTTATAATATATCCTGACATGTTTTGAACGTGGTGGATATGCATGCTAGAAACATGTTGAAGATGCAAATGACCTAAAGATCCAAAAATTTTGAGTAGAAAAAAATTAAATTCTCAAGTGAACATGTGGGTCGATATTTACCAGAGCCAAACCACCAGATTTTTGCCTTTCCTTCAAAATTACAGATACTTTTTGGAATTATCTCTCTCATCATTTGTGCATTTCCATTTTGAATGTTCAATTTTTTTCGAATCCAAACTTGTCCCATTTTTCTCGTAAATAAAACGATCACAATAAAATTAAAATTTTAGAGTTCGTCTATGCAAAAAAATTTGAACGCAATAATAAATGTAAGTGATGAAAATTATTTCACGCACTAAAAATGAACTCCAAAGTTTTGTTATCCATGTTTGGGAAATTCCACTACTAAAACCCATATAGCATGGTGGAATTTTATAAGAAAAAGATTTCTAATTGACCCTAACATTTTTTAGTTGTAGATGATATGCATACCAAAAACATGTTGAAGATGCAAATGACCTAATGATCCAAAAATTTCAAGGAGTAAAAAAAAATTAAATTCACAAATTAATGTGTGGTTGGATATTTACGAGAGCCAAGCAACCCATTTTTTGCCTATCCTTCAAAATCACAGACACTTTTTGGAATTATCTCTCTCAGCATTTGTGCATTTCTATTTTGGATGTTCATTTTTTTTTCAAATCCAAACTTGTCCCACTTTTCTCATGAAAAAAAAATGAAAATTTTAGAGTCATGTATGCAAAAAATTTTGAAAACTATAATAAATTTAAGAGAAGAAAATTATTTCAGCACTAAAAATGAACTCCAAATTTTTGTAATCCATGTTTGGGAAATTCCACTAGTCACCACCCTAATATCTTGGTGGAATTTTATAAGAAAGAGATTTCTAATTGATCCTAACATGGTTAAAATGTGGTGGATATGCATGCCAAAAACAAGTTGAGGATGCAAGTGACCTAATCATCCAAAAATTTTCAAGGAGTCCAAAAAATTAAATTCTCAAGTTAACGTGTGATTGGTTATTTACCAGAGCCAAACAACCCAATTTTGGCCAATCCTTCAAAATCAGAGATAATTTTTGGAATTATCTCTCTCAGCATTTGTGCATTTCCATTTTGGATGTTCAATTTTTTTCAAATACAAACTTGTCCCACTTTTCTCAAAAACAAAACGATCACAACAAAATGAAAATTTTAGAGTTTATGTATGCAAAAAAATTTGAAAACTATAATAAATGCATTTGAAGAAAATTATTTCACGCACTAAAAATGAACTCCAAAGTTTTGTTATCCATGTTTGGGAAATTCCACTAGTACAACCCTTAATAGCTTGGTGGAATTTTATAAGTAAGAGATTTCTAATTGATCCTAACATGTTTTAAATTTGGTGGATATGAATGCAAGAAACATGTTGAAGATGCAAATGACCTAATGATCCAAAAATTTCATGGAGTAGAAAAAAAATTAAATTCTCAATCTAACGTGTGGTTGGATATTTACCAGAGCCAAACAACCCACTTTTTGCCTATCCATCAAAATGACAGATACTTTTTGGAATTATCTCTCTCGGCAATTGTGTATTTCCATTTTGGATGTTCAATTTTTTTTTCAAATCCAAACTTGTCCCACTTTTCTCGTATACAAAACGATCACATCAAAATGAAAATTTTATAGTTCATGTATGCAAAAAAATTTGAAAACTATAATACATGTAAGTGAAGAAAATTATTTCACGCACTAAAAATGAACTCCAAAAGTTTTGTTATCCATGATTGGTAAATTCCACTAGTACAAAACATAATATCTTGGCAAAATTTTATGAAAAAAGAGATTTCTAATTGATCCTAACATGTTTTAAATGTGGTGGATATGCATGCCAGAAACATGTTGAAGATGCAAATGACCAAATGATCCAAAAATTTCAAGGAGTAGAAAAAATATTAAATTCTCAAGTTAACGTATCGTTGGATATTTACCAGAGCAAAACAACCCACTTTTTGCATATCCTTCAAAATCATAGATACTTTTGGGAATTATCACTCTCATCTTTTGTGCATTTCCATTTTGGATGTTGAATTTTTTTTCAAATCCAAATGTGTCCCACTTTTCTCGTAAACAAAACGATCACAACAAAATAAAAATTTTAGAGTTCCTACATGCAAAACAGTTTGAAAACTATGATAAATGTAAGTGAAGAAAATTATTTAACACATTAAAAATGAACTCCAATGTTTTGTTATCCATGTTTTAGAAATTCCACTAGTGCAACCGCTAATAGCTTGGAGAAATTTTATAAAAATGAGATTTCTAATTGATCCTAACATGTTTTAAATGTGGTGGATATAGATGTCAGAAACATGTTGAAGATGGAAATGACCTAATGATCCAATTTCATGGAGTAGAAAAAAAATTAAATTCTCAAGTTAACGTGTCGTTGGATATTTAACAGAGCAAAACAACAGACTTTTTACCTATCCTTCAAAATCAAAGATACTTTTTGGAATTATCACTCCCAGCATTTGGGCATTTCCATTTTGGATGTTCAATTTTTTTTTCAAATCCAAACTTGTCCCACTTTTCTCGTAAACAAAACGATCACAAAAAAAAGAAAATTTTAGAGTTCATGTATGCAAAAAAATTTCAAAACTGTATTAAATGTAAGTGAAGAAAATTATTTCACGCATTAAAAATGAATTCCAATGTTTTGTTATCCATGTTTGGGAAATTCCACTACTACAACCCCTAATAGCTTGGTGGAATTTTGAAAGAAAGAGATTTCAAATTGATCCTAACCTGTTTTAATTGTGGTGGATATGCATGCCAGAAACATGTTGAAGAAGCAAATGACCTAATGATCCAAAAATTTCAAAGAGTTGAAAAAAATTAAATTCTCAAGTGAACGTGTGGGTGGATATTTACCAGAGCCAAATCACCCACTTTTTCCTTTTCCTTCAAAATTACAGATACTTTTTAGAATTATCTCTCTCAGCATTTGTGCATTTCCATTTTGGATGTTCAATTTTTTTTCGAATCCAAACTTGTCCTTCTTTTCTCGTAAACATAACGATCACAAAAAAATTAAAATTTTAGATTTTATGTATGCAAAAAAATTTGAAAACTATAATAAATGTAAGTGACGAAAATTATTTCACGCACACAAAAAGAACTCCAAAGTTTTTTTATCTATCTTTGGGAAATTCCATTAGTACAACCCCAAATATCTTGGTGGAATTTCATAAGAAAGAGATTTCTAATTGATCCTAACTTGTTTTAAATGTGGTGGATATGCAGGCCAGAAACATGGTGAAAATGCAAATGACCTAATGATCCTAAAATTTCAAGGAGTTGAAAAAAATTAAATTCTCAAGTTAACGTGTGGTTGGATATACCAGAGCCAAACAACCCACTTTTTGCCTATCCTTCAAAATCAAAGATACTTTTTGGAATTATCTATCTCAGCATTTGTGCATTTCCATTTTGGTACTTTTTGGAATTATCTATCTCAGCATTTGTGCATTTCCATTTTGGATGTTCAATTTTTTTTCTAATCCAAGCTTGTCCCACTTTTCCTGTAAAATGACGATCACAACAAAATGAAAATTTTAAAGTTCGTGTAAGCAAAAAAATTTGAAAACAATAATAAATTTAAGTGAAGAAAATTATTTCACGCACTAAAAATGAACTCCAAAGTTTTGTTATCCATGTTTGGGAAATTCCACTAGTACAACCCCTAATAGCTTAGCGGAATTTTATAAGAAAGAGAATTCTAATAGGTCCTAACGTGTTTTAAATGTAGTGGATAAGTATGCCAGAAACATGTTGAAGATGCAAATGACCTAATGATGCAAAAAATTCAAGAATAGAAAAAATTAAATTCTCAAGTTAACGCGTGGCTGGATATTTACCAGAGCCAAACAACCCACTTTTTGCCTATCCATCAAAATCACAGAGACTTTTTGGAATTATCTCTCTCATCATTTGTGCATTTCCAATTTGGAAGTTCAATTTTTTTTCAAATCCCAACTTCTCCCACTTTTCTCATATACAAAACGATCACAACAAAAAGAAAATTTTAGTGTTCATGTATGGAAAAAAAATTGAAAACTACAATAAATGTAAGTGAGGAAAATTATTTATTTGACTAAAAATTGAAATCCAATGTTTCGTTATCCATGTTCGGGAAATTCCACTTGTACAACCCCTAAAAGCTTGGTGGAATTTATAAGAAAGAGATTTCTGATTGATCCTAACATGTTTTAAATGTGGTGGATATGCATGCCAGAAACATGTTGAAGATGCAAATGACCTAATGATCTAATAATTTTTTGGAGTAAAATTAAATTAAATTCTCAAGTTACGTGTGGTTGGATATTTACCCGAGCCAAACAACCCACTTTTTTCTTTTCCTTCATGAGGACATATACTTTTTGGAATTATCTCTCTCAGCATTTGTGCATTCCCATTTTGGATGTTCAATTTTTTTTTCAAATCCAAAAATGTCGGACTTTTCTCGTAAACAAAACAACCACAACAAACTGAAAATTTTAAAGTTCGGGTGTGCAAAAAAAATTGAAAACTATAATAATTGTAAGTGAAGAAAATTATTTCATGCACTAAAAATGAACTCCAAAGTTTTGTTATCCATGTTTGGGAAATTCGACTAGTACAATCCTAAATAGATTGGTGGAATTTTATAAGAAAGAGATTTCTAATTGATCCTAACATGTTTTAAATTTGGTGGTTATGGATGCCAGAAATAAGTTGAAGATGCAAATGACCTAATGATGCAAAAATTTCGAGTAGAACAAAATTAAATTCTCAAGTTAACATGAGGTTGGATAATTATCAAAGCCAAACCACCCACTTTTTGCCTATCCTTGATAATGACAGATACTTTTTGGAATTATCTCTCTCAGCATTTGTGCATTTCCATTTTGGATGTTCAATTTTTTTTCAAATCTAAACTTGTCCCACTTTTCTCGTAAACAAAACGATCACAACAAAATAAAAATTTTAGAGTTCATGTACAAAAAAAAATTTAAAACTACACTTTATGTAAGTGAAGAAAATTATTTCACGCACTAAAAGGGAACTCCAAAGTTTTGTTATCCATGTTTGGGAAATTCCACTAGTACAACCCTAATTGCATGGTGGAATTTTATAAGAAAGAGATTTCAAATTGACCCTAACATGTATTAATTGTAGGGGATATGCATGCCTGTAACATGTTGAAGATGCAAATGACCTAATGATCCAAAAATTTCCAGGAGTAGAAAAAAATTTAAATCTCAAGTTAACGTGTGGGTGGATAATTACCAGAGCCAAACCACCCACTTTTTGCCTTTCATTCAAAATTACAGAAACTTTTTGGAATTATTTCTCTCAGCATTTGTGCATTTCCATGTTGGATGTTCAATTTTTTTTTCAATCCAAACTTTTCCCTCTTTTCAAGTAAATAAAACAATTACAAAAAATTTAAAATTTTAGAGTTCGTGTATGAAAATAATTTTTAAAACTATCATAACTATATGTGATGAAAATTATTTCACGCACTCAAAATGAACTCCAAAGTTTTGTTATCCATGATTGGGAAATTCCACAAGTACAACCTCAAATAGTTTAGTGGAATTTTAAAAGAAAGAGATTTCTAATTGATCCTAACATATTTTAAATGTGGTGGATATGCATGCCAGAAACTTGTTGAAGATGCAAATGACCTAATGATCATAAAATTTGAAGGACTAAAAAAAATTAAATTCTCAAGTTAACGTGTGGTTGGATATTTAAGAGAGCCAAGCAACCCACTTTTTTCCTTTCCATCAAAATGACAGATACTTTTTGGAATTATCTCTCTCGGCAATTGTGCATTTCCATTTTGGATGTTAATTTTTTTTTTAAATCCAAACTTGTCCCACTTTTCTCATAAACAAAACGATCCCAAAAAATGAAAATTTTAGAGTTCATGCATGCAAAAAAATTTCAGAACTTTATTAAATGTAAGTGAAGAAAATTATTTTACGCACTAAAAATTAACTCCAAAGTTTTGTTAACCATGTTTGGGAAATTCCTCTAGTACAACCCCTAATAGCTTGGTGAAATTTTATAAGAAAGAGATTTCTAATTGATCCTAACCTGTTTTAAATGTGGTGGATATGCATGCCAGAAAAATGTTGAAGATGCAAATGACCTAACGATCCAAAAATTTCAGGGAGTAGAAAAAAAATAAATTCTCAAGTGAACGTGTTGGTGGATGTTTACCAGAGCCAAACCACCCACTTTTTCCCTTTCCTTAAAAATTACAGATACTTTTTGAAATTATCTCTCTCAGCATTTGTGCATTTCTATTTTGGATGTAAAATTTTTTTTCGAATGCAAACTTGTCCCTCTTTTCTCATAAACAAAATGATCACAACAAAATTAAAATTTTAGAGTTCGTGTATCCAAAAAAAATGGAAAACTATAATAGTTGTAAGTGATGAAAATTATTTCATGCACTCAAAATGAACTCCAAAGTTTTGTTATCAATATTTGGGAAATTCCACTAGTACAACTCCAAATATCTTGGAGGAATTTTATAAGAAAGAGATTTCTAATTGATCTTAACATGTTTTAAATGTGGTGGATATGCATGCCCGAAAAATGGTGAAAATGCAAATGACCTAATGATCCAAAAATTTCGAGTTGAAAAAAATTAAATTCTCAAGTTAACATGTGGTTCGATATACCAGAGCCAAACAACCCACTTTTTGCCTATCCATCAAAATCAAAGATACTTTTTGGAATTATCTATCTGAGCATTTCTAAATTTCCATTTTTGATGTTCAATTTTTTTTCTAATCCATGCTCTTCACACTTTTCTTGTAAACAAAATGATCACAACAAATTGAAAATTTTAGACTTCGTGTATGCAAAAAAATTTGAAAACTATAATAATTTTAAGTGAAGAAAATTATTTCACGCACTAAAAATGAACTCCAAAGTTTTGTTATCCATGTTTGGGAAATTCCACTAGTACAACCCCTAATAGCTTGGTGGAATTTTATAAGAAAGAGATTTCTAATAGATCCTAACATGTTTTAAATGTGGTGGATATGCATGGCAGAAACATGTTCAAGATGCAAATGACCTAATGATGCAAAAATTTCAAAAGTAGAAATTAAATTCTAAAGTTAACGCATGGTTGGATGTTTACCAAAGCCAAACAAGCCACTTTTTGCCTATCCATCAAAATCACAGAGAGTTTTTGGAATTATCTCTCTCAGCATTTGTGCATTTCCGTTTTTATAAGAAAGAGATTTCAAAGCAATCACAACAAAAAGAAAATTTTAGAGTTCTTGAATGCAAAAAAATTTGATAACTATAATAAATGTAAGTGAAGAAACTAAAAATGAACTCCAAAGTTTTGTTATCCATGTTTGGGAAATTCCACTAGTACCACCCCTAATAGCTTGGTGGAATTTTATATGAAAGAGATTTCTAACTAATCCTAACATGTTTTAAACGTGGTGGATATGCATGCCAGAAACATGTTGAAGATGCAAATGACCTAATGATCTAATAATTTTTTGGAGTAAAAAAAATTAAATTCTCAAGTTAACATGTGGTTGGATATTCACCTGACCCAAACAACCTAATTTTTGCTTATCTTTGATAATGACATATACTTTTTGGAATTATCTCTCTCAGCATTTGTGCATTCCCATTTTGGATGTTCAATTTTTTTTCAAATCCAAAAATGTCACCCTTTTCTCGTAAACAAAATGATCAAAACTATAATAATTGTAAGTGAAGAAAATTATTTCAAGCATTAAAAATGAACTCCAAAGTTTTTTTTATCCATGTTTGGGAAATTCGACAAGTACAATCCCTAATAGCTTTGTGGAATTTTATAAGAAAGAGATTTCTAATTGATCCTAACATGATTTAAATTTGGTGGCTATGCCTGCCAGAAATATGTTGAAGACGCAAATGACCTAATGTTCCAAAATTTTCAAGGAGTAGAAAAAAATTAATTTATCCAGTTAACGTGAGGTTGGATAATTATCAGAGCCAATCCACCCATTTTTTGCCTTTCCTAAAAAATTACTGATACTTTTTGGAATTATCTCTCTCAGCATTTATGCATTTCCATTTTGTATGTTTAATTTTTTTCGAATCCAAACATGTCCCACTTTTCTCGTAAACAAAACTATTACAAAAAATTAAAAGTTTAGAGTTCATGTATGAAATTTTTTTTGAAAACTATCATAAATATACGTGTTGAAAATTTTTTGACGCACTCGAAATGAACTCCAAAGTTTTGTTATCCATGTTTGGGAAATTCCACTAGTACAATTACAAATAGTTTGGTGGAATTTTATAAGAAAGAGATTTCTAATATATCCTAACATGTTTTACGTGTGGTGGATATGCGTGCCAGAGACTTGTTGAAGATGCAAATGACCTAGTGATCCAAAAATTTCAAGGACTAAAAAAAAATGAAATTCTCAAGTTAACGTGAGGTTGGATATTTACCAGAGCCAAACCACCCACTTTTTGCCTTTCCTTCAAAATTACTGATACTTTTTGGAATTATCTCTCTCAGCATTTGTGCATTTCCATTTTGGATGTTAATGTTTTTTTCGAATCCATATTTGTCTTTTCTCGTATACAAAACTATTACAACAAAATTAAAATTTTAGAGTTCGTGCATGGAAAAAAAATTTAAAGTATACTATATGTAAGTGAAGAAAATTATTTCATGCTCTAAAAATGAACTCCAAAGTTTTGTTATCCATGTTTGGGAAATTCCACTAGTACAACCCCTAATAGCTTGGTGGAATTTTATAAGAAAGAGATTTCTAATTGATCCTAACCTGTTTTAAATGTGGTGGATATGCATGCCAGAAACATGTTGAAGATGCAAGTGATGTAATGATCCAAAAATTTCGAGTAGAAAAAAATTAAATTCTCAAGTTCACGTGTGGGTGGATATTTACCTAAGCCAAACCACCCACATTTTGCCTTTCCTTGAAAATTATAGTTACTTTTTAGAATTATCACTCCCAGCATTTCTGCATTTCCATTTTGGATGTTCAATTTTTTTTCGAATCCAAACTTGTCCCACTTTTCTCATAAACAAAACTATCATAACAAAATTAAAATTTTAGAGTTCGTGTATGCAAAAAAAATTGAAAACTATAATAGTGTGAGTGATGAAATTTTTTTCACGCACTCAAAATGAACTCCAAAGTTTTGAGTTTGGTGGAATTTTACAAGAAAGTGATTTCTAATTGATCCTAACATGTTTTAAAAGTGGTGGATATGCATGCCAGAAACATGGTGAAAATGTAAATGACCTAATGATCAAAAAAATTCAAGGAGTTGAAAAAAATTAAATTCTCAAGTTAACGTGTGGTTGGATATACCAGAGCCAAACAACCCTCTTTTTGCTATCCTTCACAATCGTAGATACTTTTTGGAATTATCACTCTCAGCATTTGTGCATTTCCGTTTTGGATGTTCAATTTTATTTCAAATCCAAACTTGTCCCACTTTTCTCATAAACAAAAAGATCCCTACAAAATGAAAATTTAGAGTTCATGTATGCAAAAAAAATTGAAAACTATAATAAATGTAAGTGAAGAAAATTATTTCACGCACTAAAAATGAACTCCAAAGTTTTGTCATCCTTGTTTGGGAAATTCCTCTTGTACAACCCCTAATATCTTGGTGGAATTTTATAAGAAAGAGAATTCTAATTGATCCTAACATGTTTTAAATGTGGTGGATATGCATGCCAGAAACATGTTGAAGATGTGAATGACCTAATGATCCAAAAAGTTGATGGTGTAAAAAAAATTAAATTCTCTAGTTAACGTGTGGTTGGATATTTACCAGAGCCAAACAACACACTTTTTACCTATCCTTCATAATCATAGATACTTTTTGGAATTATCACTCTCAGCACTTGTACATTTCTATTTTGGATGTTCAATTTTGTTTTCAAACCCAAACAAGTTTTGTTATCCATGTTTGGGAAATTCCACTAGTACAACCCCTAATAGCTTGGTGGAATTTTATAAGAAAGAGATTTCTAATTTATCCTAACATGTTTTAAATATGGTGGATATGCAAGCCAGAAACTTGTTGAAGATGCAAATGACCTAATGATCCAAAAATTTCAAGGAGTGGAAAAAAATAAAATTCTCAAGTTAACGCGTGGTTGGATATTTACAAGAGCCAAACAACCCACTTTTTGCCTATCCTTAAAAATCACAGATACTTTTTGGAATTATCTCTCTCAGCACTTTTACATTTCTATTTTGGATGTTCAATTTTGTTTTCAAACCCAAACAAGTTCCACTTTTCTCATAAACAAAATGATTGGAACAAAATGAAATTTTAGAGTTCATGTATGCAAAAAAATTTGAAAACTATAATAAATGTTAGTGTAGAAACTAAACATGAATTCCAAAGTGTTGTTATGCATATTTGGGAAATTCCGCTAGTACAACCCCTAATAGCTTGGTGGAATTTTATAGGAAAGAGATTTCTAATTGATCCCAACATGTTTTAAATGTGGTGGATATGCATGCAAATACATGTTGAAGATGCAAATCACCTAACGATCAAAAAATTTCAAGGAGTTGGAAAAAATTATATTCTCAAGTTAACATTTGGTTCGATATTAACCTGAGCCAAACAACCCACTTTTTTCTTATCCTTCAAAATCACAGATACTTTTTGGTATTATGTCTCTCACCGTTTGCGCATTTCCATTGTGGATGTACTAATTTTTTTTTTCAAATCCATACTTGTCCCACTTTTTTCGTACACAAAACGATCACAACAAAATGAAAATTTTAGAGTTCATGTATGCAAAAAAAAATGAAAACTATAATAAATGTAAGTGAAGAAAATTATTTCACGCACTAAAAATGAACTCTAAAGTTTTGGTATCCATGTTTGGGAAATTCCACTAGTAGAACCCCTAATAGCTTGGTGGAATTTTATGAGAAAGGTATTTGTAATTGATCCTTACATGTTTTAAATGTGGTGGATATGCATGCCAGAAACATGTTGAAGATGCAAATGACCAAATGATCCAAAAATTTCAAGGAGAAGAAAAAAATAAAATTCTCAAGTTAATGCATGGTAGGATATTTACCAGAGCCAAACAACCAACTTTTTGCCTATCCTTCAAAATCAAAGGTACTTTTTGCAATAATCTCCCTAAGCATTTGTGCATTTCAATTTGGGATGTTCATTTTTTTTTTCAAATCCAAACTTGTCCCACTTTTCTTGTAAACAAAACGATCACAACAAAATGAAAATTTTAGAGTTCATGTACGCAAAAAAAAAAATTGAAAACTATATTAAACGTAAGTGAAGAAAATAAAAATGAACTCCAAAAATTTGTTATCCATGTTTGGGAAATTCCACTCGTACAACCCCTAATAGCTTAGTGGAATTTTATAAGATAGAGATTTCTAATTGATCTTAACCTATTTTAAATGTGGTAGATAAGCATGCCTGAAACATGTTGAATATGCAAATGACCTACTGATCCAAAAAATTCAAGAAGTAGAGAAAAATTAAATTCACAAGTTAACGCGTGGTTGGATATTTACCTGAGCCAAACAAACCACTTTTTGCCTATCCTTCAAAATCATAGATACTTTTTTGAATTATCTCTCTCAGCATTTGTGCATTTCCATTTTGGATGTTCAATTTTTTTTCAAATCCAAACTGGTCCCACTTTTCTCATAAACAAAACGATCACAACAAAATGAAAGTTTTAGAGTTCATGTCTGTAAAAAAATTTGAAAACTATAATAAATCTAAGTGAAGAATATTATTTCACGCACTACAAATGAATTCCAAAGTTTTGTTATCCATGTTTGGAAAATTTCACTAGTACAACCCCTAATAGGTTGTTCGAATTTTATAAAAAAGAGATTTCTAATTGATCCTAACATGTTTTAAATGTGGTGGATATCCATGCCAGAAGCATGTTGAAGATGCAATTGACCTAATGATCCAAAACATTCAAGGAGTAGAAAAAAATAAAATTCTCAAGTTAACGCGTGGTTCGATATTTACCAGAGCCACACAACCCACTTTTTTCCTATCCGTCAAAATCACAGATACTTTTTGGAATTATACTTCTTAGACTTTGTGCATTTCCATTTTAGATGTTCAATTTTTTTTCAAATCCAAACTTATCCCATTTTTCTCGTAAAATAAACATTCACAACAAAATGAGAATTTTTGTGTCCATGTATGCAAAAAAAATTGAAAACTATAATAAAAGTAAGTGAAGAAAATTACTTCACGCACTAAAAATAAACTCCAAAGTTTTGTTATCCATGTTGTGGAAATTCCACTAGTACAACCCCTAATTGCTTGGTGGAATTTTATAAGAACCAGATTTCTATATGATCCTAAAATATTTTTTTACGGGGAGGATATGCATGCTAGAAACATGTTGAAGATGCAAATGACCTAACGATCCAAAAATTTCAAGGAGTAGAAAAAAATTAAATTCTCAAGTTAACACATGGTTGGGTATTTACCAGATCCAAACAACACAGTTTTTGCCTATCCTTCAAAATCACATATACTTTTTGGAATTATCTCTCTCAAAGCATTTGTGAATTTCCTTTTTGGATGTTCAATTTTTTTTCAAATCCAAACTTGTCCCACTTTTCTCGTAAAATAAACGATCACAACAAAATGAAAATTTTAGAGTTCATGTTTGCAAAAAAAATTGAAAACTATAAAAAATGTAAGTGAAGAAAATTATTTCATGCACAAAAAATTAACTCTAAAGTTTTAGTATCCATGTTTGGGAAAATTCCACTAGAAGAACCCCTAATAGCTTGGTGGAATTTTATAAGAAAGGTATTTCTAATTGATCCTAACATGTTTTAAATGTGGTGGATATGCATGCCAGAAACATATTCAAGAAGCAAATGACCAAATGATCCAAAAATTTCAAGGAGAAGAAAAGAATAAAATTGTCAAGTTAACACTTGGTAGGATATTTACCAGAACCAAACAACCAACTTTTTTCCTATCCTTCAAAATCAAAGATACTTTTTGGAATAATCTCTCTAAGAATTTGTGCATTTCAATTAGGGATGTTCATTTTTTTCCAAATCCAAGCTTGTCCCACTTTTCTCGTAAACAAAACGATCACAACAAAATGAAAATTTTAGAGTTCATGTATGCAAAAAAAAAATTGAAAATTATAATAAACGTAAGTGAAGAAAATAAAAATGAACTCCAAAAATTTTTTATCCACGTTCTAGAAATTCCACTAGTACAACCCCTAATAGCTTGGTGGAATTCTATAAGATAGAGATTTCTAATTGATCCTAACCTGTTTTAAATGTGGTGGATATGCATGCCAGAAACATGTTGACTATGCAAATGACCTACTGATCCAAAAAATTCAAGGAGTAGAAAGAAATTAAATTCTCAAGTTAACGCGTGGTTGGACATTTACCTAAGCCAAACAACCCACTTTTTGCCTATCCTTCAAAATCACAGATACTTTTTTGAATTATTTCTCTCAGCATTTGTGCATTTCCATTTTGGACGTTCAATTTTTTTTCAAATCCAAAATTGTCCCACTTTATTTATAAACAAAACGATAACAACAAAATGAATGTTTTAGAGTTCATGTATGTAAAAAAATTTGAAAACTATATTAAATTTAAGTGAGGAATATTATTTCACGCACTAAAAATGAACTCCAAAGTTTTGTTATCCATGTTTGGAAAATTTCACAAGTACAACCCCTAATAAGTTGTTCGAATTTTATAAGAAAGATATTTCTAATTGATCCTAACTTGTTTTAAATGTGGTGGATATCCATGCCTGAAATATGTTGAAGATGCAAATGACCTAATGATCCAAAACTTTCAAGGAGTAGAAAAAAATAAATTCTCAAGTTAACGCGTCGTTTGATATTTACTAGAGCCACACAACCCACTTTTTCCTATCCTTCAAAATCACAGATAATTTTTGGAATTATCTTTCTCAGACTTTGTGCATTTCCATTTTAGATGTTCAATTTTTTTCAAATCCAAACTTGTACCACTTTTCTCGTAAAATAAACGTTCACAACAAAATGAAAATTTTTGAGTCCACTTATGCAAAAAAATTTGAAAACTATAATAAAAGTAAGTGAAGAAAATTACTTCACGCACTAAAAATAAACTCGAAAGTTTTGTTATCCATGTTTGGGAAATTCCACTAGTACAACCCCTAATTGCTTGGTGGAATTTTACAAGAATGATATTTCTAAATGATCGTAGCATATTTTTTACGCGGAGGATATACATGCTTGAAACATGTTGAAGATGCAAATGACCTAACGATCCAAAAATTTCAAGGAGTAGAAAAAAATTAAATTCTCAAGTTAACGCCTGGTTGGGTATTTACCAGAGCCAAACAACACAGTTTTTGCCTATCCGTCAAAATCGCAAATACTTTTTGGAATTATCTCTCTCAAAGCATTTGTGAATTTCCTTTTTGGATGTTCAATTTTTTTTCAAATCCAAACTTGTCCCACTTTTCTCGTAAAATAAACGATCACAACAAAATGCAAATTTTGAGTTCATGTTTGCAAAAAAATTTGAACACTATAAAAAATGTGAGTGAAGAAAATTATTTCACGCACAAAAAATTAACTCTAAAGTTTTGGTATCCATGTTTGGGAAATTCCACTAGTAGAACCCCTAATAGCTTGGTGGAATTTTATAAGAAAGGTATTTCTAATTGATCCGAACATGTTTTAAATGTGGTGGATATGGATGCCAGAAACATGTTCAAGATGCAAATGACCAAATGATCCAAAAATTTCAAGGAGAAGAAAAAAACAAAATTCTCAAGTTTACACGTGGCAGGATATTTACCAGAGCCAAACAACCAAATTTTTGCCTATCCTTCAAAATCAAAGATACTTTTTGGAATAAAATCTCTAAGCAATTGTGCATTTCAATTTGGGATGTTCATTTTTTTTTTTCAAACCCAAACTTGTCCCACTTTTCTCGTAAACAAAACGATCACAACCAAATGAAAATTTTGGAGTTCAGGTATGGAAAAAAAATTGAAAACTATAATAAACGTAAGTGAAGAAAATAAATATGAACTCCAAAATTTTTTTATCCATGTTTGGGAAATTCCACTAGTACAACCCCTAATAGCTTGGTGGAATTTTATAAGATAGAGATTTCTAATTGAACCTAACCTGTTTTAACTGTGGTGGATATGTATGCCAGAAACATGTTGAATATGCAAATGACCTACTGATCCAAAAAATTCAAGGAGTAGAAAAAAATAAAATTCTCAAGTTAATGCGTGGTTGGATATTTACCTGAGCCAAACAACCCACTTTTTGCCTACCCAAAAAAATCACAGATACTTTTTTGTATTATCTCTCTCAGCATTTGTGCATTTCCATTTTGGATGTTCAATTGTTTTTAAAATCCAAACTTGTCCCAGTTTTCTCATGAACAAAACGATCACAACAAAATGATAGTTTTAGAGTTCATGTATGTAAAAAATTTGAAAACTTTAATAAATTTAAATGAAGAATATTATTTCACACACTAAAAATGAACTTCAAAGTTTTGTTATCCATGTTTGGAAAATTTCTCTAGTACAACCCCTAATAGGTTGTTCAAATTTTATAAGAAAGAGACTTCTAATTGATCCTAACATGTTTTAAATGTGGTGGATATCCATGCCTGAAACATGTTGAAGATGCAAATGACCTAATGATCCAAAACTTTCAAGGAGTAGAAAAAAATAAAATTCTCAAGTTAACGCGTGGTTCGATATTTACCAGAGCCACACAACCCACTTTTTTTCTATCCTTCAACATCACAGATACTTTTTGGAATTATATTTCTCAGACTTTGTGCATTTCCATTTTAGATGTTCAATTTTTTTTCAAATCCAAATTTGTCCCACTTCTCTCGTAAAATAAATGTTCACAACAAAATTTAAATTTTTGAGTCCATGTATGCAAAAAAAATTGAAAACTATAATAAATGTAAGTGAAGAAAATTAATTCACGCACTAAAAATAAACTCCAAAGTTTTGTTATCCATGTTTGGGAAATTCCACTTGTACAACCCCTAATAGCTTGGTAGAATTTTATAAGAAAGGTATTTCTAATTGATCCTAATATGTTTTTAATGTGGTTGATATGTATGCCAGAAACATGTTGAAGAAGCAAATGACATAATGATCCAAAAAATTGCAAGAAGAGGAAAAAAATTAAATTCTCAAGTTAACACGTGGCTACATATTTACCAGAGCCAAACAACCCACTTTTATTGTATCCTTCAAAATCACAAATTCTTTTTGGAATTATCTCCCTAAGCATTTGTCCATTTCCATTTTGGATGTTCAATTTTTTTTCAAATCCAAACTTGTTTCACTTTTCTCAAAAACAAAACGATCACAAAAAAATTAAAATTTTAGAGTTCATATATGCCAAAAAATTTGAAAACTATAATAAATGTCAGTGAAGAAACTAAAAATGAACTCCAAACTTTTGCTATCCATGTTTGGGAAATTCCACTTGTACAACCCCTAATAGACTAGTGGAATTTAATAAGAAAGAGATTTCTAATTGATCCTAACATGTTGTAAATGTGGTGGATATGCATGCCAGAAACATGTTGAAGATGCAAATGACCTAATGATCCAAAAATTTCAAGGAGTTGAAAAAAATTAAATTCTTAAGTTAACGTGTAGTTCGATATTTTACTAGAGCCAAACAACCCACTTTTTGCCTATCCTTCAAAATCATAGATTTGTTTTTGGAATTATCTCTCTCAGCATTTGTGCATTTCCATTTTGAATATTCAATTTTTTTTTCAAATCCAAACTGGTCCCACTTTTCTCGTATATAAAACGATCACAGCAAAATGAAATTTTTAGAGTTCATGTATGCAAAAAAATTTGAAAACAACAATAAACTTAAGTGAAAAAAATTATTTCACACACTAAAAATGAACTCCAAAGTTTTGTTATTCATGTTCGGGAAATTCAACTAGTACAACCCCTAATAGCTTGGTGGAATTTTATAAGAAAGACATTTCTAAATGATCCTAAAATATTTTTAATGTGGAGGATATGCATGCCAAAAACAAGTTGAAGATGCAAATGACCTAATGATCCAAAATTTTCAAGGAGTAGAAAAAAATAAATTCTCAAGTAAACGCGTGGTTGGATATTTTCCAGAGCCAAACAATCCAATTTTTGCCTATCCTTCAAAATCACTGATTATTTTTGTAATTATCTCTCCCAAAGCATTTGTGAATTCCCTTTTTGGATGTTCAATTTTCTTTCAAATCCAAACTTGTCCCACTTTTCTCGTAAAATAAACGATCACAATAAAATAAAAATTTTAGAGTTCATGTATGCAAAAAACTTTACAAACTATAATAAATGTAAGTGAAGAAATTTTTTTCACGCACTAAAAATTAACTCCAAAGTTTTGTTATCCATGTTTGGGAAATTGCACTAGTACAACTCCTAATAGCTTGGTGGAATTTTATAAGAAAGAGATTTCTAATTGATCCTAACATGTTTTAAATGTGGTGGATATGCATGCCAGAAAAATGTTGAAGATCCAAAAATTTCGATGAGAAGAAAAAAATAAAATTCTCAAGTTAACGCGTGGCAGGATATTTACCTGAGTCAAACAACCAAATTTTTGCCCATCCTTCAAAATCAAAGTTACTTTTTTGAATTATCTCTCTAAGCTTTTGTGCATTTCCATTTTGGATTTTTAATTTTTTTTCAAATCCAAACTTGTCCCACTTTTCTCGTAAACAAAACGATCTCAACAAAATGAAAATTTTGGAGTTCATGTATGCAAAAAAAATTGAAATTATAATAAATGTAAGTGAAGAAACTAGAAATGAACTCCAAAGATTTGTTATCCATGTTTAGGAAACTCCAATAGTACCACCCCTAATAGCTTGGTGGAATTTTATAAGAAAGAGATTTCAAATTGATCCTAACATGTTTTAAATTTTGTGCATATGAGTGCCCGAATCATGTTGAAGATACAAATGACCTAATGATCCAAAATTTTCATAGAGTAGAAAAAAAATTAAATTCTCAAGTTAATGTGTGGTGGGGTGTTTACCAGACCCAAACAATAGACTTTTGCCTATCCTTCAAAATCATAGGTACTTTTTGGAATTATCACTCTTTGCATTTGTGCATTTCCATTTTGGATGTTCAATTTTTTTTTAAATCCAAACTTGTCCCACTTTTCTCGTAAACAAAACGATCACAACAAAATGAAAATTTTAGAGTTCATGTATGCAAAAAAAATTGAAAACTATAATAAATGTAAGTGAAGAAAATTATTTAACGCACTAAAAATGAACACCAAAGTTTTGTTATCCATGTTTGGGAAGTTCCACTAGTACAACCTCTAATAGTTGGAGGAATTTTATGAGAAAGAGATTTCTAATTCATCCTAACATGTTTTAAATGTGGTGGATATGTATGCCAGAAACATGTTGAAGATGCAAATGACCTAATGATCCAAAAATTTCATGGAGTAGAAAAAAAATTAATTTCTCAAGTTAACGTGTGGTTGGATATTTGCCAGAGCCAAAGAACCGACTTTTTACCTATCCTTAAAAATCTTAGATACTTTCTGGAATTAACATTCTCAGCATTTGTCCATTTTGATTTTGGATGTTCGATTTTGTTCAAATCCAAACTTCTCCAACTTTTCTTGTAAACAAAACGGTCCCAACAAAATGAAAATTTTAGAGTTCATGTATGCAAAAAAATTTGAAAACTGTATTAAATGTAAGTGAAGAAAATTATTTCACACAGTAAAAATGAACTCCAAAGTTTTGTTCTCCATGTTTGGGAAATTCCAGGAGTACAACCCCTAATAGCTTGGCGGAATTTTATTAGAAAGAGATTTATAATTGATCCTAACAAGTTTTAAATGTGGTGGATATGCATGCCAGAAACATGTTGTAGATGCAAATGACCTAATGATCCAAAAATTTCGAGTAGAAAAAAATTAAATTCTCAAGTGAACGAGTGGGTGGATAATTACCAGAGCCAAACCACCCAATTTTTGCCTTTCCTTCAAAATTCCAGAAACTTTTTGGAATTATCTTTCTCAGCATTTGTGCATTTCCATTTTGAATGTTCACTTTTTTTTCGAATCCAAACTTGTCCCACTTTTCTAGTAAACAAAATGATCACAACAAATTGAAAATTTAAGTGTTCAAGTAGGCAAAAAAATTTGAAAACAACAATAAATGTAAGTGAAGAAAATTATTTCACGCATTAAAAATGAACTCCAAAGTTTTGTTATCCATGTTTAGGAAATTCCACTAGTACAACCCCTAATAGCTTGGTGGAATTTTATAAGATATAGATTTCTAATTGATCCTAACATGTTTTAAATGTGGTGGATATGCATGCCAGAAACATGTTGAAGATGCAAATGACCTAATGATCCAAAAATTTCTAGTAGTAGAAAGAAATTAAATTCTCAAGTTAACGACCAGAGCCAAACAACCCACTTTTTTCCTATGCTTCAAAATCATAGATACCTTTTGGAATTAACTTTCTAAGCATTTGTGCATTTCTATTTTGGATGTTCAATTTTTTTTCAAATCCAAACTTGTCCCAATTTTCTTGTAAACAAAACGATCATAACAAAATGAAAATTTTAGAGTTCATGTATGCAAAAAAAAATTGAAAACTATAATAAGTATAAGTGAAGAAACTAAAAATGAAATCCAAATTTTGTTATCCATGTTTGGGAAATTCCTCTAGTACAAACCCTAATAGGTTGGTGGAATTTTATAAGAAAGAGATTTCTAATTGATCCTAACATGTTTTAAATGTGTTGGATATGCATGCCAGAAACATGTTGCAGAAGCAAATGACCTAATGATCCAAAAATTTTGAGTTGAAAAAAATGAAATTCTCAAGTTAACGTGTAGTTGGATATTTTACCTGAGCCAAACAACCCACTTTTTACCTATCCTTCAAAATCACATATATTATTTGGAATTATCTCTCTCAGCATTAGCACATTTCCCTTTTGGACGTTCAATTTTTTTCAAATCCAAACTTGTCCCACATTTATCGAAAATAAAACGATCACAAAAAAATGAAAATTTTTGAGTTCATGTGTGGAAAAAAATTTGAAAACTATTATAAATGTAAGTTAAGAAACTAAAAATGAATTGCAAAGATTTGTTATCCCTGTTAGGGAAACTCGACTAGTACAACCCCTAATAGTTTGGTGGAATGTTATAAGAAAGAGATTTCTAATTGATCCTAAAAAGTTTTAAAGGATTAGAAAATGTATGCAAAAAATTTTTAGAGTTGATGTATGCAAAAAAATTTGAAAACTATAATAAATGTAAGTGAAGAAAATTATTTCACGCACTAGAAATTAACTCTAATGTTTTGGTATCCATGTTTGGGAAATTCCACTAGAACCCCTAATAGCTTGGTGGAATTTTATAAGAAAGGGATTTCTAATTGATCCTAACATGTTTTAAATGTGGTGGATATGCATGCCAGAAACATGTTGAAGATGCAAATGACCTAATGATCCAAAAATTTCAAGGAGTTGAAAAAAATTAAATTCTCAATTTAAAGTTTGGTTCGATATTTATCAGAACCAAACAACCCACTTTTTGCCTATCGTTCAAAATTAGAGACACTTTTTGGAATAATCTCTCTAAGCATTTGTACATTTCAATTTGGGATGTTCAATTTTTTTTCAAATCCAAACTTGTCCCACTTTTCTTGCAAACAAAACAATCACAACAAAATGAAAATTTTAGAGTTTATGTATGCAAAAAAAATTGAAAACTATAATAAATGTGAGTGAAGAAACTAAAAATGAACTCCAAATATTTGTTATCCAAGTTTAGGAAATTCTACTAGTACAACCCCTAATAGCTTGGTCGAATTTTATAAGAAAGAGATTTCTAACTGATCCTAACTTGTTTTAAATGTGGTGGATATGCATGCCAGAAACATGTTGAAGATGCAAATGACCTACTGATTCAAAAAATTTAAGGAGTAGAAAAAAATTAAATTCTCAATTAACGCGTGGCTAGATATACCAGAGCCAAACAACCCACTTTTTGGCTATCCTTCAAAATCACAGATACTTTTTTGAATTATCTCTAACAGCATTTGTGCATTTCCATTTTGGATGTTCAATTTTTTTTCAAACCCAAACTTGTCCCACTTTTCTCATAAATAAAACGATCACAACAAAATGAAAATTTTAAAGTTCATGTATGTAAAAAAAATTGAAAACTATAATAAATGTAAGTGAAGAAAATTATTTCACACACTAAAAATGAACTCCAAAGTTATGTTATCCATGTTTTGAAAATTTCACTAGTACAACCCCTAATTGATCCTAACATGTTTTAAATGTGGTGGATATCCATGCCTGATACATGTTGAAGATGCAAATGACCTAATGATCCAAAAATTTCAAGGAGTAGAAAAAATTAAATTCTCAAGTTAACACGTGGTTCGATATTTACCAGAGCCACACAGCCCACTTTTTTCCTATCCTTCAAAATGACAGATACTTTTTGGAATTATCTTTCTCAGCATTTGTTCATTTCCATTTTAGATATTCAATTTTTCTTCAAATCCAAATGTGTCCCACTTTTCTCATAAAATAAGCGTTCACAACAAAATGAAAATTTTTGAGTCCATGTATGCAAAAAAATTTGAAAACTATAATAAATGTCAGTGAAGAAAATTACTTCACACACTAAAAATAAACTCCAAAGTTTTGTTATCCATGTTTGAGATATTCCACTAGTACAAGCCCTAATAGCTTGGTGGAATTTTACAAGAAAGGGATTTCTAATTGACTCTAACATGTTTTAAATGTGGTGGATATGCATGCCAGAAACATGTTGAAGATGCAAATGACCTAATGATCCAGAAAATTGCTAGGAGAAGAAAAAAATTAAATTCTCAAGTTAACACGTGGCTGGATATTTACACGAGCCAAACAACCCACTTTTTGCCTATCCTTCAAAATCACAGATACTTTTTGGAATTATCTCACTAAGCATTTGTCCATTTCCATTTTGGATGTTCAATTTTTTTTCAAATCCAAACTTGTCCCTCTTTTCTCAAAAGCAAATGAAAATTTTAGAGTTCATGTATGCAAAAAAAACTGAAAACTATAATAAATGTAAGTGAAGAAATTCAAAAGGAACTCCAAACTTTTGTTATTCATGTTTGGGAAATTCCTCTAGTACAACCCCTAATAGCCTAGTGGAATTTAATAAGAAAGATTTCTAATTGATCCCAATATGTTTTAAATGTGGTGGATATGCATGCTAGAAACATGTTGAAGATGCAAATGACCTAACAATCCAAAAATTTCAAGGAGTAGAAAAAAATTAAATTCTCAAGTTAACGCGTGGTTGGATATTCACCAAAGCCAAACAACCCTATTTTTGCCTATCCTTCAAAATCACTGATACTTTTTGGAAATATCTCTCCCAAAGCATTTGTGAATTCCCTTTTTGGATGTTCGATTTTTTTTGAAATCCAAACTTGTCCCACTTTTCTCGGAAAATAAACGATCACAACATAATGAAAATTTTAGAGTTCATGTATGCAAAAAAATTTGAAAACTATAATAAATGTAAGTGAAGAAAATTATTTCACGCACTAAAAATTACCTCCAAAGTTTTATTATCCGTGTTTGGGAAATTCCACTAGTACAACCCCTAATAGCTTGGTGGTATTTCATAAGAAAGAGATTTCTAATTGATCCTAACAATTTTTAAATGTGGTGGATATGCATGCTAGAAACATGTTGAGGATGCAAATGACCAAATGATCCAAAAATTTCAAGGAGAAGAAAAAAATAAAATTCTCAAGTTAACGTGTGGTGGGATATTTACCAGAGCCAAACAATACATTTTTTGCCTACCCTTCAAAATCATAGGTACCTTTTGGAATTATCACTCTCAGCATTGGTGCATTTCCATTTTGGATGTTCAATTTTTTTTTCAAATCCAAACTTGTCCCCTTTTTCTCGTAAACATAACGATCACAACAAAAAGAAAATTTTAGAGTTCAAGTATGCAAAAAAAATTGAAAAATATAATAAATGTAAGTGAAGAAAATTATTTAACGCACTAAAAATGAACTCCAAAGTTTTGTTATCCATGTTTGGGAAATTCCACTAGTATAACCTCTAATAGTTGGAGGAATTTTATAAGAAAGAGATTTCTAATTCATCCTAACATGTTTTAAATATGGTGAATATGCATGCTGAAGATGCAAATGACCTAATGATCCAAAAATTTCATGGAGTAGAAAAAAAATTAAATTCTCAAGTAAACGTGTGGTTGGATAATTACCAGAGCCAAACAACGGACTTTTTACCTATCCTTCAAAATCATAGATAATTTTTGGAATTAACACTCTCAGCATTTGTCCATTTCCATTTTGGATGTTCAATTTTGTGCAAATCCAAACCCTTCCCACTTTTCTCGTAAACAAAACGATCACAAGAAAATGAAAATTTTAGAGTTCAAGTCGGCAAAATAATTTGAAAACTATATAAAATGTAAGTGAAGTAAATTATTTCTTGCAGTAAAAATGAACTCCAAAGTTTTGTTCTCCATGTTTGGGAAATTCCACTAGTACAACCACTAATAGCTTGGTGGAATTTTATAAGGAATAGATTTCTAATTGATCTTAACCTGTTTTAAATGTGGTGGATATGCAAGCCAGAAACTTGTTGAAGATGCAAATGACCTAATGATCCAAAAATTTCAAGGACTAGAAAAAAATTAAATTCTCAAGTGAACGTGTTGGTGGATATTTACAAGAGCCAAACCACCCACTTTTTCCCTTTCCTTCAAAATTACAGATACTTTTTGGAGTTATCTCTTTTAGCATTTGTGCTTTTCCATTTTGGATGTAAATTTTTTTTCGAATCCAAACTTGTCCCTCTTTTCTCCTAAACAAAACAATCGCAACAAAATTAAAATTTTAGAGTTCGTGTATGCAAAAAAATTGAAAACTATAATAAATTTAAGTGATGAAAATTATTTCATGCACTCAAAATGAAATCCAACGTTTTGTTATCTATATTTGGGAAATTCCACTAGTACAACCCCAAATATCTTTGTGTAATTTTATAAGAAAATGATTTCTAATTGATCCTAACAAGTTTTAAATGTGGGGGATATGCATGCCCGAAACATGGTGAAAATTCAAATGACCTAATGATCCAAAAATTTCTAGGAGTTGTAAAAAATTAAATTCTCAAGTTAACGTGTGGTTGGATATACCAGAGCCAAACAACCCACTTTTTGCCTATCCTTCAAAATCACAGAAACTTTTTGGTATTATCTATCTCAGCATTTGTGCATTTCCATTTTGGATGTTCAATTTTTTTTCTAATCCAAGCTTGTCACACTTTTTCTCGTAAACAAAACGATCACAGCAAAATGAAAATTTTAGACTTCGTATATGCAAAAAAATTTGAAAACTATAATAAATTTAAGTAAAAAAAATTATTTCACGCACTAAAAATGAACTCCAATGTTTTGTTATCCATGTTTGGGAAATTCCACTAGTACAACCCCTAATAGCTTGGTCGAATTTTAAAAGAAAGAGATTTCAAATAGATCCTAACATGTTTTAAATGAGGTTGATATGCATGCCAGAAACATGTTGAAGATGCAAATGACCTAATGATGCAAAAATTTCAACAGTAGAAAAAAATTAAATTCTCAAGTTATCGCGTGGTTGGATATTTACCAGAGCCAAACAAGCCACTTTTTGCTTATCCATCAAAATCATAGAGACTTTTTGGAAGTATCTCTCTCAGCATTTGTGCATTTCCATTTTGGAAGTTCAATTTTTTTCAAATCCAAACATGTCCCACTTTTCTTGTAAACAAAATGATCACAACAAAATGAAAATTTTAGTGTTCTTGAATGCCAAAAAATTTGAAAACTATAATAAATGTAAGTGAAGAAACTAAAAATGAACTCCAAAGTTTTGTTATCCATGTTTGGGAAATTCCACTAGTACCACCCCTAATAGCTTGGTGGAATTTTATAAGAAAGAGATTTCTAACTGATCCTAACATGTTTTAAATATGGTGGATATTAATGCCAGAAACATGTTGAAGATGCAAATGACCTAATGATCTAATAATTTTTTGGAGTAAAAAAAAATTAAATTCTCAAGTTAACGTGTGGTTGGATATTTACCCGACCCAAACAACCCTCTTTTTGCTTATCTTTCATAATGACATAAATTTTTTGGAATTATCTCTCTCAGCATTTGTGCATTCCCATTTTGGATGTTCAATTTTTTTTAAAATCCAAAAATGTCACCCTTTTCACGTAAATGAAACGATCACAACAAAATGAAAATTTTAGAGTTCGAATTAAAACTATCATAATTGTATGTGAAGAAAATTATTTCATGAACTAAAAATGAACTCCAAAGTTTTGTTATCCATTTTTTGGAAATTCGACTAGTACAATCCCTAATAGCTTGGTGGAATTTTATATGAAAGAGATTTCTATTTGATCCTAACATGTTTTAAATTCGGTGGATATGCATGCCAGAAATATGTTGAAGATGCAAATGACCTAACGATCCAAAAATTTCAAGGAGTAGAAAAAAATTAATTTCTCAAGTTGTCGTGAGGTTGGATATTTACGAGAGCCGAGCAACCCACATTTTTCCTATCCTTCAAAATGACAAATACATTTTGGAATTATCTCTCTCAGAAATTGTGCATTACCTTTTTGGATGTTGATTTTTTTTTTCAAATCCAAACTTGTCCCACTTTTCTCGTAAACAAAACGATCACAAAAAAATGAAAATTTTAGAGTTCTTGAATGCAAACAAATTTGAAAACTATAATAAATGTAAGAGAAGAAAATTATTTCATGCACTAAAAAGGAACTCCGAAGTTTTGTTATCCATGTTTTGGAAATTCCACTAGTACAACCCTAACAGCAAGGTGGAATTTTATAAGAAAGAGATTTCAAATTGACCCTAACATGTTTTAATTGTAGGTGATATGCATGCCAGAAACATGTTGAAGATGCAAATGACCTAATGATCCAAAAATTTCAGGGAGTAGAAAAAATTAAAATCTCAAATTAACGTGTTGGTGGATATTTACCAGAGCCAAACCACCCACTTTTTGCCTTTCATTCAAAATTACAGATACTTTTTGGAATTATCTCTCTCAGCATATGTGCATTTCCATTTTGGATGTTCAATTTTTTTCGAATCCAAACTTGTCCCACTTTTCTCGTAAACAAAACTATTACAAAAAAATTAAAATTTTAGAGTTCGAGTATGAAATTTTTTTTGGAAAACTATCATAAATGTATGGGATGAAAATTATTTCACGGACTCAAAATGAACTCCAAAGTTTTGTTATCCATGTTTGGCAAATTCTACTACTGCAACCCCAAATAGTTTGGTGGAATTTTAAAATAAAGAGATTTCTAATTGATCCTAACATGTTTTAAATGTGGTGGATATGCAAGCCAGAAACATGTTGAAGATGCAAATGACTTAATGATCCAAAAATTTCAAGGACTAAAAAAAAAATAAATTCGCAAGTTAACGTGTGGTTGGATATTTACAATAGCCAAGCAACCCACTTTTTTCCTATCCTTCAAAATGACAGATACTTTTTGGAATTATCTGTCTTGGCAATTGCGCATTTCCATTTTGGATGTTAAATTTTTTTTCAAATCTAAACTTGTCCCACTTTTCTCGTAAACAAAACGATCACAAAAAAATGAAAATTTTAGAGTTCATTTATGCAAAAAAATTTGAAAACTACAATAAATGTAAGAGAAGAAAATTACTTCACGCACTAAAAATGAACTCCAAAGTTTTGTGATCCATGTTTGGGAAATTCCACTAGTACAACCCCTAATTGCTTGGTGGAATTTTATAAGAAAGAGATTTCTAATTGATCCTAACCTGTTTTAAATGTGGTGGATATGCATGCCAGAAACACGTTGAAGATGCAAATGACCTAATGATCCAAAAATTTCAAGGAGTAGAAAAAATTAAATTCTCAAGTTAACGTGTGGTTGGATATTTATCCGTGCCAAACCACTCACTTTTTGCCTTTCCTTCAAAATTATAGTTACTTTTTGGAATTATCACTCTCAGCATTTGTGCATTTCCATTTTGGATCAATTTTTTTTTGAATCCAAACTTGTCCTACTTTTCTCGTTAACACAACTATCACAACAAAATTAAAATTTTTGAGTTCGTGTATGCAAAAAAATTTGAAAACTATAATAAATATAAGTGATGAAATTTTTTTCACTCACCCCTAATAGCTTTGTGGAATTTTATAGGAATTAGATTTCTAACTGATCCCAACATGTTTTAAATGTGGTGGATATGCATGGTAAGAACTTGTTGAAGATGCAAATGACCTAACGATCCAAAAATTTCAAAGAGTTGGAAAAAATTATATTCTCAAGTTAACGTTTGGTTCGATATTAACCAGTGCCAAACAACCCACTTTTTTCCTATCCTTCAAAATCACAGATACTTTTTGGAATTATCTCTCTCACCATTTGTGCATTACCATTTTGGATGTTCTATTTTTTTTTTTTTTCAAATCCAAACTTGTCCCACTTTTCTCTTAAACAAAACTATCACAACAAAATGAAAATTTTAGAGTTCATGTATGCAAAAAAAAAAAAAAAAACTATAATAAATGTAGGTGAAGAAAATTATTTCATGCACTAAAAATGAACTTCAAATTTTTGTTATCCATGTTTGGGAAATTCCACTAGTACAACCCCTTATAGCTAGGTGGAATTTTATAAGAAAGAGATTTCTAATAGATCCTAACATGTTTTAAATGTGGTGGATATGCATGCCCGAAACATGTTGAAGATGCAAATGACCAAATGATGCAAAAATTTCAAGAGTGGAAAAAAATTAAATTCGCATGTTAACCTGTAGTTGGATATTTACTAGAGCCAAACAACCAACTTTTTTCCTATCCGTCAAAATCACAGAGACTTTTTGGAATTATCTATCTCAGCATTTGTGCATTTCCATTTTGGATGTTCAATTTTTTTCAAATCCAAACTTGTCCCACTTTTCTCATATACAAAACGATCACAACAAAATGAAACTTTTAGATTTCAAGACTAAAATAAATGTAAGTGAAGAAAATTTTTTCATGCACTAAAAATGAAGTCCAAAGTTTTGTTATCCAGGTTTGGGAAATTCCACTAGTACAACCCCTAATAGCATGGTGGAATTTTATAAGAAAGTGATTTCTAACTGATCCTAACATGTTTTAAATGGGGTGGACATGAATGCCAGAATGTTGAAGATGCAAATGACCTAATGATCTAATAAATTTTTTGGAGTAAAAAAAAAATTAAATTCTCAAGTTAACGTGTGGTTGGATATTTACCCGACCCAAACAACCCACTTTTTGCTTATCTTTCATAATGACATATAATTTTTGGAATTATCTCTCGCAGTATTTGTGCATTCCCATTTTGGATGTTCAATTTTTTTTCAAAGCCAAAAATGTCGCCCTTTTCTCGTTAACAAAATGATCACAATAAAATGAAAATTTTAGACTTTGTGTATGAAAAAAAAAAATTGAAAACTATAATAATTGTAAGTGAAGAAAATTATTTCATGCACTAAAAATGAACTCCAAAGTTTTGTTATCCATGTTTTGGAAATTCGACTAATACAATACCAAATAGCTTGGTGGAATTTTATAAGAAAAAGATTTCTAATTGGTCCCATGTTTTAAATTTGGTGGATATGCATGCTAGAAATATGTTGAAGATGCAAATGACCTAATGATCCAAAAAATTCAAGGAGTAGAAAAAAATTAATTTCTAAAGTTGTCGTGAGGTTGGATAATTATCAGAGCCAAACCACCCACATTTTGCCTATCCTTCAAAATGACAGATACTTTTTGGAATTATCTCTCTCAACATTTGTGCATTTCCATTTTGGATGTTCAATTTTTGTCAAATTCAAACTTGTCCCACTTTTCTAGTAAACAAAAAGATCACAACAAAATAAAAAGTTTAGAGTTCTTGTATGCAAAAAAATTAAAAACTATAAGAAATCTAAGTGAAGAAAATTATTTCACGCACTAAAAATGAACTCCAAAGTTTTGTTATCCATGTTTGGGAAATTCCACTAGTACAACCCAAATAGCATGGTGGAATTTTATAAGAAAGAGATTTCTAATGACCCTAACATGTTTTTATTGTACGGGATATGCATGTCAGAAACATGTTGAAGATGCAAATGACCTAATGAACCAAAAATTTCGAGTAGAAAAAAATTAAATGCTCATGTTAACGTGTGGGTGGATATTTACCAGTGCCGAATCACCCACGTTTTGCCTTTCCTACAAAATTACAAATACCTTTTTGGAATTATCTCTCTCAGCATTTGTGCATTTCCATTTTGGATGTTCAATTTTTTTTTCAAATCCAAACATGTCTGACTTTTCTCTTAAACAAAACTATTACAACAAAATTAAAATTTTATAGTTTGTGTATGAAAAAAAGTTTGAAAACTATCATAATTGCATGTGAAGAAAATTATTTCACGCACTCAAAATGAACTCCAAAGTTTTGTTATCCATGTTTGGGAAATTCCACTAGTACAACCCCAAATAGTTTTGTGGAATTTTATAAGAAAGAGATTTCTAATATATCCTAACATGTTTTAAATGTGGTGGAGATCCATGCCAGAAACATGTTGAAGATGCAAACGACCTAATGATCCAAAAATTTCATGGACTTAAAAAAAAAAATTCGCAAGTTAACGTGTGTTTGGATATTTACGAGAGCCAAGCAACCCATTTTTTCCTATCCATCAAAATCACATATACATTTTGGAATTATCTCTCTCAACAATTGTGCATTTCCATTTTGGATGTTCAATTTTTTTTCAAATCCAAACTTGTCCCACTTTCCTCGTAAAAAAAACGATCACAAAAAAATGAAAGTTCTAGAGTTGATGTTTGCAAAAAAATTTGAAAACTATAATAAATGTAAGAGAAGAAAATTATTTCACGCACTAAAAATGAACTTCAAAGTTTTGTTATCCATCTTTGGGAAATTCCAATAGTAACACCCTTAATAGCTTGGTGGAATTTTATAAGAAATAGATTTCTAATTGATCCTAACATATTTTAAATGTGGTGGATATGCATGCCAAAAACATGTTGAAGATGCAAATGACCTAATGATCCAAAAATTTCAAGAAGAAGAAAAAAGTTAAATTCTCAAGTTAACGCGTGGTTGGATATTTACCAGAACCAAACAACCCAATTTTTGCCAATCCTTCAAAATCACAGATACTTTTATGAATTAGCTCTCTCAACATTTGTGCATTTCCATCTTGGATGTTCAATTTCTTTTCAAATCCAAACTTTTCCCTCTTTTCTCATAAAAAATTTTAGTGTTCAACTAGGCAAAAAAATTTGAAAACTATAATAAATGTAAGTGAAGAAAATTATTTCTCGCACTAAAAATGAACTCCAAAGTTTTGTTGTCCACGTTTCAGAAATTCCACTAGTACAACCCCTAAAAGCTTGTTGGAATTTATAAGATATAGATTTCTAATTGATCCTAACATGTTTTAAATGTGGTGGTTATGCATGCCAGAAACATGTTGAAGATGCAAAAGCCCTAATGATCCAAAAATTTTAGGAAGTAGAAAGAAATTAAATTCTCAAGTTAACACGTGGTTGGATATTTACCGGAGCCAAACAACCCACTTTTTGCTTATCCTTCAAAATAAAGATACTTTTTGGAATTATCTCTCCCAGCATTTGTGCATTTCCATTTTGGATGTTCAATATTTATTCAAATCCAAACTTGTCCCACTTTTTTCGTAAATAAAACGATCACAACAAATTGAAAATTTTCAACTTCAAATGTGCAAAAAAATTTGAAAACTATAATAAATGTAAGTGTAGAAAATTATTTCACGCTCTAAAAATGAACTCCAAAGTTTTGTTATTCATGTTTGGGATATTCCACTAGTACGGCGGAATTTTATAAGAAAGAGATTTCTAATTGATCCTAAGATGTTTTAAATATGGTGGATATGCATGCCAGAAACTTGTTGAAGAAGCAAATGACCTAATGATCCAAAAATTTCAAGGAGTAGAAAAAAATAAAATTCTCAAGTTAACGCGTGGTTGGATATTTACCAGAGCCAAACAACCCACTTTTTGCCAATCCTTCAAAATCACAGATACTTTTTGGAATTATCTCTCTCAGCACTTGTAAATTTCCATTTTGGATGTTCAATTTTTTTTTTAAAACCAAACTTGTTCCACTTTTCTCAAAAATAAAATGATTACAACAAAATGAAATTTTAGAGTTCATGTATGCAAAAAAATTTGAAAACTATAATAAATGTAAGTGTAGAAACTAAACATGAATTCCAAAGTGTTGTTATCCATGTTTGGGAAATTTCACTAGTACAACCCCTAATAGCTTGGTGGAATTTTATTGGAAAGAGATTTCTAATTGATCCCAACATGTTTTAAATGTGGTGGATATGCATGCCAAAAACATGTTGAAGATGCAAATGACCTAACGATCCAAAAATTTCAAGGAGTTGGAAAAAATTATATTCTCAAGTTAACATTTGGTTCGATATTAACCAGAGCCAAACAACCCACTTTTTTCCTATCATTCAAAATCACAGATACTTTTTGGAATTATCTCTCTCAGCACTTGTGCATTTCCATATTGGATATTTTATTATTTTTCAAATCCAAACTTGTCCCATTTTTCTCGTAAACAAAACGATCTCAACAAAATGAAAATTTTTGATTTCTTGTATGCAAAAAAATTTGAAAACTATAATAAATGTAACTGAAGAAAATTATTTCACGCACATAAAATGATCTCCAAACTTTTTTTATCCTAGTTTGGGAAATTCCACTAGTACAACCACTAATAGCTTGGTTGAATTTTATAATAAAGAGATTTGTAATTGATCCTAACATGTTTTTAATGTGGTGAGTATGCATGCCAGAAACATGTCAAAAATGCAAATGACATAATGATCCAAAAATTTAAACGAGTAGAAAAAAATTAAATTCTCAAGTTAATGCGTGGTTGGATATTTACTAGAGCCAAACAACCCACTTTTTTCCTACCCTTCAAAATCACATATACTTTTTGGAATTATCTCTCTCAGCATTTGTGCATTTCCATTTTGGATGTTCAATTTTTTTTCAAATCCAAAATTTGTCCCACTTTTCTCGTAAATTAAACGATCACAACAAAATGAAAATTTTAGAGTTCATGCATGCAAAAAAATTTGAAAACTATAGTAAATGGAAGTGAAGAAAATTATTTCACGCACTAAAAATGAACTCCAATGTTTTGTTATTCATGTTTGGGAAATTCCACTAGTACAACCCTAATAGCTTGGTGGAATTTTATAAGAAAGATATTTCTAATTCATTGTAACAAGATTTAAATGTGGTGGATATGTATGCCAGAAACATGTTGAAGATGCAAATGACCTAATGATCCAAAAATTTTGAGTAGAAAAAAATTAAATTCTCAAGTTAACGTGTGGTTGGATATTTACTAGAGCCAAACAACCCACTTTTTTCCTACCCTTCTAAATCACCTATAGTTTCTGGAATTATTTCTCTCAGCAATTGTGCAATTTCTTTTTTGATGTTCAATTTTTTTTTCAAATGCAAACTTCTCCCACTTTTCTAGTAAACAATAACATCACAAAAAATGAAAATTTTAGAGTTCTTGTATGCAAAAAAATTTGAAAACAATAATGAATGTAAGTCAAGAAAATTATTTCACGCACTAAAAATGAACTCCAAAGTTTTGTTATCCATGTTTGGGAAATTCCACAAGTACAACCCCTGATTGCTTGGTGGAATTTTATATGATATAGATTTCTAATTGAACTTAACATGTTTTAAATGTGGTGGATATGCATATCATAAACTTGTTCGAAATGCAAATGATCTAATGATCGAAAAATTTCAAAGAGTAGAAAAAAATTTAACTCTCAAGTTAATGCGTGGTTGGATTTTTACCAGAGTCAAACAACCCACTTTTTGCCTATCCTTCAAAATCACAGATACTTTTTGGATTTATCTCTTTCAGCATTTGTGCATTTCCATTTTGGATGTTCAATGTTTTTTTTAAATCCAAATTTGTCCCACTTTTCTCGTAAAATAAACGATCACAACAAAATGAAAATTTAAGAGTTTATATGTGCAAAAAGATTTGAAAAATAAAATAAATGTAAGTGAAGAAAATTATTTCACGCACTAAAAATGAACTCCAAAGTTTTGTTATCCTTGTTTGGGAACTTCCACTAGTACAACCCCTAATAGCTTGGTGGAATTTTATGAGAAAGAGATTTCTAATTGATCCGAACATGTTTTAAATGTGCTGGATATGCATACCAGAAAACATGTTGAAGATGCAAATGACCTAATGATCAAAAAATTTCTAGGAAAATAAAAAAAATAAACTTTTCAAGTTAACGCGTCGCTGGATAATTACCAGAGCCAAACGACCCACTTTTTGCCTATCCTTCAAAATCACAGATACTTTTTGGAATTATCACTCTCTGGATTTGTGCATTTCCATTTTGGATGTTTAAATTTTTTTCAAATCCAAACTAGTCCCACTTTTCTCATAAACAAAACGATCACAACAAAATGAAAATTTTAGAGTTCATGTATGCAAAAAAATTTGAAAACTATAATAAATCTAAATGAAGAAAATTATTTCACGCATTAAAAATGAATTCCAAAGTTTTTTTATCCATATTTAGGAAATTCCACTAGCACAACCCCTAATAGCTTGGTGGAAATTTATAAGAAAGGGATTTCTAATTGATCCTAACATGTTTTAAATGTGGTGGATATGCATGACAGAAATATGTTGAAGACGCAAATGACCTAATGATAGAAAATTTTCAAGGAGTAGGGAAAAATTAAATTCTCAAGCTAACGCGTGGTTGGATATTTACCAGAGCCAAAAAACCCACTTTTTGCCTATCCTTCACAGCACATACTTTCTTGAATTTTCTCTCTCAGCATTTGTGCATTTCCATTTTGGATGTTAAATTTTTTTTCAAATCCAAACATGTCCCACTTTTCTCGTAAAAAAAAAACGATCACAACAAAAAGAAAATTTTAGAGTTCATGTATGCAACAAAATTTGAAATCTATAATAAATGTAAGTGAAGAAAGTTATTTTACGCACTTAAAATGAACTCCAAAGTTTTATTGTCCCAGTTAGGGAAATTAAACTTGTACAACCCCTAATAGCTTGGTGGAATTTAATAAGGAAGAGATTTCCAATTGATCTTAACATGCTTTAAATGTGGTGGATATGCATGCCAAAAACATGTTGAAAATGCAAATGACTTAATGATCCAAAAATTTCAAGGAGTAGAAAAAAATTAAATTCCCAAGTTAACGTGTGGTTGGATATTTACCAGAGCCAAACTACCCACTTTTCGCCTATCCTTCAAAATCACAGATACTATTTTGAATTATCACTCTCAGCATTTGTGCATTTCCATTTTGGACGTTCAATTTTTTTTCAAATCCAAATTCTTCCCACTTTTCTCGTAAACAAAACTATCACAACAAAATGAAAATTTTAGAATTCATGTATGCAAAAAAATTTGAAAACAATAATAAATGAAAGTGAAAAAAGTTATTTCATGCACTAGAAATGAACCCCAAAGTTTTGTTATCCATGTTTGTGAAATTCGACAAATAGAACCCCTAGTAGCTTTGTGGAATTTTATAAGAAAGAGATTTCTAATTGATCCTATTATGTTTTGAATGTGGTGGATATGTATGCCAGGAACATGTTGAAGATGCAAATGACCTAATGATCAAAAAATTTCAAGGAGTAGAAAAAATTTAAATTCTCAAGTTAACGCGTGGTTGGATATTTACCAGTGCCAAACAACCCACTTTTTGCCTAATTATCTCTCACAGTATTTGTGCATTTCCATTTTGGATGTTCAATTTTTTTTCAAATCCAAACTTGTCCCACTTTTCTCATAAACAAAATGATAACAGAAAAATTAAAATTTTAGAGTTCATGTATGCAAAAAAAATTGAAAACTATATAACTAATGTAAGTGAAGAAAATTATTTCACTCTCTAAAAATGAAATCCAAAGTTTTGTTATCCATGCTTGGGAAATTCCAGTAGTACAACCCCTAATAGCTTAGTGGAATTTTATAAGAAAGAGATTTCTAATTGATCCTAAAATGTTTTCAATGTGGTGGATATGCAAGCCAAATACATGTTGAAGATGCAAATGACCTAATGATCCAAAAATTTCAAGGAGTACAAAAAAAATTAAATTGTCAAGTGTTAGTGGTTGGATACCAGAACCAAACAACACACTTTTTCCCTATCCTTCAAAATCACAAATACTTTTCGGAATTATCTCTCTCAGCATTTGTGCATTTCCATTTTGGATGTTCAATTTTTTTTCAAATCCAAACTTGTCCCCTTTTCTCGTAAACAAAACAATCACAACAAAATAAAAATTTTAGAGTTCATGTATGCAAAAAAAATAGATAACTATATAATAAATGTAAGTGAAGAAATTTATTTCACGCACTAAAAATGAACTCTAAAGTTTAGTTATCCTTGTTTGGGAAATTCCACTAGCTTGGTGGAATATTATAAGAAAGAGATTTCTAATAGAGCCTAACATGTTTTAAATGTGGTAGATATGCATGCGAGAAACATGTTGAAGATGCAAATGACCTAATGATCAAAAAATTTCAAAGAGAAGAAAAAAATTAAATTATCAAGTTTACGTGTGGTTGGAAATTTACCAGAGCCAAAGAACTCACTTTTTGCCTATCCTTCAAAATCACAGATACTTTTTGGAATTATCTCTCTCAGCATTTGTGCATTTTGATTTTGGACGTTCATTTCTTTTCAAATCCAAACTTGTCCCACTTTTCTTGTAAAAAAAATATCACAACAAAATGAAAATTTTAGAGTTCATGAAAGCAAAAAAAATTGGAAACTACAATAAATGGAAGGGAAGAAAATTAATTCACGCACTAAAATGAAGTCCTAAGTTTTGTTATCCAAGTTTTGGAAATTCTACTAGTACAACCCCTATTAGCCATGTGAAATTATGTAAGAAAGAGATTTCTAATTGATCCTAACATATTTTAAATGTAGAGGATATGCCTGCCAGAAACATGTTGAAGATGCAAATGACCTAATGATCCAAAATTTTCAAGGAGTAGAAAAAAATTAAATTCTCAAGTTGACGCGTGGTCTGATATTTACCTGAGCAAAACAACCCACTTTTTTCCTATCCTTCAAAATCACAGATACTGTTTGGAATAATCTCTCTTAGCATTTGTGCATTTCCATTTTGGATGTTTAAATTTTTTTCAAATCCAAACTAGTCCCACTTTTCTCATAAACAAAACGATCACAACAAAATGAAAATTTTAGAGTTCATGTATGCAAAAAAATTTGACAACTATAATAAATCTAAGTGAAGAAAATTATTTCACGCATTAAAAATGAATTCCAAAGTTATGTTATCCATGTTTGGGAAATTCCACTAGTACAACCCCTAATAGCTTGGTGGAATTTTATAAGAAAGAGATTTCTAATTGATCCTAACATGTTTTAAATGTGATGGATATGCATGCTAGAAACATGTTGAAGATGCAAATGACCTAACGATCCAAAAATTTCAAGGAGTGGAGAAAAATTAAATTCTCAAGTTAACGCGTGTTTGGATATTTACCAGAGCCAAAAAAACCACTTTTTGCCTATCCTTCACAATCACATATACTTTTTTGAATTTTCTCTCTCAGCATTTGTGTATTTCCATTTTGGATGTTTAAATTTTTTTCAAATCCAAACTAGTCCCACTTTTCTCGTAAACAAAACGATCACAACAAAATGAAAATTTTAGAGTTCATGTATGCAAAAAAATTTGACAACTATAATAAATCTAAGTGAAGAAAATTATTTCACGCATTAAAAATGAATTCCAAAGTTATGTTATCCATGTTTGGGAAATTCCACTAGTACAACCCCTAATAGCTTGGTGGAATTTTATAAGAAAGAGATTTTTAATTGATCCTAACATGTTTTAAATGTGATGGATATGCATGCTAGAAACATGTTGAAGATGCAAATGACCTAACGATCCAAAAATTTCAAGGAGTGGAGAAAAATTAAATTCTCAAGTTAACGCGTGTTTGGATATTTACCAGAGCCAAAAAAACCACTTTTTGCCTATCCTTCAGAATCACATATACGTTTTTGAATTTTCTCTCTCAGCATTTGTGTATTTCCATTTTGGATGTTAAATTTGTTTTCAAATCCAAACTTGTCCCACTTTTCTCGTAAAAAAAGATCACAACAAAAAGAAAATTTTTGAGTTCATCTATGCAACGAAATTTGAAAACTATATTAAATGTAAGTGAAGAAAGTTATTTCACGCACTTAAAATGAACTCCTAAGTTTTATTATCCCAGTTTGGGAAATTCAACTAGTACTACCCCTAATAGCTTGGTGGAATTTAATAAGAAAAAGATTTCCAATTGATCTTAACATGTTTTAAATGTGGTGGATATGCATGCCAAAAACATGTTAAAAATGCAAATGACTTAATGATCCAAAAATTTCAAGGAGTAGAAAAAAATTAAATTCCCAAGTTAACTTGTGGTTGGATATTTACTAGAGCCAAACTACCCACTTTTCTCCTACCCGTCAAAATCATAGATACTATTTTGAATTATCACTCTCAGCATTTGTGCATTTCCATTTTGGACGTTCAATTTTTTTTCAAATCCAAATTCTTCCCACTTTTCTCGTAAACAAAACTAACACAACAAAATGAAAATTTTAGACTTCATGTATGCAAAAAAATTTGAAAACAATAATAAATGAAAGTGAAAAAAATTATTTCATGCACTAGAAATGAACCCCAAAGTTTTGTTATCCATGTTTGCGAAATTCTACAAATAGAACCCCTAGTAGCTTAGTGGAATTTTATAAGAAAGAGATTTCTAATTGATCCTATTATGTTTTGAATGTGGTGGATATGCATGCCAGGAACGTGTTGAAGATGCAAATGACCTAATGATCCAAAAATTTCAAGGAGTAGAAAAAATTTAAATTCTCAAGTTAACGCGTGGTTGGATATTTACCAGTGCCAAAAAATCCACTTTTTGCCTATCTTTCAAAATCACAGATACTTTTTGAAATTATCTCTCACAGCATTTGTGCATTTCCATTTTGGATGTTCAATTTTTATTCAAATCCAAACTTGTCCCACTTTTCTCATAAACAAAATGATCACAACAAAATTAAAATTTTAGAGTTCATGTATGCCAAAAAATTTTGAAAACTATATAATTAATGTAATTGAATGAAATTTATTTCACAGTCTATCAATAAAATCGAAAGTTTTGTTATCCATGTTTGGGAAATTCCACTAGTACAACCCCTAATAGCTTAGTGGAATTTTATAAGAAAGAGATTTCTAATTGATCCTAAAATGTTTTAAATGTGGTGGATATGCAAGCCAAATACATGTTGAAGATGCTACTGACCTAATGATCCAAAAAATTCAAGGAGTACAAAAAAATTCAATTGTCAAGTGTTAGTGGTTGGATACCAGAACCAAACAAGCCACTTTTACCCTATCCTTCAAAATCACAAATACTTTTCGGAATTATTTCTCTCAGCATTTGTGCATTTTCATTTTGGATGTTCAATTTTTTTTCAAATCCAAACTTGTCCCACTTTTCTCTTAAAAAAAACAATCACAACAAAATGAAAATTTTAGAGTTCATGTATGCAAAAAAATTAGATAACTATATAATAAATGTAAGTGAAGAAATTTATTTCACGCACTAAAAATGAACTCTAAAGTTTAGTTATCCTTGTTTAGGAAATACCACTAGCTTGGTGGAATATTATAAGAAAGAGATTTCTAATAGAGCCTAACATGTTTTAAATGTGGTGGATATGCATGCCAGAAACATGTTGAAGATGCAAATGACCTAATGATCAAAAAATTTCAAAGAGAAGAAAAAAATTAAATTCTCAAGTTTACGTGTGGTTGGAAATTTAACAGAGCCAAAGAACTCACTTTTTGCCTATCCTTCAAAATCACAGATACTTTTTGGAATTATCTCTCTCAGCATTTGTGCATTTCGATTTTAGACTTTCATTTCTTTTCAAATCCAAATTTGTCCCACTTTTTTTGTAAAAAAAAAAAAATATCACAATAAAATGAAAATTTAAGAGTTCAGGAATGCAAAAAAAATTGGAAACTATAATAAATGTAAGTGAAGAAAATTAATTCACGCACTAAAAATGAACTCCTAAGTTTTGTTATCCAAGTTTTGGAAATTCCACTAGTACAACCCCTATTGGCTTGGTGAAATTATGTATGAAAGAGATTTCTAATTGATCCTAACATATTTTAAATGTGGTGGATATGCCTGCCAGAAACATGTTGAAGATGCAAATGACCTAATGATCCGAAATTTTCAAGGAGTAGAAAAAAATTAAATTCTCAAGTTAACGTGTGGTTGGATATTTACCAGAGCCAAACAACCCAATTTTTCCCTATCCTTCAAAATCACAGATACTTTTTTGAATTATCACCCTCAGCATTTGTGCATTGCCATTTTGGACGTTCAATTTTTTTTCAAATCCAAATTCTTCCCACTTTTCTCGTAAACAAAACGATCACAACAAAATGAAAATTTTAGATTTCATGTATGCAAAAAAATTTGAAAACAATAATAAATGTAAGTGAAGAAAATTATTTCACGCACTTGAAATGAACTCCAAGGTTTTGTTATCTATATTTTGGAAATTCCACTAGTAGAACCCCTAATAGCTTGGTGGAATTTATAAGAAAAAGATTTCTAATTGATCCTAAGATATTTTAAATGTGGTGGATATGCATGCCAGAAAAATGTTTAAGATGCAAGTGACCTAATGATCCAAAATTTTCAAGGAGTAGAAACAAATTAAATTCTCAAGTTAACGTGTGGTTGGATATTTACCAGAACCAAACAACCTACCTTTTGTCAATCTTTCAAAATCACAGATACTTTTTGGAATTATATCTCTCAGCATTTGTGCATTCCCATATTGGATGTTCAATTTTTTTCCAAATCCAAACTTGTCGAACTTTCCTCCTAAACAAAAACGATCACAACAAAATGAAAATTTTAGAGTTCATGTATACAAGAAAAATTGAAAAACTATATAATAAATGTAAGTGAACAAAAATATTTCACGTACTAAAAATGAAATCCAAACTTTATTTATCCATGTTTGGGAAATTCCGTTAGTACAACCCTTCTTAGCTTGGTGGAATTTATGAGAAAGAGATTTCTAATTGATCCTAACATGTTTTAAATGTGGTTGATATGCACATCAGAAACATGTTGAAAATGCAAATGACCTAATGATCAAAAAATTTCAAGGAGTAGAAAAAAATTAAATTCTTAAGTTAATGTATGGTGGGATATTTAGCAGAGCCAAACAACCCACTTTTTTCCTATGATTCAAAATCACAGAAACTTTTTGGAAATATCTCTCTCAGCATTTGTGCATTTCAATTTTGGATGTTCAATTTTTTTAAAATATAAACTTCTCCCACTTTTCTCGTAAACAAAACTATCACAAGAAAATGAAAATTTTAGAGTTCAAGTATGCAAAAAAACTTGAAAACTATAATAAATGTAAGTGAAGAAATTTATTTTACGCACTAAAACTGAACTCCAAAGTTTTATTATCCATGTTTGGGAAATTCCACTAGTTCAACCCCTAATAGCTCTATGGAATTTCATAAAAAGAGATTTCTAATTGATCCTAACATGTTTTAAATGTGGTAGATATGGAAAAACATGTTGAAGATGCAGATGACCTAATGATCCAAAAATTTCAAGGAGTACAAAAAAATTAAATTCTCACTTTAATGTGATGTTGGATATTTACCATAGCCAAAGAATCCACTTTTTCCCTAACCTTCAAAATCACAGATACGTTTTTGAATTATCTCTCTCTGTATTTGTGCATTTCTATATTGGATGTTCAATTTTTTTTCAAATCCAAATTCTTCCCACTTTTCTTGTAAACAAAACGATCACAACAAAGTGAAAATTTTAGATTTCATGTATGCAAAAAAAAATTGAAAACAATAATTAATGTTAGTGAAGAAAACTATTTCACGCACTAAAAATGAACTCCAAGGTTTTGTTATCCATGCTTCGGAAATTCAACTAGTACAACCCCTAATAGCTTAGGGGAATTTTATAAGAAAGAGATTTCTAATTGATCCTAACATGTTTTAAATATGGTAGATATGAATGCCAGAAACATGTTGAAGATGTAAATGACCTAATGACCCAAAAATTTCAAGGAGTAGAAAAAATTAAATTCTCAAGTTAACGTGTGGTTGGATTTTTACCAGAGCGAAACAACCCACTTTTAGCCTATCCTTCAAAATCATAGAGAGTTTTTGGAATTCTCTCTCTCAGCATTTGTACATTCCCATTTTGGATGTTCAATTTTTTTCAAATCCAAACTTGTCCCACTTTTCTCGTAAAAAAACGATCACAACAAAATGAAAATTTTAAAGTTCATGTATGCAAAAAAAATTGAAAACTATAATAAAATTAAGTGAAGAAAATTATTTCACGCACTAAAAATGAACTCCAAAGTTTTGTTATCCATGTTTGGGAAATTCAACTAGTACAACCCCTAATAACTTGGTGGAATTTCATAAGAAAGAGATTTCTAATTCATCCTAACATGTTTTAAATGTGGTGGATATGCATGCCAGAGACATGTTGTAGATGCAAATGACTAAAGATTCAAAAATTTCAAGGAGTAGAAAAAAATTAAATTCTCAAGTTAATGTGTGGTTGGACATTTACCGGAGCCAAACAACCCACTTTTTGCCTATCCTTCAAAATCATAGATACTTTTTTTGAATTATCTCTCTTAGCATTTGCGCATTACCATTTTGTATGTTCACTTTGTTTTCAATTCCAAACTTGACCTACTTTTCTCGTAAAAAAAACGATCACAACAAAATGAAAATTTTAGAGTTCATGTATTCAAAAAACTTTGAAAACTATAATAAATTTTAGTTACGAAAATTATTTCACGCACTAAAAATGAACTCCAAAGTTTTTTGATCCATGTTTGGGAAATTCCACTAGTACAACCTCTAATAGCTTGGTGAAATTTTATAAGAGAGAGATTTCTAGTTGATCCTAACATGTTTTAAATGTGGTGAATATGCATGCCAGAAACTTGTTGAAGATGCGAATGACCTAATGATCTAAAAATTTCATGGAGTAGAAAAAAAAAAATTTCTCAAGTTAATGCGTGGTTGGATATTTACCAGAGCCAAACAACCCACTGTTTTCCTATCCTTGAAAATCATAGATACTTTTTGGAATTATCTTTCTCAGCATTTTGACATTTCCATTTTTGGTGTTCAATTTTTTTTCAAATCCAAACTTGTCCGATTTTTCTCTTAGACAAAACGATCACAACAAAATGAAAATTTTAAAGTTCATGTATGCAAAAAAAATTGTAAAACTTTATAATAAAAGTGAAGAAAATTATTTCATGCTCTAAAAATGAACTCCAAAGGTTATATATATCCATGTTTGGGAAATTCCACTAGTACTATCCCTAATAGCATGGTGGAATTTTATAAGAAAGAGATTTCAAATTGATCCTAATATGTTTTAAATGTGGTGGATATGCATGCCAGAAACATGTCGAAGATTCAAATGATCTAATGATTCAAAAATTTCAAGGAGTAGAAAAAAATTAAATTCTCCAGTTAACGTTTGGTTGGATATTTACGAGAGCCAAACAACCCACTTTTTGCCTATTGTTCAAAATCACAGATTCATTTTGGAATTATCTCTGTCAGATTTTGTGCATTCCCATTTTGGATTTTAATTTTTTTTTCAAATCCAAACTTGTCCCACTTTTCTCGTAAACAAAACAATCACAACAAAATTAAAATTTAAGAGTTCATGTATGCAAAAAAAATTGAAAACTATATGTTCAATTTTTTTTCAAATCCAAACTTGTCCCACTTTTCTCGATAACAAAACGATCACAACAAAATGAAAATTTTAGAGTACATTTATGCAAAAAAAATTAAAAACTAAAATAAATGTAAGTTAGGAAAATCATTTCATGCACTAAAAATAAACTTCAAAGTTTTGTTGTCCATGTTTGGGAAATTCCACTAGTACAACCCCTAATAGCTTGGTGGAATTTTATCAGAAAGAGATTTCTATTGATCCTAACATGTTTCAAATGTGGTGGATATGCATGCCAAAAACATGTTGAAGATGCAAATGACCTAATGATCGAAAAATTTCAAGGAGTAGAAAACAATTAAATTCTCAAGTAAACGTGTGGTTGGATATTTACCAAAGCGAAAAAAAACCCACTTTTGCCTATCCTTCAAAATCACAGATACTTTTGGGAAGGATCTCTCTCAGTATTTGTTTATTTCCATTTGTATGTTCAATTTTTTTTCAAATCCAAACTTGTCCCAGTTTTCTCGTAAACAAAATGATCACTACAAAATGAAATTTTAAAGGTCATGTGTGCAAAAAAAAATTGAAAACTATAATAAATGTAGGCGAAAAAAATTATTTCATGAACTAAAAGTTTTGTTATCCATGTTTAGAAAATTCCACTAGTACCACCCCTAATAGCTTGGTGGAATTTTATAAGAAAGAGATTTCTAATTGATCCTAACATGTTATAAATGTGGTGGATATGCATGCCAGAAACATGTTGAAGATGCAAATGACCTAATGATCCAAAAATTTCAAGGAGTAGAAAAAAAATTAAATTAACGCGTGGTTGGATATTTACCAGAGCCAAACAACCCACTTTTTGCCTATCCTTCAAAATCACAGATACTTTCTGGAATTATCTCTCATATCATTTGTGCATTTCAATTTTGGATGTTTAGTTATTTTTTGTTGGAAGATGGGCTCAAGCCCACGAGCTCAAGACAAGAAGCCCACACGTCAAAGGAGTGGCATATGTGTAAAATATGGTACTTTCCATAAAGATGGCATAGAAGTATAAATATGCGTTCCTTTTATGTCTTTTGTTTTATAGTGTTGTAGCCCTAAGGGCATTGTAAAACTATAAATAAAGGCATTGGCTAAGAGTTAGGGCATTGAAGCACTCTCCTCTCTTTCCAAAAATTCGTCCAGCCCTCATTTTTCTTTTTGACGCAACCTTCTTCTCCCTTAATCCAAAATCTCTCCTTCCACGTTCTTCTTCTTCTCTTCTCCTTCTCTCTTCATTTTCTTCTTCTTTCTTGTTGATCTAAAGTTCATTTCATGAGATCCTAAATTCTACATGGTATCAGAGCAAGGAGTTTAGGATCTCTCTTCATGGAGTTATTATGAAACTTGTTCAAGAAGTCGTAAAAGGAGTTCAGTCATGAAAAGATAAGTTCATGCTCTTCTAATTTACGTTTTTTTTGTTTCCTTTTCTTATTTACATACTCCTTTTTACATTTTTTCATTACTTCTTGAATTTTGTGTCACAGCAAGTTAAGATAAATCTTTATATGTTGTAAAGATTTATTTCTATGACTAAATTGATGTTATAATCTTGACTCCTTGTAAATCAATTACAAAAGTGATCAAGATCATTTGCTGTTTACATCTTATTAAGATTGATGGGTGAAATTCAATTATCTTTGTGTAATTTGGATCCATCTCATTTGAGGTAGAATTCCAGCACATGTTGCTACACCTTCTCCTACTTAAGGTTACTCATGGGTTTGTGTTATATTGTTGGATGCCAATTATATGTTTGATGAAAATCCAGCAGTCATTACCCTTTGTAGTTCCCTTTTTTTTAACTTCAACAATTGAATTTTTGTTTAAGTTAAAGTCTCCCATGAGCTGAAGATGAATCTCTTCCAAGTGTCTTGGTTTGCCATTAAATCTTCTCTAAATTTTTGTTTATTGCTCGTTTGTGTTGGAGTTTGGATTAAGGCCTAATCGGTTGCATATTCTTTCTTCTCTTTGTTCTTATGAATACAAGAGAAGTTGAGTGATGGCTGGATGTTATTATCACTTTCTAAAGGCACAAATTTGTTGATAATTTGGTGCTTGCCCTCGTGAAAGAAATTGGTTCTTGTTCTCTTTTGTTGGTGACTGATTTGGTCTATGGGTTCTTCAAATTACATAGAATAATTGTTCTTTGAAGAAGGCTTTTTCCCTTGACCTCCATATTTTACTTGCCTCATGATGGAGATTGGATACAATAGTAATAAGAGTGATATACTCCGTATTACTACAATTCCACTTAGAGGTCTCTCCAATTACATGAGTTGGTCACAATCGATTCGGAGGGTTCTTATTACTCGTGACCCCTTGAGCCACGTTGTTATCTTTCCTCCTTTGATTGATGAAGAAGATGTGTCCTACCATAAGTGGGTTAAGGATGATAACAAGGTGATAAGTTAGCTCATTAATAGCATGGAAGAGCAGGTGGCTAACAATGTAGTCCACTTGGAAACCGCCAAGAACATATGGGACACTTGTGCCAAACTTTACTCAAGCACTGCTTCATTACAAAAAATATATGATGTCTTACAAAACATGCTGCATACGAAACATGGAGATAATATTCATGAATTTTTGGCAAGGTTTCAAGGTCCTCTTCAAGAATGGAAAGTAGCTCAGCCATATTCCACTGATATTGCCGTTCAAGAACGACAAAGAGAAGCTTTGGCAGCAACCATTTGCTTATCAAATATTAAACCATACCTTGAGGTGGCAAAAACTCAGCTTCTAAGTTCTTCTGCTCTTCCGTCTTTCAATGATATTAGTGCTACATTACTTCGGATGCCGGATCCATCCCCTCCTTCTCCTATTGATGCTCCATCGGTGATGTTCTCTGGCAATCGGGGAACATCTTCCTCATCCCGAGGACAGGGCAGAAATATGAGAGGGCGTCAAACTATGAGAGGGACAGAAAATAGAGATGGTAGAATGGGTTATAATTCATTCCGTACTGAGCCTCAACTTTTCAATCATTGTGGCCATCAGAACCACCTTGTGGTATCATGCTGGAAACTTCATGGCAAGCCTGATTGGGCCACAACTAACCCAGTCTCAGTTAACATTGAGAAAAATGAAGATACGGCTTAAATCATCATCCAGAAATGTGACTCTTACAGCTGAGGACTATGCTGCATTTCAGAAAATGAAGTCCTTCATGGAATCATCTATTCCCTCATCATCTACTGCTGCCACTACTATTGCCTTAGGTATGGTTTCTTCCTCTTCTTCCTCTTCCTCTTGGATCATCGACTCTGGGGCCCGAACATCTATCAGGTAACAAACACTTGTTGCAGTCCTTATCTCCTTGTTATCTTCATAAATTCGTTACTATTGCTGATGGTACCCAAACCAAGGTCCTTCGCAAAGGTTCCTCCTCTCTTACTTCATCTATTCCCCTTCAAGATGTTTTGTTTGTTCCTAAATTTCCTTTAAATTTGCTCTCGGTTAATCAATTGACCAAACAATTAAATTGCTCTATCACCTTCTCACCGTCTTCTTGTGTCTTTCAGGATCTCACTACGAAGCGCGTGATTGGTGGCGGCCATGAAAAAGGGGGTTTGTACTACTTCACTCTTCCACCATTAGCTGCATTATCGTCCACACATCTGAGGCCCAACTTTGGCACAACCGACTTGGTCATCCGTCCACCCCTTCACTTCGTTCTTTGGTTCCATCTTTAAAAGGACTTTCTAATTTCAGTTGTGAAGTTTATCAATTAAGTAAACATGTCAGGAGTACATATTCTCCTCGTCTTACAAGTACATGTACTACTCCGTTTGAGCTAATACATTCTGATGTATGGGGCCCTTTATGTTTCTCAAATATTTCCCAAGTTAAATATTTTGTCATTTTTGTTGATGATTTTACTCGAGTGACTTGGTTATATCTATTTAAAGAGCATTCTGAAATTCTTCCTTTGTTTAAAAATTTTCATGCTATGGTATTGACACAATATGGGAAGAAAATTCAAACCCTTAGATCTGATAATGCAAAGGAATACATGTCTCATGACTTCAAATCATTTTGTGAGAGTAATGGGCTTATTCATGAAACATCATGTGCCTATACTCCTCAACAAAATGGTGTTACAGAAAGAAAAAATCACCATCTTCTTGAAGTTGCTCGCGGCCTCCTCTACTCCATGAAGGTACCCTATTTCTATCGGCCTCATGCTATACTTACAGCATGCTTTCTAATTAATAGGTTACCTTCATCAGTCCTTCATCATAAAACTCCTTACTCTGTGTTATTTAATGGTGAAGATCCTTTTTCTCTTCCTTTGAAAGTGTTTGTATGTACGTGTTTTGTTCATGTTACATTCCCACATAAAAATAAACTTGATCCTCGGTCTATGAGATGCAATTTTTTTGGGGTACTCTCGCACCCAGAAAGGTTATGTCTTACAATCCTACCCTTTGGAGGATGTTTATCTCTAGAGATGTGACTTTCCTTGAGGACACCCCTTCTACTCCTCCCATGATGCACCTCTAGGATGGACTTGTCCTTCTACTACTCCTTGTCCGCTTGTGTCATTCAATCTTGAAGTGGAACCATCCCCTGATGCACCGGCTGTATCTTCACTTGTGGAGTTGTCAAATCCATCCGAGGTAAGTCTTTCTCCTCCTATGTATAGGCATGAATTTGATACTCAGCCTAATGCTTTAAGAAAAGAACGTCGCTCATGTACTACTTCGCATCCTATCTCAAATTTTATGTCTCACCATCGCTTGTCTTCCCAGTGTTTTCAGTTTCTTGCGTCCCTTTCTTCTACTTCCTTTCTGCAGTCGTATCAAGAGGCTCTGAGACATTCAGGATGGAAGGTGGCTATGGATGAAGAAATGAACGCCTTATACGAAAACCAAACCTGGTACTTAACATCACTCCCGAAAGGTAAAAGACCGGTTGGTTGTCGATGGGTTTTTTCTGTGAAACATAATCCGGATGAATCGATTACTTGTCTTAAAGCTCGACTGGTTGCTAAGGGCTATACGCAGTGCTATGGGACAGATTATGAGGAGACCTTCTCTCCTGTTGCAAAATTGAATTCGGTACGCATCATCTTATCTATTGCTGCTAACTCCTCATGGCCCGTCTATCAGTTGGATGATAAAAATGCTTTTTTAAATGGTGATATGAGTGAGGAAATTTATATGGTTCAACCACCTAGTTATGTGGTTGAGGGGGAGTCAGTATGCCGGTTAAAAAAGTCTTTATATGGGCTTAAGCAGTCCCCTCGGGCTTGGTTTGATAAATTTAGTCAAACACTCCTACGGTTTGGTTTTCATCGGTGCTCAATTGATCATTCCGTATATTATAAAGATACGGTCAAAGGGAAAATATTATTGGCCATATACGTGGATGATATTATCTTAACCAGTGATGATGCTTTGAGCATACAAGGGGTGAAGTAGATGATATGTCAGGAATTCAAGACTAAAGACCTTGGTATGCTTAAATATTTTTTGGGTATAGAAGTTATTCAATCCAAACATGGGATAATATTGTCTCAAACGAAATATGTTTTGGATCTCTTTGAAGAAATAGGAATGAAGGGTTGTAGACCAGTTGACACACCTATGGATACAAATATAAAATTATGTGCCACAAATGAAGAAGATATTGATATTGGCAAATATCAAAGACTCGTTGGAAAACTTATTTATCTCATGGTAACTAGGCCAGACATATCATATGCTGTAAGTGTGGTGAGTCAATTCATGCACAAACCACAAATTACCCACTAGCAGGCTTTAGAGACAATATTATGTTATCTAAAAGGAGCTCCAGGAAGAGGATTGCTGCATAAAAAACATGGGCACTTTAGAATAGAAGGCTTCTGAGATGCAGATTGGGCTGGATCTCCTGATGATAGAAAATCTACATCAGGATATTGTACTCTGGTTGGGGCAAACATGGTTACATGGAAAAGTAAGAAGCAAAATGTGGTTGCAAGAGCTAGCGCCGAAACAGAATACAGAGCTATGGCCCATACCGTTAGTGAACTTTTACGGGTCAGGACCCTTCTTACCGAACTAGGTTTTTATAAAAAGGGGTCCATGAATCTGCATTGTGATAATCAAGCAGCCATTCATATCACTTCAAATCAAGTTTTTCATGAAAGAACTAAACATATTGAGGTGGATTGTCATTTTATATGAGAGAAGTTTCAAGCAGGAATAATCTCTCTCAAACATGTGTCATCTCAAGAGCAAGTAGCTGATATTCTCACTAAACCCGTTACCTCTAAAATCCTATTGTTTATATGTGGCAAGCTGGGTATTTATGATGTCTTTTCTCCTCCAGCTTGAGGGGGAGTGTTGGAAGATGGGCTCAGACCCACGAGAGCAAGACAAGAAGCCCACACATCAAAGAAGTTGCATATGAGTAAAATATGGTACTTTCCATAAAGATGGCATAGAAGTGTAAATGTGTTTTCCTTCTATGTCTTTTGTTTTATCAAGTTGTAGCCCTAAGGGCATTGGAAAACTATAAATAAAGGCATTGGTTAAGAGGTAGGGCATTGAAGCACAAATTCGTCCAGCCCTCATTTTTCTTTTTTACGCAACCCTCTTCTCCCTTAATCCAAACTCACTCCTTCCACGTTCTTCTTCTTCTCTTCTCCTTCTCTCTTCTTTTTCTTCTTCTTTCTTGTTGATCTAAAGTTCATTTCATGAGATCCTAAATTCTACATTTTTCAAATCCAAACATGTCCCACTTTTCTCGCAAACTAAACAATCACAACAAAATGAAAATTTTAAAGTTCATGTATGAAAAAAAATTTGGAAACTATATAATATAAGAGAAGAAAATTATTTCACGCAACAAAAATGAACTCCAAAGTTTTGTTATCCATGTTTGGGAAATTCCGTTAGTACAACCCCTAATAGCTTGGTGAAATTTTACAAAAAAGAGATTTCTAATTGATCCTATCATGTTTTAAATGTGGTGGATATGCATGCCAGAAACATGTTGAAGATGCAAATGACCTAATGATCCAAAAATTTCGAGTAGAAAAAAATTAAATTCTCAAGTTAACGTGTGGTTGGATATTTACCAGAGCCAAAAAACCCACTTTTTGCCTATCCTTCAAAATCACATATACTTTTTGAAATTATCTCTCTTGGCATTTGTGCATTTCCATTATGGATGTTCAATTTTCTTTCAAATCCAAACTCTTCCCACTTTTCTCATAAACAAAACGATCTCAAAAAATGAAAATTTAAGAGTTTATGTATGAAAAAATTGAAAACTATATAATAAATGTAAGTGAAGAAAATTATTTCATGCTCTAAAAAATGAAATCCAAAGTTTTGTTATCCATGTTTGGGAAATTCCACTAGTACAACCCCTAATAGCTTGGAGGAATTTTACAAGAAAGAGATTTTTAATTGAACCTAACATATTTTAAATGTGGTGCATATGCAAGCCAGAAACATGTTGAAGATGCAAATGATCTAATGATCCAAAAATTTCAAGAAGTAGAAAAAAATTAAATTCTCAAGTTAATGAGTGGTTGGATATTTTTTGCCTATCCTTCAAAATCACAGATACTTTTATGAATTATCTCTCTCAGCATTTGTGCATTTCCATTTTGGATGTTCAATTTTTTTTTCAAATCCAAACTTGTCCCACTTTTTTCGTAAACAAAATGATCACAAAAAAATAAAAATTTTAGAGTTCATTTAAGCAAAAAAAATTGAAAACCATAATGAATGTAAGTGAAGAAAATTATTTCATGCTCTAAAAATGAAATCCAAAGTTTTGTTATCCATCTTTGGGAAATTCCACTAGTACAACCCCTAATAGCTTGGTGGAATTTTATAAGAAAGAGAGTTCTAATTGATCCCAACATGTTTCAAATGTGGTGGATATGCATGCTAGAAACATGTTGAAGATGTAAATGACCTAATAATCCAAAAATTTCAAGGAGTAGAAAGAAATTAAATTCTCAAGTTAACGCGTGGTTGGATATTTACCAGTGCCAAACAACACAAGTTTCGCCTATCCTTCAAAATCACAGATACTTTTTTGAATTATCTCTCACAGAATTTGTGCATTTCCATTTTGGATGTTCAATTTGTTTTCAAATCCAAACTTTGCCACTTTTCTCGTGACCAAAACGATCAGAACAAAATGAAAATTTTAGAGTTCATGTATGCAAAAAAATTTGGAAACTATATATTAAATGTAGGAGAAGAAAATTATTTCGTGCTCTAAAAATGAAATCCAAAGTTTAGTTATCCATGGTAGGGAAATTCCACTTGTACAACCCCTAATAGCTTGGTGGAATTTTATAACAAGGAGATTTCTAATTGATCCTAATATGTTTTAAATGTGGTGGATATCCATGCAACAAACATGTTAAAGATACAAATGACCTAATGATCCAAAATTTTCGAGTAGAAAAAAATTAAATTCTCAAGTTAACGCATGGTTGGATATTTACCAGAGCCAAACAACCCACTTTTTGCCTATCCTTCAAAATCATAGAGACGTTTTGGAATTATATCTCTTAGCATTTGTGCATTTCCATTTTGGATGTTGAATTTTTTTTAAAATCCAAACATGGCCCACTCGTCTCGCAAACAATACGATCACAACAAAATGAAAATTTAAAGTTGTTGTATGCAAAACAATTTTAAAACTATATAATAAATGTAAGTGAAGAAAATTATTTCACGCACTAAAAATGAACTCCAAATGTATTGGTATCTATGTTTGGGAAATTCCACTAGTACAACCCCAAATAGCTTGGTGGAATTTTATAAGAAAGAGATTTCTAGGTGATCCTAACATGTTCTAAATGTGGTGGATATGCATGCCAGAAACATGTTAAAGATGCAAATGACCTAATGATCCAAAAAATTTTGAAAAATATAATAAATGTCAGTGGAGAAAATTATTTCACGCACTAAAAATGAACTCCAAAGTTTTGTTGTCCATGTTTGGGAAATTCCACTCGTACACCCCCTAATTGCTTGGTGGAATTTTATAAAAAACAGGTTTCTAATTGATCCTAACATGTTTTAAATGTGGTGGATATGCATGCCAGAAACATGTTGAAAATGTAAATGACCTAATGATCTAAAAATTTCAAGGAGTAGAAAAAAATTAAATTCTCAAGTTAACGTGTGGTCCGATATTTACCAAAGCCAAACAACCCACATTTTGCCTATTCTTCAAAATCATAGATACTTTTTGGAATTATCTCTCTAAGCATTTTTGCATTTCCATTTTGGATATTGATTTTTTTTTTTCAAATCCAAACTCATCCCTCTTTTCTCGTAAACAAAACGATTACAACAAAATGAAAATTTAAGTGTTCATGTATGCAAAAAAAATTGAAAACTATAATAAATGTAAGTGAAGAAAATTATTTCACGCACTAAAAATGAACTCAAAAGTTTTGTTATCCTTGTTTGGGAAATTCCACTAGTACTACCCCTAATAGCTTGGTGGAATTTTATAAGAAAGAGATTTCTAATTAATCCTAACAAGTTTTAAATGTGGTGGATATGCATGCCATAAACATGTTGAAAATGCAAATGACCTAATGATCATAAAATTCCAAGGAGTAGAAAAAATTAAATTCTCAATTTAACGTGTGGTTGGATATTTACAAGACCCAAAAAACCCACTTTTTGCCTATCCTTCAAAATCACAGATACTTTTTTCAATTATCTCTCTCAGCATTTGTGCATTTCCAATATGGATGTTCATTTTTTTTTCTAATCCAAACTTGTCCCACTTTTCTCGTAAACAAAACGATCACAACAAAATAAAAATTTCAGAGTTTATGTATGCAAAAAAATTTGAAAACTACATAATAAATATATGAGAAGAAAATTATTTCACGCACTAAAAATGAACTCGAAAGTTTTGTTATCCATGTTTGGGAAATTCCACTAGTATAAACCCTAAACCCTAAACCCTAAAAGCTTGGTGGAATTTTATAAGAAAGAGATTTCTAATTGATCCTAACATGCTTAAGATGTGGTGGATATGCATGCCAGAAACATGTTGAAGATGCAAAATTAAATTCTCAAGTTAGCGTGTGCTTGGATATTTACCAAAGCCAAAAAACCCACTTTTTGCCTATCCTTCAAAATCACAGATACTTTTTGGAATTATCTCTCTATCCATTTGCGCATTTCCATTTTGGATGTTCAATTTTTTTTCTAATCCAAACTCTTCCTACTTTTCACGTACATAAAATGATCACAACAAAATGAAAATATTGGAGTTCTTGTATGCAAAAAAAGTTTGAAAACTAAAATAAAAGTAAGTGAAGAAAATTATTTCACGCACTAAAGTGAACTCCAAAGTTCTGTTATCCCTGTTTGGGAAATTCCACTAGTACAACCCGTAGTAGCTTGGGGGAATTTTATAAGAAAGAGAGTTCTAATTGATCCTAACATGTTTTAAATTCGGTGGATATGCATGCAAGAAACATGTTGAAGATGAAAATGACCTAATGATCTAAAAAATGCATGGAGTGGAAAAAAATTAAATTCTCAAGTTAACGTGTGGTTGGATATTTACCTGAGCCAAACAACCCACTTTTTGCCTATCCTTCAAAATCATAGATACTTTTGGAATTATCTCTCTCAGCATTTGTCTATTTCCAGTTTGCATGTTCAATTTTTTTCCAGTCCAAACTTGTTCCACTTTTCTCGTAAACAAAATGTATGCAAAAAAAATTGAAAACTTTAATAAAAGTAAGTGTAGAAAATTATTTCATGAACTCAAAATGAACTCCAAAGTTTAGTTGTCCATGTTTGGGAAATTCCACTAGTATAACCCCTAATAGCTTGGTGGAATTTTATAAGAAAGAGATTTCTAATTGATCCTAACATATTTTAAATGTGGTGGATATGCATGCCAGAAACATGTTGAAGATGCAAATGACCTAATGATAGCAAAATTTCAAGGAGTAGAAAAAAATTAAATTCTCAGGTTAACGTGTGGTTGGATTTTTACCAGAGCCAAACAACCCACTTTTTCCCTATCCTTCAAAATCACATATACTTTTTGGAATTATCTCTCTTAGCAATTGTGCATTTCCATTTTGGATGTTCAATTTTTCTTTCAAATCCAAACTTGTCCCACTTTTCTCGCAAACAAAACGATCACATCAAAATGAAAATTTTAGAGTTCATGTATGCAAAAAAATTTGAAAACTATAATAAATGTAAATGAGGAAAATTTTCTCACTAAAAATGAACTTCAAAGTTTTGTTATCCAAGTTTGGGAAATTCCACTGGTCAACCTCTAATAGCTTGGTGGAATTTTATAAGAAAGAGATTTCTAATTGATCCTAACATGTTTTAAATGTGGTGGATATGTATGCCTGAAACATGTTGAAGATGCAAATGACCTAATGATCATAAAATTTCAAGGAGTAGAAAGAAATTAAATTCTCATGTTAACGTGTGGTTGCATATTTACCAGAGCCAAACAACCCAAATTTTGCCTATCCTTCAAAATCACATATGCTTTTTGGAATTATCTCTCTAAGCATTTGTGCTTTTCCATTTTGGATGTTCAATTTTTTTTTCAAAACCAAAATTGTCCCACTTTTCTCGTAAACATAACGATCACAACAAAAATGAAAATTTTAGAGTTCGTGTATGTAAAAAAATTCAAAAATTACATAATAAATGTAAATGAAGAAAATAATTTCACGCATTAAAAATGAACTCCAAAGCTTTGTTATCCATGTTTTGGAAATTTCACTAGTACAACCCCTAATAGATTGGTGGAATTTTATAAGAAAGTGATTTCAAATTGATCTTAACATGTTTTAAATGTGGTGGATATGCATGCCAAAAATATGTTGAAGATGCAAATGACCAAATGATCCAAAAATTTCTAAGTAGAAAAAAAGTAAATTCTCAAGTTAACATGTGGTTGTATATTTACCAGAGCCAAACAACTCACTTTTTGCCTATCCTTCAAAATCACAGATAATTTTTGGAAATATCTCTGATAGCATTTGTGCATTTCCATTTTGGATGTTCAATTTTATTCCAAATCCAAAGTTGTCCAGCTTTTCTGGCAAACAAAACGATCACAACAAAATGAAAAATTTTAAAGTTCATGTATGGAAAAAATTTTGAAACGATATAATAAATGTAAGTGAAGAAAATTATTTCACCCACTAAAAATGAACTCCAAAGTTTTGTTTCCATGTTTGGGAAATTCCACTAGTACAAACCCTAATAGCTTGGTGGAATTTTATAAGAAAGAGATTTCTAATTGATCCTAACATGTTTTAAATGTGCTGGATATGTATGCCAAAACATGTTGTAGATGCAAATGACCTAATGATCAAAAAATTACAAGGAGTAGAAAAAAAATTAAATTCTCAAGTTCACGTGTGGTTGGAAATTTACCAGAGCCAAACAACTCACTTTTTTCCAATCCTTCGAAATCACTAATACTTTTTGGAATTATCTCTCTCAGCGTTTGTGCATTTCCATTTTGGATGTTCATTTTTTTTCGAATCCAAACTTGTCCCACTTTTCTCGTAAACAAAACGATCACAACAAAAATGAAAATTTTAGAGTTCATTAATCCAAAAAAATTTGAAAACTATAATAAATGTAAATAAGGAAAATTACTTTTCTCACGAAAAATGAACTTCAAAGTTTTGTTATCCATGTTTGGGAAATTCCACTAGTCCAACCCCTAATAGCTTGGTGGAATTTTAAAAGAAAAAGATTTCTAATTGATCCTAACATGTTTTAAATGTGGTGGATATGCATGCCAGAAACATGTTGAAGATGCAAATGACTTAATGATCCAAAAATTTCAAGGAGTAGAAAGAAATTAAATTCTCAAGTTAACCTGTGGTTGGACATTTACTAGAGCCAAACAACACACTTTTTGCTTATCTTTCAAAATCACAAATACTTTTGGGAATTATCTCTCTCAGCATTTGTACATTTCCATTTTGGATGTTCAACTTTTTTTCAAATCCAAACTTGTCCCACTTTTCTCGTTAACAAAACGACCACAACAAAATGAAAATTTTAGAGTACTTGTATTCAAAAAATTTGAAAACTATAATAATGTACGTAAAGAAAATTATTTAACGCACTAAAAATGAACTCCAAAGTTTTGTTATCCATGTTTGCAAAATTCCACTAGTACAAACCCTAAACTCTAAACCCTAATAACTTGGTGGAATTTTCTAAGAAAAAGAATGCTAAATGAACCTAACATGTTTTAAATGTGGTGGATATGCATGCCAAAAACATGTTGAAGATGCAAATGACCTAATGATCCAAAAATTTCAAGGAGTAGAAAAAAGATAAATTTTCAAGTTAACATGTTATTCGATATTTATCAGAGCCGAACAACCAACTTTTTCCCTATCCTTCAAAATCACAGATACTTTTTGGAATTATTTCTCTCAGCATTTGTGCATTTCCATTTTGGAAGTTAGGCTTTTTTTCAAATCCAAACTTGTCCCACTTTTCTCGTATACAAAATGATCACAACAAAAAGAAAATTTTAGAGTTCATGTATGCAAAAAAATTCTAAAACTATAAAAAATGTAAGTGAAGATAATTAATTCACGCACTAAAAATGAACTTCAAAGTTTTGCTATCCATGTTTGGAAAATTCCACTAGCACAACCCCTAATAGCTTGGTGGAATTTTATAAGAAAGAGGTTTCTAATTGATCCTCACAAGTTTTAAATGTGGTGGATATGCATGCCAGAAACATGTTGAAGATGCAAATGACCTAATGATCCCAAAATTTCAAGTAGTAGTAAAAAATTAAATTCTCAAGTTAAGCTAAACAATCCACTTTTCTCCTATCCCCAAAAATCACAGATACTTTTTGGAATAATCTCTCTCAGCATTTGTGCATTTCCATTTTGGATGTTCAATTTTTTTTCAAATCCAAACTTGTCCCACTTTTCTAGTAAACAAAACGATCACAACAAAAGTAAAATTTTAGAATTCATGTAAGAAAACAAATTTGAAAACTATAATAAATTTTAATCAAGTAAATTATTTGACGCACTAAAAATGAACTCCAAAGTCTAGTTATCCATGTTTGGGAAGTTCATCTAGTACTACCCTTAATAGATTGGTGGAATTTTATAAGGAAGACATTTCTAATTGATCCTAACATGTTTTAAATGTGGTGGATATGCATGCCAGAAACATGTTGAAGATGCAAATGACCTAATGATCCAAAAATTTCAAGGAGTAGAAAAAAATTAAATTCTCAAGTTAACGTGAGGTTGGATATTCCTGAGCCAAACGACCCACATTTTTACTATCCTTCAAAATCACAGATACTTTTTGGAATTATCTCTCTCAGCTTTTGTGCGTTTCCATTATGGGCATTAAATTTATTTTCAAATCCAAACTTTTCCCACTTTTCTCATAAACAAAACGATCACAAAAAGATGAAAATTTTAGAGTTCATGTATGCGAAAAAGTTTGAAAAATATAATAAATATAAGTGAAGAAAATTATTTCACGCACTAAAATTGAACTCCAAAGTTTTGTTATCCATGCTTTCGAAATTCCACTAGTACAACCCCTAATAGCTTGGTGGAATTTTATAAGAAAGAGATTTCTAATTGATCCTAACATGTTTTAAGTGTGGTGGATATGCATGCCAGAAACATGTTGAAGATGCAAATGACCTAATGATCCTAAAATTTCAAAGAGTAGAAAAAAATTAAATTCTCAAGTTAACGTGTGGTTGGATATTCCAGAGCCAAACAACCCACATTTTGCCTATCCCTCAAAATCACAGATACTTCTCGGAATTATCACACTCTACATTTGTGCATTTCCATTTTGAACGTTCTATTTTTATTCAAATCCAAACTTGTCCCACTTTTCTCGTAAACAAAACAATCACAACAAAATGAAAATTTTAGAGTTCATTTATGCAAAAAAGTTATTTATCAGAGCCGAACAATGAACTTTTACCCTTTCCTTCAAAATCAATAATACTTTTTGGAATTATTTCTCTCAGCATTTGTGCATTTCCATTCTGGATGTTAGACTTTTTTTCAAATCCAAACTTGTTGCACTTTTCTCGTAAACAAAACAATCACAACAAAATGAAAATTTTAGAGTTCAAGCAAGAAATTTTTTTTGCAAACTACAATAAATGTCAGTGGAGAAAATTATTTCATGCACTAAAAATGAACTCCAAAGTTTTGTTAACCATGTTTGGGAAATTCCACTCGTACAACCCCTAATTGCATGGTGGAATTTTATAAGAAACAGATTTCTAATTGATCCTAACATGTTTTAAATGTGGTGGATATGCATGCCAGAAACATGTTAAAGATGCAAATGACCTAATGATCCAAAAATTTCTAGGTGTTGAACAAAATTAAATTCTCAAGTTAACGTGTGGTTGGATATTCCAGAGCCAAACAATCCACTTTTTGCCTATCCTTCAAAAGCAAAAATAATTTTTGGAATTATCTCTCTCATTATTTGTGCATTTTCATTTTCGGCGTTCTATTTGTTTTCAAATCAAAACTTCTCCCAATTTTCTTGTAAAAAAAAGATGACAACAAAATGAAAATTTTAGAGTTCATGTATGAAAAAATATTTGAAAACTATAAAAAATGTAAGTAAAGAAAATTATTTCACACACTAACAATGAACTCCAAAGTTTTGTTATCCATGTTTGGGAAATTCCACTAGTACAACCCCTAATAGCTTGTGGAATTTTATAAGAAAGAGATTTCTAATTGATCCTAACATGTTTTAAATGTGGTGGATATGTATGCCAGAAACATGGTAAAGATGCAAATGACCTAATGATCACAAAATTTCAAGGAGTTGAAAAAAATTAAATTCCCAAGTTAACGTGTGGTGTGAAATTTACCAAAGCTAATACAATCGACTTTTTGTTTATCCTTCAAAATCACATAAACTTTTTCCAATTATCTCTCTCAGCATTTGTGTATTTCGATTTTGGATGTTCAATTTTTTTTTAAATCCAAACTTGTCCCACTTTTCTTGTAAACAAAACGATCACTCCAAAATGAAAATTTTAGAGTTCATGTATGCAAAAAAATTAGAAAACTATAATAATTGTACGTGAAGAAAATTATTTTACGCACTAAAAATGAACTCCAAAGTTTTGTTATCCCTTTTTGGGAAATTCCACTAGTACAACCCCTAATAGCTTGATGGAATTTCATAAGAAAGAGATTTCTAATTAATCTAAACATGTTTTAAATGTGGTGGATATGCATGCTAGAAACATGTTGCAGATGCAAATGACCTAATGATAAAAAAATTTCAAGGAGTAGAAAAAAATTAAATTCTCAAGTTAACGTGTGGTTGGATATTTAGAAGAGCCAAACAACCCACTTTTTGCCTCTCCCTCAAAATCACAGATACTTTTTAGAATTATCTCTCTCAGCATTTGTACATTTCCATTTTGTACGTTCAATTTTTTTTCAAATCCAAACTTGTCCCACTTTTCTCGTATACAAAATGATCACACCAAAATGAAAATTTTATAGTTCTTGTATGCAAAAAAAATTGAAAACTATAATGAATGTAAGTGAGAAAATTATTTCACGCACTAAAAATGAACTTCAAAGTTTTGCTATCCATGTTTGGGAAATAGCACTAGTACAACCCCTAATAGCTTGGTGGAATTTTAAAAGGAAGAGATTTCTAATTGATCCTAACATGTTTTAAATGTGGTGGATATGCGTGCCAAAAACATATTGAAGATGTAAATGACATAATGATCCAAAAAACTTAAGGACTAGAAAAAAATTAAAATCTCAAGTTAATGTGTTGTTGGATATTTATAAGAGCCAAAGAACCAAGTTTTTCCCTCTCCTTGAAAATCACAGATACTTTTTGGAATTATCTCTCTCAGCATTTGTGTATTCCCATTTTGGATGTTGAACTTTTTTTCAAATCCCAACTTGTCCCACTTTTCTCGTAAACAAAACGATCACAACAAAATGAAAATTTTAAAGTTCATGTATGCAAAAATATTTGAAAACTATATAATAAATGTAAGTAAATAAAATTATTTCACGCACTAAAAATGAACTCCAAAGTTTTATTATCCCTGTTTGGGAAATTCCACTAGTTCAACCCCTAATAGCTTGGTGGAATTTTATATGAATGAGATTTCTAATTGATCCTAAAATGTTTTAAATGAGGTGGATATGCATGCCAGATACTTGGTTAAGATGCATAAGACCTAATGATCCAAAAATTTCATGGAGTAGAAAAACAAATATAATTCTGAAGTGTTAGTGGTTGGATACCAGAGCCAAACAACCCACTTTTTTCCTATCCATCAAAATCACAGATACTTTTTGGAATTATCTCTCTCTGCATTTCTGCATTTCAAATTTGGATGTTCAATTTTTATTCAAATCCAAACCTCTCCCATTTTTCTCGTGAACAAAACGATCATAACAAAATGAAAATTTTAGAGTTCATGAATGCAAAAAAATTTGAAAAATATATAATAAATGTAAGTGAAGAAAATTATTTCACACACTAAAAATGAAATCCAAAGTTTTATTATCGATGTTTGGGAAATTCCACTAGTACAAACCCTAATAGCTTGGTGGAATTTTATAAGAAAGAGATTTCAAATTGATCCTAGCATGTCTTAAATGTGGTGGATATGCATGCTAGAAACAAGTTAAAGATGCAAATGACCTAACAATCCAAAAATTTCAAGGAGTAGAAAAAAATTAAATTCTCAAGTTAACGCTTGGTTGGATATTTATCAGAGCCAAACAACCCACTTTTTGCCCATCATTCAAAATGACAGATACTTTTTAGAATTATCTCTCTCAGCATTTGTGCATTTCCATTTTGGATCAATTTTTTTTCAAATCCAAATTTGTCCCACTTTTCTCGTAAACAAAACGATCACAACAAAATGAAAATTTTCGTGTTCATATATGGAAAAAAATTAAAAAAAATAATAAATGTAAGTGAAGAAAATTATTTGACGCACTAAAAATAAAACACCAAAGTTTTGTTATCAATGTTTGGGAAATTCCACTAGTACAACCCCTAATAGCTTGGTGGAATTTTCAAAGAAAGAGATTTCTATTTGATCCTAACATGTTTACAATGTGGTGGATATGCATGCTTGAAACATGTTGAAGATGCAAACGACATAATGATCCAAAAATTCATTGGAGTTGAAAAATATTAAATTCTAAAGTTAATGCGTGGGTGGATATTTACCAGAGGCAAACAACCCACTTTTTGCCTATCCTTCAAAATCACAGATACTTTTGGGAATTATCTCTCTCAGTATTTGTGCATTTTCATTTTGGATGTTAAAATTTTTTTCAAATCCAAACTTGTTCAACTTTTCCCGTAAACAAAACGATTACAACAAAATGAAAATTTTAGAGTTCATGTATGCAAAAAAATTTCAAAACTAAAATAATTGAAACTGAAGAAAATTATTTCACGCACTAAAAATGAATTCCAAAGTTTTATTATCCATGTTTGGGAAATTCCACTAGTACAACGCCTAATAGCTTGGTGGAATTTTAAAAGAAAGAGATTTCTAATTGATCCAAACATGTTTCAAATGTGGTGGATATGCATGCCAGAAACATGTTGAAGATGCAAACGACCTAATGATCCAAAATTTTCAAGGAGTAGAAAAAAATTAAATTCTCAAGTTAACGTGTGGTTGGATATTTAGCAGAGCCAAACAACCCACCTTTTGCCTATCCTTGAAAATCACAGATACTTTTTGGAATTATCAATCACAGCATTTGTACATTTCCATTTTAGATGTTCATTTTTTTTTCAAACCCAAACTTGTCACACTTTTCTCGTAAACAAAATGATCACACCAAAATGAAAAGTTTATAGTCATGTATGCAAAAAAATTTGAAAACTATAATAAATGTAAGTGAGAAAATTATTTCTTGCACTAAAAATAAACTTCAAAGTTTTTCTATCCATGTTTGGGAAATAGCACTAGTACAACCCTTAATAGCTTGGTGGAATTTTAAAAGGAAGAGATTTCTAATTGATCCTAACATGTTTTAAATGTGGTGGATATGCGTGCCAAAAACATTTTGAAAAAGCAAATGACCTAATCATCCAAAAATTGCAAGGAGTAGAAAAAAAATAAAATCTCAAGTTAACGTGTGTTGGATATCTACTAGAGCCAAACAACCCACTTTTTGCCTATCCTTCAAAATCACAGAAACTTTTTGGAATTATCTCTCTCAGCATTTGTGAATTCCCATTTTGGACGTTCAATTGTTTTTCAAATCCAAACCTGTCCCATTTTTCTCGTAAACGAATTGATCATGACAAAATGAAAATTTTAGAGTTCATGTATGCAAAAAAATTTGAAAACTATAAAAAATGTAAGTGAAGAAAATTATTTCACGCACTAAAAATGAACCCCAAAGTTTTGTTATCCTTGTTTAGGAAATTCCACTAGTTCAACCCCTAATAGCTTGGTGGAATTTTACATGAAAGAGATTTCTAATTGATCCTAACATGTTTTAAATGTGGTGGATATGCATGCCAGATACAAGTTGAAGATGCAAATCCCCTAATGATCCAAAAATGTCAAGGAGTAGTAAAAAATTAAATTCTCAAGTTAACGTGTGGTTAGATATTTACCAAAGCCAAACAATCCACTATTTTCTTATCCTTCAAAATCACAGATACTTTTATGAATTATCTCTCTCAGCATTTGTGCATTTCCATTTTGGATGTTCAATTTTTTTTCAAATCCAAACTTGTCCCACACTTCTCGTAAACAAAACGATCACAACAAAATGTAAACTTTAGAGTTCGTGTATGCATAAAAATATGAAAAATATAATTAATGTAAGTGAAGAAAATTAATTCACGCACTAAAACTGAACTCCAAAGTTTTGTTATCCATGTTTTGGAAATTCCACTAGTACAACCCCTAAGAGCTTGGTGGAATTTCATAAGAAAGAGATTTTAAATTGATCTTAGCATGTTTTTATTGTGGTGGATATGCATGCAAGAAACATGTTGAAGATGCAAATGACCTAATGATCCATAAATTTCAAGGAGTAGTAAAAAATTAAATTCTCAAGTTAACTTGTGGTTGGATATTTACCAAAGCCAAACAATCCACTTTTTTCTTATCCTTCAAAATCACATATAGTTTTTGGAATTATCACTTTCAGCATTTGTGCATTTCCATTTTGAATGTTTAATTTTTTTTCAAATCGAAACTTGTCCCACTTTTCTCATAAACAAAACGATCACAACAAAATAAAAATTTTAGAGATCATGTATGCCAAAAAATTTGCAAAATATAATAAATATTGGTTAAAAAAATTATTTCACGCACTAAAACAGAACTCCAAAGTTTGGTTATCCATGTCTGGGAAATTCCACTAGTACAACCCCTAATAGCATGGTGGAATTTTACAAGAAAGAGATTTCTAATTGATCCAAACATGTTTAAAATGTGGTGGATATCCATGCCAAAGAACCCACTTTTTACCTATCCTTCAAAATCACAGATACTTTTTGGAATTATCTCTCTCATCATTTGTGCATTTCCATTTTGGATGTTCAAATTTTTTTAAATCCAAACATGTCCCACTTTTCTCATAAACAAAACGATCACATCTGAATGAAAATTTTAGAGTTCATTTATGCAAAAAAAATTCAAAACTATAATAAATGAAAGTGAAGAAAATTATTTCACGGATTAAAATGAACTCAAAAATTAATTTGATGATATTAGTGCTACATTACTTCGGATACCAGATCCATCCCCTCCTCCTATTGATGCTCCATCGGTGATGTTCTCTGGCAATCGGGGAACATCTTCCTCATCCCGAGGACGGGGCAGAAATATGAGTGGGGGTCGAACTATGAGAGGGGCAAAAAATAGAGATGGTAGAATGGGTCAAAATTCATTCCGTACTGAGCCTCAACTTTGCAATTATTGTGGCCGTCTGAACCACCTTGTGGTATCATGCTGGAAACTTCATGGCAAGCCTGATTGGGCCACAGCTAACCCAGTCTCAGTTAATGTTGAGAAAAATGAAGATAAGGCTTAAATCATCATCCAGAAATGTGACTCTTACGGCTGAGGACTATGCTGCATTTCAGAAAATGAAGTCCTTCATGGAATCATCTATTCCCTCATCATCTACTGCTGCCACTACTATTGCCTTAGGTATGCTTTCTTCCTCTTCTTCCTCTTCCTCTTGGATCATAGACTCCGGGGCCTCCAAACATCTATCAGGTAACAAACACTTGTTGCAATCCTTATCTCCTTGTTATCCTCATAAATTCGTTACTATTGCTTATGGTACCCAAACCAAGGTCCTTCGCAAAGGTTCCTCCTGTCTTACTTCATCTATTCCCCTTCAAGAGGTTTTGTTTGTTTTTCAATTTCCTTTAAATTTGCTCTCGGTTAATCAATTGACCAAACAATTAAATTGCTCTATCACCTTCTCACCATCTTCTTGTGTCTTTCAGGATCTCACTACGAAGAGGGTGATTGGTGGCGGCCATGAAAAAGGAGGTTTGTACTACTTCACTCTTCCACCATTAGCTACATTATCGTCCACACATCTGAGGCCCAACTTTGGCACATCCGACTTGGTCATCCGTCCACCCCTTCACTTCATTCTTTGGTTCCATCTTTAAAAGGACTTTCTAATTTCAGTTCTGAGGTTTGTCAATTAAGTAGACATGTCAGGAGTACATATTCTCCTTGTCTTACAACTACAAGTACTACTCCGTTTGAGCTAATACATTCTGATGTATGGGGCCCTTTATGTGTCTCAAATATTTCCCAAGTTAAATATTTTGTCATTTTTGTTGATGATTTTACTCGAGTGACTTGGTTATATCTATTTAAGGAGTGTTCTTAAATTCTACCTTTGTTTAAAAATTTTCATGCTATGGTAATGACACAATATGGGAAGAAAATTCAAACCCTTAAATCTGATAATGCAAAGGAATACATGTCTCATGACTTCAAATCATTTTGTGAGAGTAATGGGCTTATTCATGAAACATCATGTGCCTATAATCCTCAACTAAATGGTGTTGCTGAAAGAAAAAATTGTCATCTTCTTGAAGTTGCTCGCGGCCTCAACTACTCCATGAAGGTACCCTATTTCTATTGGCCTCATGCTATACTTACAGCATGCTTTCTAATTAATAGGTTACCTTTGTCAGTCTTTCATCATAAAACTCCTTACTCTATGTTATTTAATGGTGAAGATCCTTTTTCATGTCCTTTGAAAGTGTTTGGATGTACGTGTTTTGTTCATGTTACATTCCCACATAAAAATAAACTTGATCCTCGGGCTATGAGGTGCATTTTTTGGGGTACTCTCGCACCCAGAAAGGTTATGTCTATTACAATCCTACCCTTCAGAGGATGTTTATCTCTAGAGATGTGCCTTTCTTTGAGGACACCCCTACTACTCCTCCCATGATGAACCTCTAGGATGGACTTGTTCTTCTACTCCTCCTTGTCCGCTTGTGTCATTCAATCTTGAAGTGGAACCATCTCTTGATGCACCGGCCGTATCTGCACCTGTGGAGTTATCAGATCCATCCGAGGTAAGTCCTTCTCCTCCTATGTATGAGCATGAATTTGATACTCGGCCTATTGCTTTAAGAAAAGAACGTCGCTCCTGTACTACTTCGCATCCTATCTCAAATTTTATGTCTCACCATCGCTTGTCTTCCGAGTGTTTTCAGTTTCTTGCATCCCTTTCTTCTACTTCCATTCTGCAGTTGTATCAAGAGGCCCGGAGACATCTAGGATGGAAGGCGGCTATGGATGAAGAAATGCACGCCTTATACGAAAACCAAACCTGGTACTTAACATCACTCCTGAAAGGTAAAAGACCGGTTGGCTGTCGATGGGTTTTTTCGGTGAAACAAAATCCGAATGGATCGGTTACTCATCTTAAAGCTCGACTGGTTGCTAAGGGCTATACGTAGTATTATGGGATAGATTATGAGGAGACCTTCTCTCCGGTTGGAAAATTGAATTCGGTACACATCATCTTATCTATTGCTGCTAACTCCTCATGGCCCGTCTATCAGTTGGATGTTAAAAGTTATTTTTTAATTGGTGATATCAGTGAGGAAATTTATATGGTTCAACCACCTGGTTATGTGGTTGAGGGGGAGTCGGTATGCCGGTTAAAAAAGTCTTTATTTGGGCTTAAGCAGTCCCCTCGGGCTTTGTTTGATAAATTTAGTTAAACACTCCTACGGTTTGGTTTTCATCGGTGCTCAGTTGATCATTCTGTATATTCTAAAGATACAGTCAAAGGGAAAATATTATTGGCTGTATACGTGGATGATATTATCTTAACCAGTGATGATGCTTTGAGCATACAAGGGGTGAAGCAGATGATATGTCAGGAATTCAAGACTAAAGACCTTGGTATGCTTAAATATTTTTTGGGTATAGAAGTTCTTCAATACAAACGTGGGATAATATTGTCTCAAACGAAATATGTCTTGGATCTCCTTGAAGAAACATGAATGAAGGGTTGTAGACCTATGGATACAAATATAAAATTATGTGTCACAAATGAAGAAGATATTGTTATTGGCAAATATAAAAGACTCATTGGAAAACTTATTTATCTCATGGTAACTAGGCCAGAAATAACATATGCTATAAGTGTGGTGTGTCAATTCATGCACAAACCACAAATTACCCACTAGTAGGCTTTAGAGATAATATTACGTTATCTAAAAGGAGGTCCAGGAAGAGGATTGCTGTATAAAAAACTTGGGCACTTCAGCATAGAAGGCATCTTAGATGCAGATTGGGCTGGATCTCCTGATGATAGAAAATCTACATCAGGATATTGTACTCTGGTTGGGGCAAACATGGTTAGATGGAAAATTAAGAAGCAAAATGTGGTTGCAAGATCTAGCGCCGACATAGAATACAGAGCTATGGCTTATACCGTTGCTGAACTTTTACGGGTCAGGACCCTTCTTACCGAACTAGGTTTTTATAAAAAGGGGTCAATGAATCTGCATTGTGATAATCAAGCAGCCATTCATATCACTTCAAATCAAGGTTTTCATGAAATAACTGAATATATTGAGGTGGATTGTCATTTTATACGAGAAATGTTTCAAGCAGGAATAATCTCTCTCAAACATGTGTCATCTAAAGAGCAAGTAGCTGATATTCTCACTAAACCCGTTACGTCTAAAATCCTATCTTTTATATGTTGCAAGCTGGGTATTTATGATGTTTTTTCTCCTCCAGCTGAGGGGGAGTGTTGGAAGATGGTCTCAAGCCCACGAGTGCAAGACAAGAAGCCCAAAGAAGTGGCATATGTGTAAAATATGGTACTTTCTATAAAGATGGCATAAAAGTGTAAATATGTGTTCCTTCTATGTCTTTTGTTTTATCAAGTTGTAGCCCTAAGGGCATTGTAAAACTATAAATAAAGGCATTGGCTAAGAGGTAGGGCATTGAAGCACAAATTCGTCCAGCCCTCATTTTTCTTTTTGATGGAACCCTCTTCTCCCTTAATCCAAACTCTCTCCTTCCACGTTCTTCTTCTTCTCTTCTCCTTCTCTCTTCTTTTTCTTCTTCTTTCTTGTTGATCTAAAGTTCTTTTCATGAGATCCTTAAGTCTACATTTTTCAAATCCAAACTTGTCCCACTTTTTTCGCAAACAAAACGATCAGAACAAAATGAAAAATTTAAAGTTCATGTATGCAAAAAAAATTGAAAACTATATAATAAATGTAAGTGAAGAAAATTATTTAACGCACTAAAAATGAACTCCAAAGTTTTGTTATCCATGTTTGGGAAATTCCACTAGTACAACCCCTAATAGCTTGGAGGAATTTTACAAGAAAGAGATTTTTAATTGAACCTCACATGTTATAAATGTGGTGGATATGCAAGCCAGAAACATGTTGAAGATGCAAATGATCTAATCAACCAAAAATTTGAAGAAGTAGAAAAAAATTAAATTCTCAAGTTAATGAGTGGTTGGATATTTTACCAGTGCAAAACAACCCACTTTTTGCCTATCCTTCAAAATCACAGATACTTTTATGAATTATTTCTCTCAGCATTTGTGCATTTCCATTTTGGATGTTCAATTTTTTTTCAAATCCAAACTTGTCCCATTTTTTTCGTAAACAAAATGATCACAACAAAATGAAAATTTTAGAGTTCATTTATGCAAAAAAAATTGAAAACCATAATGAATGTAAGTGAAAAAAATAATTTCACGCTCTAAAAATGGAATCCAAAGTTTTGTTATCCATCTTTTGGAAATTCCACTAGTACAACCCCTAATAGCTTGGTGCAATTTTATAAGAAAGAGAGTTCTAATTGATCCCAACATGTTTTAAATGTGGTGGATATGCATGCCAGAAACATGTTGAAGATGCAAATGACCTAATGATCGAAAAATTTCAAGGAGTAGAAAGAAATTAAATTCTCAAGTTAACGCGTGGTTGGATATTTACCAGTGCCAAACAACACACGTTTTGCCTATCCTTCAAAATCACAGATACTTTTTTGAATTATCTATCACGGAATTTGTGAATTTCCATTTTGGATGTTCAATATTTTTTCAAATCCAAACTTGTCCCACTTTTCTCGTAACCAAAACGATCAGAACAAAATAAAAATTTTAAAGTTCATGTATGCAAAAAAAATTGAAAACTATATAATAAATGTAGGAGAAGAAAATTATTTCGTGCTCTAAAAATGAAAACCAAAGTTTAGCTATCCATGGTAGGGAAATTCCACTTGTACAACCCCTAATAGCTTGGTGGAATTTTATAAGGAGTAGAAAAAAATTAAATTCTCAAGTTAACGCGTGGTTCGATATTTACCAGATTCAAACAACCCACTTTTTGCCTCTCCTTCAAAATCATAGAGACTTTTTGGAATTATATCTCTTTTCATTTGTGCATTTCCATTTAGGATTTTCAATTTTTTTTAAATCCAAACATGGCCCACTGGTCTCGCAAACAATATGATCACAACAAAATGAAAATTTTAAGTTGATGTATGCAAAAAAATTTTAAAACTATATAATAAATGTAAGTGAAGAAAATTATTTCAGGCACTAAAAATGAACTCCAAATGTTTTGGTATCTATCTTTGGGAAATTCCACTAGTACAACCCCAAATAGCTTGGTGGAATTTTATAAGAAAGAGATTTCTAATTGATCCTAACATGTTTTAAATGTGGTGGATATGCATGCCAGAAACATGTTAAAGATGCAAATGACCTAATGATCCAAAAAATTTTGAAAACTATAATAAATGTCAGTGGAGAAAATTATTTCACGCACTAAAAATAAACTCCAAAGTTTTGTTATCCATGTTTGGCAAATTCCACTCGTACAACCCCTAATTGCTAGGTGGAATTTTATAAAAAAATTATTTCTAATTGATCCTAACATGTTTTAAATGTAGTGGATATGCATGCCAGAAACATGTTCAAAATGCAAATGACCTAATGATCTAAAAATTTCAAGGAGTAGAAAAAAATTAAATTCTCAAGTTAACGTGTGGTTCGATATTTACCAAAGCCAAACAACCCACTTTTTGCCTATCCTTCAAAATCACAGATACTTTTTGGAATTATCTCTCTTTGCATTTGTGCATTTCCATTTTGGATGTTATTTTTTTTTTTTCAAATCCAACCTCATCCCTCTTTTCTCGTAAACAAAACGATTACAACAAAATGAAAATTTAAGAGTTCATGTATGCAAAAAAATTTGAAAACTATAATAAATGTAAGTGAAGAAAATTATTTCACACACTAAAAATGAACTCCAAAGTTTTGTTATCCATGTTTGGGAAATTCCACTAGTACTACCCCTAATAGTAACATGTTGAAGATGCAAATGACCTAATGATGCAAAAATTTCAAGGAGTAGTAAAAAACTAAATTCTCAAGTAAACGTGTGCTTGGATATTTACCAAAGCCAAAAAACCCACTTTTTGCCTATCCTTCAAAATCACAGATACTTTTTGGAATTATCTCTCTATCCATTTGCGCATTTCCATTTTGTATGTTCAATTTTTTTTCTAATCCAAACTCTTCCTACTTTTCACGTAAATAAAACGATCACAACAAAATGAAAATATTGGAAGTCATGTATGCAAAAAAAATTTGAAAACTAAAATAAAATTAAGTGAAGAAAATTATTTCACGCACTACAGTGAACTCCAAAGTTCTATTATCCTTGTTTGGGAAATTCCACTAGTACAACCCGTAGTAGCTTGAGGGAATTTTATAAGAAAGAGAGTTCTAATTGATCCTAACATGTTTTAAATGTGGTGGATATGCATGCAAGAAACATGTTGAAGATGCAAATAACCTAACGATCTAAAAATTGCATGGAGTGGAAAAAAATTAAATTCTCAAGTTAACGTGTGGTTGGATATTTACCTGAGCCAAACAACCCACTTTTTGCACATCCTTCAAAATCATAGATACTTTTGGAATTATCTCTCTCAGCATTTGTCCATTTCCAGTTTGCATGTTCAATTTTTTTTCCAGTCCAAACTTGTTCCACTTTTCTCGTAAACAAAATGTTGCAAAATAAAAAAAAAAAACTTTAATAAAAGTAAGTGTAGAAAATTATTTCACAAACTAAAAATGAACTCCAAAGTTTTGTTGTCCATGTTTGGCAAATTCCACTAGTATAACCCCTAATAGCTTGGTGAAATTTTATAAGAAAGAGATTTCTAATTGATCCTAACATATTTTAAATGTGGTGGATATGCATGCCAGAAACATGTTGAAGATGCAAATGACCTAATGATAGCAAAATTTCAAGGAGTAGAAAAAAATTAAATTCTCAAGTTAACGTGTGGTTGGATTTTTACCAGAGCCAAGCAACCCACATTTCTCCTATCCTTCAAAATCACATATACTTTTTGGAATTATCTCTCTTAGCATTTGTGCATTTCCATTTTGGATGTTCAATTTTTTTTCAAATCCAAACTTGTCCCACTTTTCTCGCAAACAAAACGATCACATCAAAATGAAAATTTTAGAGTTCATGTATGCAAAAAAATTTGAAAACTATAATAAATATAAATGAGGAAAATTATTTGACGCACTAAAAATGAACTCCAAAGTTTAGTTATCCAGGTTTGGGAAGTTCGTCTAGTACAACCCTTAATAGATTGGTGGAATTTTATAAGGAACACATTTCTAATTGATCCTAACATGTTTGAAATGTGGTGGATATGCATGCCAAAAACATGTTGAAGATGCAAATGACCTAATGATCCAAAAATTTCAAGGAGTAGAAAAAAATTAAAATCTCACGATAACGTGAGGTTGGATATTCCTGAGCCAAACGACCCACTTTTTTCCTATCCTTCAAAATCACAGATACTTTTTGGAATTATCTCTCTCAGCATTTGTGCATTTCCATTATGGAAGTTAAATTTATTTTTAAATCTAAACTTTTCCCACTTTTCTCGTAAACAAAATGATCACAAAAAGATGAAAATTTTTGAGTTCCTGTATGCGAAATTTTTTTAAAAATATAATAAAGGTTAGTGAAGAAAATTATTTCACGCACTAAAAATGAACTCCAAAGTTTTGTGATCCATGTTTTGGAAATTCCACTAGTACAACCCCTAATAGCTTGGTGGAATTTTATAAGAAAGAGATTTCTAATTGATCTTAACTTGTTTTAAGTATGGTGGATATGCATGCCAAAAACATGTTGAAGATGCAAATGACCTAATATCCAAAAATTTCAAAGAGTAGAAAAAAATTAAATTCTCAAGTTAACGTGTGGTTGGATATTCCAGAGCCAAACAACCCACATTTTGCCTATCCCTCAAAATTACAGATACTTCTCGGAATTATCACACTCTGCATTTGTGCATTTCCATTTTGGACATTCTATTTTTATTCAAATCCAGACTTGTCCCACTTTTCTCATAGACAAAACAATCACAACAAAATGAAAATTTTAGAGTTCATATATGCCAAAAAGTTATTTATCAGAGCCGAACAACCAACTTTTTCCCTTTCCTTCAAAATCAATAATACTTTTTGGAATTATTTTTCTCAGCATTTGTGCATTTCCATTTTGGATGTTAGACTTTTTTTCAATTCCAAACTTGTTGCACTTTTCTCGTAAACAAAAACGATCACAGAAAAATGAAAATTTTAGAGTTCATGTAAGAAATTTTTTTTGCGAACTATAATAAATGTCAGTGGAGAAAATTATTTCATGTACTAACAATGAACTCCAAAGTTTTGTTATCCATGTTTGGGAAATTCCACTCGTACAACCCCTAATAGCATGGTGGAATTTTATATGAAACAGATTTCTAATTGATCCTAACATGGTGGATATGCATACCAGAAACATGTTAAAGATGCAAATGACCTAATGATCCAAAAATTTCAAGGTGTAGAAAAAAAATTAAATTCTCAAGTTAACGTGTGGTTGGATATTCCAGAGCCAAACAACCCACTTTTTGCCTATCCTTCAAAAGCACAAATACTTTTTGGAATTATCTCTCTCAGCATTTGTGCATTTCCATTTTGGGTGTTCTATTTTTTTTTCAAATCAAAACTTGTCCCATTTTTCTTGTAAAAAAAAGATCACAACAAAATGAAAATTTTAGAGTTCATGTATGCAAAAATATTTGAAAACTATTAAAAATGTAAGTAAAGAAAATTATTTCACACACTAATAATGAACTCCAAAGTTTTGTTATCCACGTTTGGGAAATTCCAGTAGTACAACCCCTAATAGCTTGTGGAATTTTATAAGAAAGAGATTTCTAATTGATCCTAACATTTTTTAAATGTGGTGGATATGTATGCCAGAAACATGGTTAAGATGCAAATGACCTAATCATCCAAACATTTCAAGGAGTAGTAAAAATTTAAATTCCCAAGTTAATGTGTGGTGTGATATTTACCAAAGCTAACACAATCGACTTTTTGTTTATCCTTCAAAATCACATATACTTTTTCAAATTATCTCTCTCAGCATTTGTGTATTTCGATTTTGGATGTTCAATTGTTTTTTATATCCAAACTTGTCCCACTTTTCTTGTAAACAAAACGATCACTACAAAATGAAAATTTTAGAGTTCATGTATGCAAAAAAATTTGAAAACTATAATAATTGTAAGTGAAGAAAATTATTTTATGCACTAAAAATGAACTCCAAAGTTTTGTTATCCCTTTTTGGGAAATTCCACTAGTACAGCCCCTAATAGCTTGATGGAATTTCATAAGAAAGAGATTTCTAATTAATCTAAACATGTTTTAAATGTGGTGGATATGCATGCTAGAAACATGTTGGAGATGAAAATGACCTAATGATCAAAAAATTTCAAGGAGTAGAAAAAAATTAAATTCTCAAGTTAGCGTGTGGTTGGATATTTAGCAAAGCCAAACAACCCACTTTTTGCCTCTCCCTCAAAATCATAGATACTTTTTGGAATTATCTCTCTCAGCATTTGTACATTTCCATTTTGTACGTTCAATTTTTTTTCAAATCCAAACTTGTCCCACTTTTCTCGTATACAAAACGATCACACTAAAATGAAAATTTTAGAGTTCTTGTATGCAAAAAAAATTGAAAACTATAATGAATGTAAGTGAGAAAATTATTTCACGCACTAAAAATGAACTCCAAATTTTTGTTCTCTCTGTTTTGGAAATTCCACTAGTTCAACCCCTTATAGCTTGGTGGAATTTTATAAGAATGAGATTTCTAATTGATCCTGAAATCTTTTAAATGAGGTGGATATGCATGCCAGATACTTGGTTAAGATGCATATGACCTAATGATCCAAAAATTTCATGGAGTAGAAAAAAAAATATAATTCTCAAGTGTTAGTGGTTGGATACCAGAGCCAAACAACTCACTTTTTTCCCATCCATCAAAATCACAGATGCTTTTTTGAATTATCTCTCTCTGCATTTGTGCATTTCCAATTTGGATGTTCAATTTTTTTTTCAAATCCAAACCTCTCCTATTTTTCTCGTAAACAAAACGATCAGAACAAAATGAAAATTTTAGAGTTCATGTACGCAAAAAAATTTGAAAACTATATAATAAATGTAAGTGAATAAAATTATTTCATGCACTAAAAATGAAATCCAAAGTTTTATTATTGATGTTTGGGAAATTCCACTAGTACAAACCCTAATAGCTTGGTGGAATTTTATAAGAAAGAGATTTCTAATTGATCCTAACATGTTTTAAATGTGGTGGATATGCATGCTAGAAACATGTTAAAGATGCAAATGACCTAACAATCCAAAAATTTCAAGGAGAAGAAAAAAATTAAATTCTCAATTTAACGTTTGGTTGGATATTTACCAGAGCCAAACAACACACTTTTTGCCTATCGTTCAAAATCATAGTTAATTTTTGGAATTATCTCTCTCAGCATTTGTGCATTTCCATTTTGGATCAATTTTTTTTCAAATCCAAATATTTCCCACTTTTCTTGTAAACAAAACGATCAAACAAAATGAAAATTTTCGTGTTCATGTATGGAAAAAAATTGAAAACAATAATAAATGTAAGTGAAGAAAATTATTTGACGCACTAAAAAAAAACACCAAAGTTTAGTTATCAATGTTTGGGAAATTCCACTAGTACAACCCCTAATAGCTTGGTGGAATTTTCGAAGAAAGAGATTTCTAATTGATCCTAACATGTTTAAAATGTGGTAGATATGCATGCCAGAAACAAGTTGAAGATGTAAACGACATAATGATCCAAAAATTCATTGGAGTAGAAAAATATTAAATTCTAAAGTTAATGCGTGGGTGGATATTTACCAGAGGCAAACAACCCACTTTTTGCCTATCCTTCAAAATCACAGATACTTTTGGGAATTATCTCTCTTAGCATTTGTGCATTTTCATTTTGGATGTTAAAATTTTTTTCAAATCCAAATTTGTTCAACTTTTCCCGTAAACAAAACGATTACAACAAAATGAAAATTTTAGAGTTCATGTATGCAAAAAATTTTGAAAACTAAAATAATTGAAACTGAAGAAAATTATTTCACGCACTAAAAGTGAATTCCAAAGTTTTATTATCCATGTTTGGGAAATTCCACTAGTACAACACCTAATAGCTTGGTGGAATTTTAAAAGAAAGAGATTTCTAATTGATCCAAACATGTTTCAAATGTGGTGGATATGCATGCCAGAAACATGTTGAAGATGCAAACGACCTAATGATCCAAAAATTTCGAGTAGAAAAATATTAAATTTTCAAGTTAACGTGTGGTTGGATATTTAGCAGAGCCAAACAACCCACCTTTTGCCGATCCTTGAAAATCACAGATACTTTTTGGAATTATCAATCACAACATTTGTACATTTCCATTTTAGATGTTCATTTTTTTTTCAAACCCAAACTTGTCACACTTTTGTTTTAAACAAAATGATCACACCAAAATGAAAAGTTTAGAGTCATGTACGCAAAAAAATTTGAAAACTATAATAAATGTAAGTGAGAAAATTATTTCACGCACTAAAAACGAACTTCAAAGTTTTGCTATCCGTGTTTGGCAAATTCCACTAGTACAACCCCTAATAGCTTGGTGGAATTTTATAAGAAAGAGATTTCTAATTGACCCTAACATGTTTTAAATGTGGTGGATATGCGTGCCAAAAACATATTGAAGATGCAAATGACCTAATGATCCAAAAATTACAAGGAGTAGAAAAAAATTAAAATCTCAAGTTAACGTGTGTTGGATATTTACTAGAGCCAAACAACCCACTTTTTGCCTATCCTTCAAAATCACAGAAAGTTTTTGGAATTATCTCTCTCAGCATTTGTGCATTCCCATTTTGGACGTTCAATTGTTTTTCAAATCCAAACTTGTCCCACTTTTCTCGTAAACAAAACAATCACGACAAAATGAAAATTTTAGAGTTCATGTATGCAAAAAAATTTGAAAACTATAAAAAATGTAAGTCAAGAAAATTAATTCACGCACTAAAAATGAACCCCAAAGTTTTGTTATCCCTGTTTAGGAAATTCCACTAGTTCAACCCCTAATAGCTTGGTGGAATTTTACATGAAAGAGATTTCTAATTGATCCTAACATGTTTTAAATGTGATGGATATGCATGCCAGATACAAGTTGAAGATGCAAATCTCCTAATGATCCAAAAATGTCAAGGAGTAGTAAAAAATTAAATTCTCAAGTTAACCTGTGGTTAGATATTTACCAAAGCCAAACAATCCACTTTTTTCTTATCCTTGAAAATCGCAGATACTTTTATGAATTATCTCTCTCAGAATTTGTGCATTTCCATTTTGGATGTTCAATTTTTTTTCAAATCCAAACTTGTCCCACACTTCTCGTAAAACAAAACGATCACAACAAAATGAAAACTTTAGAGTTCGTGTATGCATAAAAATATGAAAAATATAATTAATGTAAGTGAAGAAAATTAATTCACGCACTAAAACTAAACTCCAAAGTTTTGTTATCCATGTTTTGGAAATTCCACTAGTACAACCCCTAAGAGCTTGGTGGAATTTCATAAGAAAGAGATTTCAAATTGATCTTAGCATGTTTTTATTGTGGTGGATATGCATGCCTGAAACATGTTGAAGATGCAAATGACCTAATGATCCAAAAATTTCAAGGAGTAGTAAAAAATTAAATTCTCAAGTTAACTTGTGGTTGGATATTTACCAAAGCCAAACAATCCACTTTTTGCTTATCCTTCAAAATGACATATACTTTTTGGAATTATCACTTTTAGCATTTGTGCATTTCCATTTTGAGTGTTTAATTTTTTTTCAAATCAAAACTTGTCCCACTTTTCTCATAAACAAAACGATCACAACAAAATCAAAATTTTAGAGATCATGTATGCCAAAAAATTTGCAAACTATAATAAATATAGGTTAAGAAAATTATTTCACGCACAAAAACAGAACTCCAAAGTTTTATATCCATGTTTGGGAAATTCCACTAGTACAACCCCTAATAGCTTGGTGGAATTTTACAAGAAAGAGATTTCTAATTGATCCAAACATGTTTAAAATGTGGTGGATATCCATGCCAAAAACATGTTGAAGATGCAAATGACCTTATGATCCAAAATTTTCAAGGAGTAGTGAAAAAATAAATTCTCAAGTTAACATGTGGTTGGATATTTACCAAAGCCAAAGAACCCACTTTTTGCCTATCCTTCAAAATCACAGATACTTTTTGGAATTATCTCTCTCATCATTTGTGCATTTCCATTTTGGATGTTCATTTTTTTTAAATCCAAACATGTCCCACTTTTCTCGTAAACAAAACGATCACATCTAAATGAAAATTTTAGAGTTCATTTATGCAAAAAAATTTCAAAACTATAATAAATGAAAGTGAAGAAAATTATTTCACAGATTAAAATCAATTCAATAGTTTTGTTATCCATGTTTTCGAAATTCAACTAGTTCAACCCCTCATAGCTTGGTGGAATTTTATAAGTAGGGGATTTCTAATTGATCCTATCATGTTTTAAATGTGGTGGATATGCATGCCAGAAACATGTTGAAGATCATAAAGACCTAATGATCCAAAAATTACGAGTAGAAAAAAATTAAATTCTCAAGTTAACGTGTGGTTGGATATTTACCAGAGGCAAAAAACCCACTTTTTGCCTATCCTTCAAAATCACAGATACTTTTTGAAATTATCTCTTTTAACTTTTGTGCATTTCCATTTTCGATGTTCAATTTTTTTTCAAATCCAAACTCTTCCCACTTTTCTCGTAAACAAAACGATCACAACAAAATGAAAATTTTAGATTTTATGTATGCAAAAAAAAATTGAAAACTATATAATAAATGTAAGTGAAGAAAATTATTTCACGCTCTAAAAATGAACTCCAAAGTTTTGTTCTCAATGTTTGGGAAATTCCACTAGTACAACCCCTAATAGCTTGGAGGAATTTTACTAGAAAGAGATTTTTAATTCAACCCAACATGTTTTAAATGTGGTGGATATGCAAGCCAGAAACATGTTGAAGATGCAATTGATCTAATTATCCAAAAATTTCAAGAAGTAGAAAAAAATTAAATTCTCAAGTTAATGAGTGGTTGGATATTTACCAGTGCAAAACAACCCACTTTTTGCCTATCCTTCAAAATCACAGATACTTTTATGAATTATCTCTCTCAGCTTTTGTGCATTTCCATTTTGCATGTTCAATTTTTTTTCAAATCCAAACTTGTCCCACTTTTCTCGTAAACCAACCGATCACAACAAAATGAAAATTTTAGGGTTCATTTATGCAAAAAAAATTGAAAACCATAATGAATGTAAGTGAAGAAAATTATTTCATGCTCTAAAAATGGAATCCAAAGTTTTGTTATCCATCTTTGGGAAATTCCACTAGTACAACCCCTAATAGCTTGGTGGAATTTTATAAGAAAAAGAGTTCTAATTGATCCTAACATGTTTTTAATGTGGTAGATATGCATGCCAGAAACATGTTGAAGATGCAAATGACCGAGTAGAAAGAAATTAAATTCTCAAGTTAACGCGTGGTTGGATATTTACCAGTGCCAAACAACACACGTTTTGCCTATCCTTCAAAATCACATATACTTTTTGGAATTATCTCTTACAGAATTTGTGCATTTCCATTTTGGATGTTCAATTTTTTTTCAAAACCAAACTTATCCCACTTTTCTCGTAAATAAAATGATCACAACAAAAAGAAAATTTTAGAGTTCATGTATACAAAAAAATTTGAAAACTATATAATAAATGTAGGAGAAGAAAATTATTCCGTGCTCTAAAAATGAAATCCAAAGTTTAGTTATCCATGTTAGGAAAATTCCACTTGTACAACCCGTATTAGCTTGGTGGAATTTTATAAGGAGATTTCTAATTGATCCTAACATGTTTTAAATGTGGTGAATATCCATGCAAGAAACATGTTAAAGATACAAATGACCTAATGATCCAAAATTTTCAAGGTGCAGAAAAAAAATAAATTATCAAGTTAATGCGTGGTTGGATATTTTACCAGAGCCAAACAACCCACTTTTTGCCTATCCTTCAAAATCACAGAGACTTTTTGGAATTATATCTCATAGCATTTGTGCATTTCCATTTTGGATGTTCCAATTTTTTTCAAATCCAAACATCGCCCACTTGTCACGTAAACAATATGATCACAACAAAATGAAAATTTAAAGTTGATGCGTGCAAAAAAATTTGAAAACTATATAATAAATGTAAGTGAAGAAAATCATTTCACGTACTAAAAATGAACTCCAAAAGTTTTGTTATCCATGTTTGGGAAGTTCCACTAGTACAACCCCAAATAGCAGGGTGGAATTTTATAAGAAAGAGATTTCTAATTGATCCTAACAAGTTTTAAATGTGGTGGATATGCATGCCAGAAACATGTTAAAGATGCAAATGACCTAATGATCCAAAAAATTTTGAAAACTATAATAAATGTCAGTGGAAAAAATTATTTCACGCACTAAAAATGAACTCCAAAGTTTTGTTATCCATGTTTGGGAAATTCCATTCGTACAACCCCTAATAGCTTGGTGGAATTTTATGAGAAACAGATTTCTAATTTATCCTAACATGTTTTAAATGTGGTGGATATGCAGGCTAGAAACTTGTTGAAAATGAAAATGACCTAATGATCTAAATATATCGAGTAGAAAAAAATTAAATTCTCAATTTAACGAGTGGTTCAATATTTACCAAAGCCAAACAACCCACTTTTTTCCTATCCTTCAAAATCACATATACTTTTTGGAATTATCTTTCTCAGCATTTGTGCATTTCCATTTGGATGTTGAATTTTTTTTCAAATCCAAACTCTTCCTTCTTTTCTTGTAAACAAAATGATTACAACAAAATGAAAATTTAAGAGTATGAGTATGCAAAAAAATTTGAAAACTATAATAAATGTAATTGAAGAAAATTATTTCACGCACTAAAAATGAATTCCAAAGTTTTGTTATCCATGTTTGGGAAATTCCACTAGAACAAACCCTAAACCCTAAACCCTAATAGCTTGGTGGAATTTTTTAAGAAAGAGAATTCTAAATGCTCCGAACATGTTTTAAATGTGGTGGATAAGCATGCCAGAAACTTGTTGAAGATGCAAATGACCTAATGATCCAAAAATTTCAAGGAGTAGAAAAAAATTAAATTCTCAAGTTAATGTGTGGTTGGATATTCCTGAGCCAAACAACCTACTTTGTGCCTATCCTTCAGAATCATAGATATTCCTTCAAATTCACAGGTACTATTATGAATTATCTCTCTCATCATATGTGCATTTCCATTTTGGATGTTCAATTTTTTTTCAAATCCAAACTTGTCTGACTTTGCTTGTAAACAAAACGATCACAACAAAATGAAAATTTTAGAGGTCATTAATGCAAAAAAATTTGAAAACTATAATAAATGTAAATGAGGAAAATTATTTTTCTCAAGAAAAATGAACTTCAAACTTTTGTTATCCATGTTTGAGAAATTCCACTAGTACAACCCCTAATAGCTTGGAGGAATTTTATAAGAAAGAGATTTCTAATTGATCCTAACATGTTTAAAATGTGGTGGAAATGCATGCCAGAAACATGTTGAAGATGCAATAGACCTATTGGTCCAAAAATTTCAAGAAGTAGAAATAAATTAAATTCTCAAGTTAATGTGTAGTTGGATATTTACTAGAGCCAAACAACCCACTTTTTGCTTAACCTTCAAAATCACAAATACTTTTGGAAATTATCTCTCTTAGCATTTGTGCATTTCCATTTTGGATGTTCAACTTTTTTTTCAAATCCAAACTTGTCCCACTTTTCTCGTAAACAAAACGATAAAAAAAAATGAAAATTTTAGAGTACTTGTATTCAAAAATTTTGAAAACTATAATAAATGTAAGTGAAGAAAATTATTTCACGCACTAAAAATGAACTTCAAAGTTTTGTTATCCATGTTTGCAAATTCCACTAGAACAAACCCTAAACCCTAAACCCTAATAGCTTGGTGGAATTTTTTAAGAAAGAGAATTCTAAATGCTCCTAACATGTTTTAAATGTGGTGGATAAGCATGCCAGAAACTTGTTGAAGATGCAAATGACCTAATGATCCAAAAATTTCAAGGAGTAGAAAAAAATTAAATTCTCAAGTTAATGTGTGGTTGGATATTCCTGAGCCAAACAACCTACTTTGTGCCTATCCTTCAGAATCATAGATACTTTTTGGAACTATCTCTCTCAGCATTTGTGCATTTCCATTATGGACGTTCAATTTATTTTCAAAACCAAACTTTTCCCACTTTTCTCGTAAACAAAACGATCACAAAAAGAAGAAAATTTTAGAGTTCATGTATGCGAAAAAATTTGAAAAATATAATAAATGTAAGTGAAGAAAATTATTTCACGCACTAAAAATGAACTCCAAAGTTTTGTTATCCATGTTTGGGAAATTCCACTAGTACAACCCCTAATAGCTTGGTGGAATTTTATAAGAAAGAGATTTCTAATTGATCCTAACATGTTTTAAGTGTGGTGAATATGCATGCCAGAAGCATGTTGAAGATGCAAATGACCAAATGAACCATAAATTTCAAGGAGTAGAAAAAAATTAAATTCTCAAGTTAACGTGTTGTTGGATATTCCAGAGCCAAACAACCCACGGTTTGCCTATCCCTCAAAATCACAGATACTTCTCGGAATTATCACTATCAGTATTTGTGCATTTCCATTCTGGACGTGCTATTTTTATTCAAATCCAAACTTTTCCCACTTTTCTCGTAAACAAAACATTCACAACAAAATGAAAATTTTAGAGTTCATGTATGCAAAAAAGTTATTTATTTGAGCCGAACAACCAACTTTTTCCCTTTCCTTCAAAATCAAAGATACTTTTTGGAATTATTTCTCTCAGCATTTGTGCATTTCCATTATGGATGTTAAACTTTTTTTCAAATCCAAACTTGTCCCACTTTTCTCCAAAAGAAAACGATCACAACAAAATGAAAATTTCAGAGTTCATGTAAGAAATTTGTTTTGAAATCTTTAATAAATGTCAGTGGAGAAAATTATTTCACGCACTAAAAATGAACTCCAAAGTTTTGTTATCCATTTTTGGGAAAGTCCACTCGTACAACCCCTATTAGCATGGTGGAATTTTATAAGAAAAAAATTTCTAATTAATCCTAACATGTTTTAAATTTGGTGGATATGTATACCAGAAACATGTTAAAGATGCAAATGACCTAATGATCTAAAAATTTCTAGAGGTAGAAAAAAAATTAAATTCTCAAGTTAACGTGTGGTTGGATATTCCAGAGCCAAACAACCCACTTTTTGCCTATCCTTCTAAATCGCAAATACTTTTTGGAATTATCTCTCTCAGCATTTGTACATTTCCATTTTGGGCGTTCTATCTTTTTCAAATCAAAACTTGTCCCACTTTTCTGTTAAAAAAAAACGATCACAACAAAATGAAAATTTTAGAGTTCATGTATGCAAAAAAATTTTAAAACTATAAAAAATGTAAGTAAAGAAAATTATTTCACGCACTAAAAATGAACTCCAAAGTTTTGTTAGCCATGTTTGGGAAATTCCACTAGTACAACCCCTAATAGCTTGGTGGAATTTTTTAAGAAAGAGATTTCTAATTGACCCTAACATGTTTTAAATGTCGTGGATATGCATGCCAGAAACATGGTTAAGATGGAAATGACCTAATGATCCCAAAATTTCAAGGAGTAGTAAAAAATTAAATTTCCAAGTTAACGTGTGGTTGGATATTTACCAAAGCTAAACAATCCACTTTTTTTTTATCCTTCAAAATCGCATATACTTTTTCGAATTATCTCTCTCAGCATTTGTGCATTTCCATTTTCGATGTTCAATTTTTTTTCAAATCCAAACTTGTCCCTCTTTTCTTGTAAACTAAACGATCACTACAAAATGAAAATTTTAGAGTTCATGTATGAAAAAAAATTTGAAAACTATATTAAATGTAAGTAAATGAAATTATTTTATGCACTAAAAATGAGCTCCAAAGTTTTTTTATCCCTTTTTTGGAAATTCCACTGGTACAACCCCTAATAGATTGATGGAATTTTATAAGAAAGAGATTTCTAATTAATCCAAACATGTTTTAAATGTGGTGGATATGCATGCCAGAAACATGTTGAAGATGCAAATGACCTAATGCCCAAAAATTTCAAGGAGTAGAAAAAAATTAAATTCTCAAGTTAACGTGTGGTTGGATATTTAGCAGAGCCAAACTACCCACTTTTTGCTTATCCCTCAAAATCACAGATACTTTTTGGAATTATCTCCCTCAGCATTTGTACATTTCCATTTTGGACATTGAATTTTTTTTCGTATCCAAACTTGTCCCACTTTTCTGGTAAACAAAACGATCACACCAAAATGAAAATTTTAGAGTTCTTGTATGCAAAAAAATTTGAAAACTATAATAAATGTAAGTAAGAAAATTATTTCACGCACAAAAAATGAATTTCAAAGTTTTGCAATCCATGTTTCGGAAATTGCACTAGTACAACCCCTAATAGCATGGTGGAATTTTATAAAGAAGAGATTTCTAATTGATCCTACATGTTTTAAATGTGGTGGATATGCGTGCCAAAAACATATTGAAGAAGCAAATGACATAATGATCCAAAAATTTTAAGGACTAGAAAAAAATTAAATTCTCAAGTTAACGTGTTGTTGGATATTTATAGGAACCGAGCAATCCACTTGTCCCACTTTTCTGGTAAACAAAATGATCACAACAAAATGACAATTTTAAAGTTCATGTATGCAAAAATATTTGAAAACTATATAATAAATGCAAGAAGAGACAATTATTTCACGCACTAAAAATGAACTCCAAAGTTTTGTTATCCCTATTTCGAAAATTCCACTAGTTCAACCCCTAATAGCTTGGTGAAATTTTATCAGAAAGAGATTTCTAATTGATCCTAAAATGTTTTAAATGTGGTGGATATGCATGCCACATACTTGTTGAAGATGCATAAGACCTAATGATCCAAAAATTTCATGGAGTAGAAAAACAAATATAATTCTAAAGTGTTAGTGGTTGGATACCAGAGCCAAACAAACCCACTTTTTGCCTATCCTTCAAAATCACAGATACTTTTCGGAATTACCTCTCTCTGCATTTGTAAATTTCCAATTTGGATGTTCAATTTTTTTTCAAATCCAAACTTGTCCCACTTTTCTCGTAAACAAAACGATCACAACAAAATGAAAATTTTAGAGTTAATGTATGCAAAAAAATTTGAAAACTATATAATAAATGTAAGTGAAGAAAATTATTTCACACACTAAAAATGAAATCCAAAGTTTTATTATCCATGTTTGGGAAATTCCACTAGTACAACCCCTAATAGATTGATGGAATTTTATAAGAAAGAGATTTCTAATTAATCCAAACATGTTTTAAATGAGGTGGATATGCATGCCAGAAACATGTTAAAATGCAAATGACCTAATGATCCAAAAAATTCAAGTAGCAGAAAAAAATTAAATTCTCAAGTTAACGTGTGGTTGGATATTTAGCAGAGCCAAACTACCCACTTTTTGCCTATCCTTAAAAAACACAGATACTATTTGGAATTATCAATCTCAGCATTTGTACATTTCCATTTTGGACTTTCAATTTTTTTTCAAATCCAAACAAATCACACTTTTCTCGTAAACAAAATGATCACACCAAAATAAAAATTTTAGAGTCATGTATGCAAAAAATTCTGAAAACAATAATAAATGTAAGTGAGAAAATTATTTCACGCACTAAAAATGAACTCCAAAGTTTTGTTATCCATGTTTGGCAAATTCCACTAGTACAACCCCTAATAGCTTGGTGGAATTTTATAAGAAAGAGATTTCTAATAGATCCTATCATGTTTTAAATGTGGTGGATATGCATGCCAGAAACATGTAGAAGATGCAAATGACCTAATGATCCAAAAATTACAATGAGTAGAAAAAAAAAATTCTCAAGTTAACGTGTGGTTGGATATTTACTAGAGCCAAACAATCCACTTTTTCCCTATCCTTCAAAATCACAGATACTTTTGGGAATTATCTCTCTCAGCATTTGTGCATTTCCATTTTGGCCGTTATTTTTTTTTTCAATTCCAAACTTGTCCCACTTTTTTCGTAAACAAAACGATCACAAAAAAATAAAAATTTAATAGTGCATGTATGCAAAAAAATTTGAAAACTTTTAAAAATGTAAGTGAAGAAAATTATTTCACGCACTAAAAATGAACTCCAAAGGCTTGGCATCCCTGTTTGGGAAATTCCACTAGTACAACCCCTAAAAGCTTGATGGAATTTTATATGAAAGAGATTTCTAATTGATCCTAACATGTTTTAAATGTGGTGGATATGTATGCCAGAAACATGTTGAAGATTCAAACGCCCTAATGATCCAAAAATTACAAGGAGTAGTAAGAAATTAAATTCTCAACTTAACTTGTGGTTAGATACTTACCAAAGCCAAACAATCCACATTTCTCTTATCCTTCAAAATCACAGATACTTTTTGGAATTTTTCTCTCAGCATTTGTGCATTTCCATTTTGGATGCTCAATTTTTTTTCAAATCCAAACTTGTCCCACACTTCTCATAAACAAAACGATCACATCAAAATTAAAACTTAAGAATTCATATATGCATAAAAAATTGAAAAATATAATAAATGTAAGTGAAGAAAATTATTTCACGCACTAAAACAGAATTCCAAAGTTTTGTTAACCATGTTTAGGAAATTCCATTAGTACAACCCCTAAGAGCTTGGTGGAATTTCGTAAGAAAGGGATTTGAAATTGATCTTAACATGTTTTTAATGTGGTGGATAAGCATGCCAGAAACATGTTGAAGATGCAAATGACCTAATGATCCAAAAATTTCAAGGAGTAGTAAAAAATTAAATTCTCAAGTTAACTTGTGGTTGGATATTTACCAAAGCAAAACAATCCACTTTTTGCTTATCCTTCAAAATCACATATACTATTTGGAATTATCTCTTTCAGCATTTGTATATTTCCATTTTGGATGTTCAATTTTTTTTCAAATCCAAACTTGTCCTACTTTTCTCGTAAACAAAACGATCACAACAAAACAAAAATTTTAGAGATCATGTATCCCAAAAAATTTGAAAACTATAATAAATATAGGTGAAGAAATTATTTCACGCACTAAAACTGAACTCCAAAGTTTTGTTATCCATGTTTGGAAAATTCCACTAGTACAACCCCTACTAGCTTGGTGGAATTTTACAAGAAAGAGATTTCTAATTGATCCTAACATGTTTAAAATATGGTGAATATCCATGCCAAAAACATGTTGTTGATGCAAATGACCTTATGATCCAAAAATTTCAAGGAGTAGTGAAAAAATAAATTCTCAAGTTAACATGTGGTTGGATATTTTCCAAAGCCAAAGAACCCACTTTTTGTCTATCCTTCAAAATCACAGATACTTTTTTGAATTATCTCTCTCAGCATTTGTGCATTTCCAATATGGATGTTGACTTTTTTTTCAAATCCAAACTTGTCCCACTTTTCTCGTAAACAAAACGATCACAACAAAATGAAAATTTTAGAGTTTATGTATGCAAAAAAAATTGAAAACTATATAATAATTATAAGTGAAGAAAATTATTTCACGCACTAAAAATGAACTCCAAAGTTTTGTTATCCATGTTTGGGAAATTCCGCTAGTACAAACCCTAAACCCTATACCCTAATAGCTTGGTGGAATTTTATAAGAAAGAGATTTCTGCTTGATCCTAACATGTTTTAAATGTGGTGCATGTGCATGCCAGAAACATGTTGAAGATGCAAATGACCTAATGATCCAAAAATTTCAAGGAGTAAAAAAAATTTAAAATTTCAAGTTAATACGTGGTTGGATATTTTACTGTGCAAAACAACCCACTTTTTGCCCATCCTTCAAATTCATAGGTACTTTTATGAATTATCTCTCTCATCATATGTGAATTTCCATTTTGGATGTTCAATTTTTTATCAAATCCAAACTTGTCTGACTTTTCTCGTAAACAAAACGATCACAACAAAATGAAAATTTTAGAGGTCATTAATGCAAAAAAAATTGAAAACTATAATAAATGTAAATGAGGAAAATTATTTTTCTCAAGAAAAATGAACTTCAAACTTTTGTTATCCATGTTTTGGAAATTCCACTAGTACAACCCCTAATAGCTTGGAGGAATTTTATAAGAAATGGATTTGAAATTGATCCTAACATGTTTAAAATGTGGTGGATAAGCATGCCAGAAACATGTTGAAGATGCAAATGACCTAATGATCCAAAAATTTCAAGGAGTAGTAAAAAATTAAATTCTCAAGTTAACTTGTGGTTGGATATTTACCAAAGCCAAACAATCCACTTTTTGCTTATCCTTCAAAATCACATATACTATTTGGAATTATCTTTTTCAGCATTTGTATATTTCCATTTTGGATGTTCAATATTTTTTCAAATCCAAACTTGTCCTACTTTTCTCGTAAACAAAACGATCACAACAAAACAAAAATTTTAGAGATCATATATGCCAAAAAATTTGAAAACTATAATAAATATAGGTGAAGAAAATTATTTCACGCACTAAAACTGAACTCCAAAGTTTTGTTATCCATGTTTGGAAAATTCCACTAGTACAACCCCTACTAGCTTGGTGGAATTTTGCAAGAAAGAGATTTCTAATTGATCCTAACATGTTTAAAATATGGTGAATATCCATGCCAAAAACATGTTGATGATGCAAATGACCTTATGATCCAAAAATTTCAAGGAGTAGTGAAAAAATAAATTCTCAAGTTAACATGTGGTTGGATATTTTCCAAAGCCAAAGAACCCACTTTTAGTCTATCCTTCAAAATCATAGATACTTTTTGGAATTATCTCTCTCAGCATTTGTGCATTTCCATTTTGGATGTTCATTTTTTTTTCAAATCCAAACATGTCCCACTTTTCTCGTAAACAAAACGATCACATCTAAAGGAAAATTTTAGAGTTCATTTATGCAAAAAAATTTCAAAACTATAATAAATGATAGTGAAGAAAATTATTTCACGCATTAAAATGAACTCCAAATTTTTGTTATCCATGTTTTCGAAATTCCAGTACTACAACCCCTAATAGCTTGGTTGAATTTTATAAGAAAGAGATTTCTAATTGATCCTATCATGTTTTGAATGTGGTGGATATGCATGCCTGAAACATGTTGAAGATGCAAATGACCTAATGATCCAAAAAATTCAAGGAGTAGAAAAAAGATTAAATTCTCAGGTTAACGCGTGGTTGGATATTTACCAGAGCCAAACAACCCACATTTTGCCTATCCTTCAAAATCACATATACTTTTTGGAATTATCTCTCATAGCATTAGTGCATTTTAATTTTGGATGTGGAATTTTTTTTTGTTGGAAGATGGGCTGAAGCCCACCAGCTCAAGACAAGAAGCCCACACGTCAAAGGAGTGGCATATGTGTTAAATATGGTACTTTCCATAAAGATGGCATAGAAGTGTAAATATGTCTTCCTTTTATTGCTTTTGTTTTATAGTGTTGTAGCCCTAAGGGCATTGTAAAACTATAAATAAAGGCATTGGCTAAGAGGTAGGGCATTGAAGCACTCTCCTCTCTTTCCACAAATTTTTCCAGCCCTCATTTTTCTTTTTGACGCAACCTTCTTCTCCCTTAATCCAAACTCTCTCCTTCCACGTTCTTCTTCTTCTCTACTCCTCTCTTCATTTTCTTCTTCTTTCTTGTTGATCAAAAGTTCATTTCATGAGATCCTAAATTCTACATGGTATCAGAGCAAGGAGTTTAGGATCTCTCTTCATGGAGTTATTATGAAATCTGTTCAAGAAGTTGTAAAAGGAGTTCAGTCATGAAGAGATAAGTTCATGCTCTTCTTATTTATGATTTTTTTTGTTTCCTTTTCTTATTTACATACTCTTTTTTACATTTTTTTGTTACATCTTGAATTTTGTGTCACATCAAGTCAAGATAAATCTTTATATGTTGTAAAGATTTATTTCTATGAATAAATTGATGTTATAATCTTGACTCCTTGTAAATCAATTACAAGAGTGATCAAGATCATTTGTTGTTTGCATCTTATTAAGATTGATGGGTGAAATTCAATTACCTTTGTGTAATTTGGATCCATCTCATTTGAGGTAGAATTCCAGCACATGTTGCTGCACCTTCTCCTTCTTAAGGTTGTTCATGGGTTTGTGTTATGTTGTTGGATGCCAATTATATGTTTGATGAAATTCCCGCAGTCATTTACCCTTTGTAGTTCCATTTTTTTTTAATTTCAACAATTGAATTTTTTTTATGTTGAAGTCTCCCATGAGGTGAAGATGAATCTCTTGCAAGTGTCTTGGTTTGCTATTAAATCTTCTCTAAATTTTTGTTTATTGCTCGTTTGTGTTGGAGTTTGGATTAAAGCCTAATCGGTTGCATATACTTTCTTCTCTTTGTTCTTATGAATACAAGAGAAGTTGAGTGATGGCTGGATATTATTATCACTTTCTAAAGGCACAATTTTTTTGATAATTTGGTACTTGCCCTCGTGAAAGAAATTGGTTCTTGTTCTCTTTTGTTGGTGACTGATTTGGTCTATTGGTTCTTCAAATTACATTGAATAATTGTTCTTTGAAGAAGGCATTTTCCCTTGACCTCCATATTTTACTTGCCTCATCATGGAGATTGGATACAATATTAATAAGAGTGATATACTCCATATTACTACAACTCCACTTAGAGGTCTCTCCAATTACATGAGCTGGTCACAATCGATTCCGAGGGTTCTTATTACTCGTGACCTCTTGAGCCACGTTGTTAACTTTCCTCCTCCAATTGTTGAAGAAGATGTGTCCTACCATAAGTGGGCTAAGGATGATAACATGGTAATAAGTTAGCTCATTAATAGCATGGAAGAGCAGGTGGCCAACAATGTAGTCCACTTGGAAACCGCCAAGAACATATGGGACACTTGTGCCAAACTTTACTCTAGCACTGCTTCATTACAAATAATATATGATTTCTTACAAAACATGTTGCATACGAAACATGGAGATAATATTCATGAATTTTTGGCAAGGTTCTGAGGTCTTCTTCAAGAATGGAAACTAGCTCAGCCATATTCCACTGATATTTCCATTCAAGAACGACAAAGAGAGACTTTGGCAGCAGCCATTTGCTTATCGAATATTAAACCATACCTTGAGGTGGCCAAAACTCAGCTTCTATGTTCTTCTGCTCTTCCATCCTTCGATGATATTAGTGCTACATTACTTCAGATACCGGATCCATCCCCTCCTTCTCCTATTGATGCTCCATCGGTGATGTTCTCTGGCAATCGGGGAACATCTTCCTCATCCCAAGGACGGGGCAGAAATATGAGTGGGGGTCGATCTATGAGAGGGTCAGAAAATAGAGATGGTAGAATGGGTCAGAATTCATTCCGTACTGAGCCTCCACGTTTCAATTATTGTGGCTGTCAGAACCACCTTCTGGTATCATGCTGGAAACTTCATGGCAAGCCTGATTGGGCCACAGCTAACCCGGTCTCAGTTAACGTTGAGAAAAATGAACATAAGGCTAAATCATCATCCAGAAATGTGACTCTTACGGCTGAGGACTATGTTGCATTTCATAAAATGAAGTCCTTCATGGGATCATCTATTCCCTCATCATCTACTGCTGCCACTACTATTGCCTTAGGTATGCTTTCTTCCTCTTCTTCCTCTTCCTCTTGGATCATCTACTCCGGGGCCTCCGAACATCTATCAGGTAACAAACACTTGTTGCAGTCCTTATCTCCTTGTTATCCTCATAAATTCGCTACTATTGCTGATGGTACCCAAACCAAGGTTCTTCGCAAAGGTTCCTCCTCTATTCCCCTTCAAGATGTTTTGTTTGTTCCTCAATTTCCTTTAAATTTGCTCTCGGTTAGTCAATTGACCAAACAATTAAATTGCTCTATCACCTTCTCACCGTCTTCTTGTGTCTTTCAGGATCTCACTACAAAGCGGGTGATTGGTGGCGGCCATGAAGAGGGGGGTTTGTACTACTTCACTCTTCCACCATTAGCTGCATTATCGTCCACACATCTGAGGCCCAACTTTGGCACAACCGACTTGGTCATCCGTCTATCCCTTCACTTCCTTTGTTTTAAAATTTTCATGCTATGGTATTGACACAATTTGGGAAGAAAATTCAAACCCTTAGATCTGATAATGCAAAGGAATACATGTCTCATGACTTCAAATAATTTTGTGAGAGTAATGGGCTTATTCATCAAACATCATGTGCCTATACTCCTCAACAAAATGGTATTGCTGAAAGAAAAAATCGTCATCTTCTTGAAGTTGCTAGCCTCCTCTACTCCATGAAGGTACCCTATTTCTATTGGCCTCATGCTATACTGACAACATGCTTTCTAATTAATAGGTTACCTTCGTCAGTCCTTCATCATAAAACTCCTTACTCTATGTTATTTAATGGTGAAGATCCTTTTTCTCATCCTTTGAAAGTGTTTGGATGTACGTGTTTTGTTCATGTTACATTCCCACATAAAAATAAACTTGATCCTCGGTCTATGAGGTGCATTTTTTGGGGTACTCTCCCACCCAGAAAGGTTATGTCTATTACAATCCTACCCTTCGGAGGATGTTTATCTCTAGAGATGTGACTTTCTTTGAGGACACCCCTACTACTGCTCCCATGATGCACCTCTAGGATGGACTTGTCCTTCTACTACTCCTTGTCCGCTTGTGTCATTCAATCTTGAAGTGGAACCATCCCCTGATGCACCGGCCGTATCTGCACCTGTGGAGTTGTCAGATCCATCCGAGGTAAGTCCTTCTCCTCCTATGTATGGGCATGAATTTGATACTCGGCCTATTGCTTTATGAAAATAACGTCGCTCTTGTACTACTTCGCATCCTATCTCAAATTTTATGTCTCACCATCGCTTGTCTTCCGAGTGTTTTTAGTTTCTTGCGTCCCTTTCTTCTACTTCCATTCTGCAGTTGTATCAGGAGGCCCTGAGACATCCAGGATGGAAGGCGGCTATGGATGAAGAAATGCACGCCTT